>NC_136907.1:29684779-30095067 GCF_949606895.1 Notothenia rossii | reverse complement strand
TCAGGACTTTGTCTCTGGGTCATGCATTTGGGTCCATCAGTTTGTGTCGAGATCCTGACAAGGCAGCTGTATGGGCTCAGAACAGTCTCATAATACACACATGCACACAGAAGGATTCACACTTGTATTTCATGATCCGCAAAAGGATTCACACTTGTATTTCCGGATCCACACTTGTGTTTTTCAATGCACACACAAATGTGTTCCGTTTCATATACATGTAAATAAAATCCAAACACAGAAACAAGTTTTACATGTGTATTTTTGATCCAAACATATTTGTTTTCCGTTTAAATCCCCTGAACCTGCAAACACAAACCGCTTTCTGTGCATGGATCGCTGTGCATTCGTGTGTGGGTTTTTTGAGACTCCCCTGACGCTCAGCCGATTCGTACTTGTAATTCTTTCCATCTATAGCCAATCTGATATCTCCTTCATTCTAAGCCAATCACATGAGCGCGCCCCCACGAGGGTATGATTTATTGCGTTCATGACACTTCATATATGCATTTTGCGCTGTCCGGTCAGCTCGCTAAACAGAGGGCGGAGCATCAGGTGATCATGCAGAGCTGCGTGTCTCCGTCAGACTCAGCAGCTAATCTGATCTTTCTCTCGCGTCCGGTTACACTTCACTCGCGTTTATGTCCATATCGATCAGATCCAGCTCTCCTGATCGGCCTTTATAGAGAGCACCGATCAAACTATTAAGAGTGAATATCGGCCGATAATGACCGGCGGGGCTCCCCCCGTTGACAGTTCACTGTCTAGCACTTGCTTCGTAGTGCACTGATCGATTAGGCTAAGCCAGTGGTTCTCAAACTTTTTCTGTCAGGCCCCCCCTTTGGAGAAAAAAAAGTCGGGCCCCCCCAACACAAATAGTCAGGCTCAGTGGCGGCGCCAGAGATTTATTTTGGGGGTGCTGTGGGGTAGCTTGACGTTTCATAGAGGGTGCTCAAACATTTAGGGTTTCCCATTAATGTGCCGGGCGCTACAGTTGAATTTTCTAGTGCAACACTACCCACGCAAATACCCGTGTACCCGCGACACAATGAAGGCTCGATAATCAGCTCACGGCATATAGATATAAGCAGGGGTAAAGTGCTATTTTTATAGGTGGTGTGTGGACCTCACATAGGGGGGTCCGGGGGCATGGTCCCCCAGGAAGATTTATTTTTAAATATTGAAGTTAAATGCATCAATCTGGTGAACTTTGAGAGCAAAATTAAGAGATCTATGGATACATCTCTCAACACCCATATGAAACAGAACTGTCAACAGATTTACTTTTTCTTTATGGATATTTTACAAATCACCCTTTTAAACGTTATTCTTTTTTTACTGTCATATAGTATTTCATAACTGTTTTTCATTTAATTGTTTACATTCATGGTGACCAAAACGTTTGAGACCCACTGAGAGTCCTTTAACTCACTGAGTCTCTCAGTCTGACAGGAGAGGACTTTCCTCCACTTTGTTGTTGAAAAAAATCCTTATATCCGTTAGCGTAGCTCGCTAGCACCAGTCTCTCTCTCTCTCTCTCTCTCTCTCTCTCTCTCTCTCTCTCTCTCTCTCTCTCTCTCTCTCTCTCTCTCTCTCTCTCTCTCTCTCTCTCTCTCTCATAATAGTACTGTACTGCATCATATTGTTTTAGAATCAATCATCTTTCAATTTATGATCTTTTTTTTCTTTTTTCTTTTCATAACCATTTTTCCTCCTGGTCTCTCGCGCCCCCCCCCCCCCCCCCCCCTGGCATGCCTCTGCGCCCACCAGGGGGGGCGCGCCCCCCACTTTGAGAACCACTGGGCTAAGCTAACCTGTAGCTGCTCCCTCCACACTCACAACAACTTCATACAGACATAAATAAAGCAGCTGTATTCGCCATACAGGAAACACGCATTTAAAACGGTTTTGCCTCCCGTTTTTGTGTACACAAGCATTCATCAATGGTTCGGAAAGTGGCGCTGTACCATAACAATATAAAGGCTCGTATTTGCGTGCATTTCCTGTTTGAAAAGTGGCAATGTAATGAGAGTGGAGGTGTAAAAAGGTAACACTTTTTTCTGTATTTGGATTTTATTTACATGTATTGTATATGAAACGGAACACATTTGTGTGTGCATTGAAAAACACAAGTGTGGATCCGGAAATACAAGTGTGAATCCTTCTGTGTGCATGTGTGTATTATGAGACTGTTCTGAGCCCATACAGCTGCGTTTATTGTGAAATATCTTTTTTTATGCACGTATTGTTGTACTGTGTTAACATCAATAATGCTTGGTAACATATTATCTGCTCCATTCTCTCCATAGTTTTTATTCCTCCTGGTGCAAATAAAAAGACACAAAATGCAGGACTGTCCACTGGCTTGGTTTTTCTTTTGTATTATAAAGCAATTGCATTTTGTTCTGCAACCCTGTGTTGTACAAAGACAATAACCTTGACACGATGAATAAACCCTTGAAGTGTTTCTTGTTTCTCTTTTACTAGTCCAGTACAAAAGCCAGTCATTGCTGTATTCAATGTTGTTTTTCCTTTCAAGGACAGCCACAGTGAAGGTAGCAGATCAATGTCCGTGCAGGGCCCCCCCGAACAGGACGGAGGAGATTTTGGACCTCCATGCAGCCAGCTCTCAAGCTCAATGTCTGCCAGCCTTGTTTTCTATCAAACATAACAAAACTAAGCCTTTAAATGAAAAATCCACACCAGCAAAAGCCTTATTTCCACACACAAAATCTGGGAATCCATTATGTCAAAGTCTGGGAAAAAATAACCTTCCACTGATTGAAATGCACTTTTCAGCACAAAGAAACGGATTCAGGCAGAAAGCTTCAGCTCCGGGAAAAACATTGTGTTCAAAGCACCGATACAAAAGACCGAAGATAAACTTAAGCATAGCCGTCTGGATAATTCATTGTAATGTATTGGGTATAGTCAAGGCTGCAACAAAGAGAATGAAAGGTGCAGTATGCATTATCAAACACTCCCACTCAGTGACTCTCAAGTGCTTAAGCAAAGTATTTTGAGGAATACAGTGAAGGCACTTACTGAGGTGAGTTTCAAGAAGTTTTCATTTGAAAGCTTTCAGATAATTGATTCTTCCAGAAGTACCCTGCTGTCTGCAATTGACTTTATTGTGTGTGTGTGTGTGTGTGTGTGTGTGTGTGTGTGTGTGTGTGTGTGTGTTTGTGTGTGTGTGTGTGTGTGTGTGTGTGTGTGTGTGTGTGTGTGTGTGTTTTTTTTCTTAACAGCCCTTCAGAACTTTACTTGGAGAACTTTGCAAGATTTATTTCTTTCAAAGCTAATGAGATGTTATTATACTAAATGTTTTAAATTGATAAGCAATGCCTTAATAAACAAAATAAATATTGAATGAAGTAAGGAAATGCCTCACTTAATTAAAGGAATACAAAAATCAATGAATACATAAGTATTTCATTGTTTATTTGTAGTGCAAAGAGGGCTTTAATTATGTTAATGCTCTGTTTTTTAGTAATTAACAGGGCTTCATTAATATAAAACTAGAAAAACACAATTACCACTATTCGATACGGAATGTGGCTGTTTCTTCTGGAATGCAGAACATTTGTTGAAAATTACAGTTTCCTTTCTTTTATGGGGTATGATTGCCACTGTTACATTTTATATTGATTCTCCATTTATGTAACCAAGCAACCCATGCTGAGGAGCATAGATTTAATATACTGTGAGGAAACATAATTATGTGCTGTATTTCAAATATATGTAAAAAATCCAACCAAATTAAAACATGTTAGCAAGGAGAAGGTGGTCATTAGGCCAGGGAGTAGTTAATTGAGTCCAGTTAACACCTGAGATTAATAGATCTGCTTTATCTTATTTTACACATTTCCATTTCATATATTCATCTTTCATTTAAGTAACAATGAATGTTAACACAAGTTTAAAACATGAAGCGTGATTATCAATTAAATAAACTGCAAAAAGGGCAACTAATGCTGATCAATCAAATGTTGTTTATTAATGTAATTGGGAATGTTAAAAACAATTTTGATAGTGAATGCATCAATACAATTGTGTTGATCTGATATTTTGGTTGAAAATATTTAAAGAGCCTGCTTGTGATGACAGCATAAGTACACTTTAGGCGCTGCAGCATGTAAGGTAAAACTTGTGAAAAACACGAGACAGAACCCATATCATAAATATTTAACCAACTAACCCGACTTTACCGCAGTGTTTTTTTGTCCAAACCAGGCTAAAAGTATTTTTAAATTTGAAATAGTGTTTACCTCACTAGAAAAATACATACATTGTTTAAACGTCGATTTAGTTGATCTCACACTGTCGGACTTGAATTTTTAATTTGTTTTTCAGTTCAGAAAAGCTCAAGTGAAGCTCAATTTCGGCTTAAAATATTGAGTAAATCAGTCTTTCAGTCTAGACAGTGGTTAGATTCAAGAGGTTAAACCTCGATTTGTCAGTCAATAGTTTGTTCTACTGATATTCCCTGATGCAGGTCCAATAGAGCTCACCCTGATAGACTGATAGTTTATTCCTTTGTGAATTTTAAAGAGATTTGCTAAAGCAACACATTCATTCCAGTATTTATGCATTTGACACTAAAACAGTAACCTGTTCATATTATAAACTTTGTCTCTTTCAATTGTCAGTCTGGTTCTATCTGCACTTTCCCTAATGAAGCTCAGCGAAAGTTCCACCAGGAAGACCTTCTTTACTATGCTATGTTACTACTCTCTCTCCTCTCAATAAGTGATCGGGGGCGACACTCCCCAGCTTAACCAATCACTTCGCAATATTCTCACAATCCTTTCAAAGCGCTCCGCTAACCCTTTTAAATCTGCTCTCCCCCCTCTGTTAGCTGTCATTTCAGGTGAGTCAACGCAACCCTCCTCTACCCCTTTTCACCTCCTGTCCCTCTGAATCCAGGGTTAAGCTAAGCCCCACCCCTTCAGACCGAACCCAACTATCCATTCACCACCACAATTGTCTAGACCCCGGGGGGGGTTTCATCGGATCGGTTTTCCCTTCCCGAATGATACTCCAGCACAACGGGGCCTAATCACCAAAACTCAAAAAAAGCAATCTTTCCACCTTTCTTAAGCTCTTTTCTGTTCTTTGGTTTTAGCGCCTGGCCAACGCGCTCTCACATCACTCAGAGATATATTGTTTGTTTTTGGTACATTTATTTCCATGTTATCGTTCCCACTGTTCGTTCTCTTCTTTAAACACAAATGAAGGTATCTTACAAGACGATGTTGAAACAGTTTTTGTCATTTAAATAAACAAATCTTATCTTCTCTGCATTGCAATGCAGCGGTCAAAACACCGTGTGGCTTCACAACCAAAATATAACCCAGAGTATAATCAGCAGGACTCTTTTAACCAGCTGAGGCAATCGCAGCACCAATCAGGCGCTCCGCCCAACCGTGGCTGCAGATCCCGATCAACTGACATCAATCAATTATACTACATTACATACATCAAATGATTAAATAATCTAAATAATAAATCAACGTTTTGGCTCCTACAACTCCATTACATTCATTTGTGATTTCCTGTACAATAATAATAAGTATGTATTCTTACATCAAAACCGTCTCTCCTGATTGAACCATTGTTGTCCTATAGAGACAAAGTGGAGATGGGGGGTATTTGATACTTTACCATACAAATCAACTGTAACCTGTCAGCAATAAAAGCCACGATTTTGCATGACAACATGTGTCCCACACTTCATTTTACTTCAAATTAATTACAATTTATGAACATATCATTAAAAGACATGTTGAATCAAGCGCATACCAATATTACCATCCTATTAACCAAGATGATGTAAACCCACATTAAGGACTTGTACTTCAAACCACAGCACTTTTTTTTAATATTGAGTGCTCACAATTTTTACCTTTTTTTAAGAATATTTCATAACTTTTAATTTCTTATGTTCTATTCTCAATAGAGCGTTACAGTGATGACCCATTTTTGTAGGTCGACCCTGAGGTTAGCATCACAAGGTACCCTCGACAAAAAGTAATGTGATTTTTCCATTTCATTTGGAATATTGCAGAAAATAAGATCTGTGGCAAACACATGTTTATGATACTTTCACGTTTTGTTCAGCAGGAAAATCTCCACATATTAACAGCACTATTATAAGATGGAGTGTAATTGGTCAGAAGTAAATAGATAACATAATGCTATAAATATACTGCAAACAGTCACATGACTTCACGTCAATGGCACCAAGCTAAAGGCAAACTTGTGGTTGATGTGATGCCATTTAGTAGATTCATTTAGACCCTTTAGACACACAACAGCTTTTTTTAGATACGTAAAGATTCAGACGTTTACCAGTTGGGTGATTAATGGCATCTCTTATGTTGCAGAACAAAACTTAAAAACTTATTTCGGCAATCTAACCAAAGATTCATTAAAAAACAATAACTACAATAGAAAGGAGTCCGGAAGTGCATAAATGCTGACTCATTCCCAGGTTTAGGACTCATTCCTGAGGATGATATTATTGGCTATGTTAATTGTGTTTTTGGGGATCGCCCTAAAAGTCTTCAGGAAAAAGTATCTGAAGATTGGGGAAATAGTGAACACTGGGATCAAAATGTGTGTACCACATTTGAATTGGTATGAGGTGAAGGTTAACAGAGTTGTCAGGCTGGGTGAGGGGGTTCTGGCCCAGGGCTGAGTGTGGAGTGTGGAGTGAGAGCCCTGGATATGGCTGCAGGGTGAAGCTGCCACTCTCAGAGATCTGTCAGTCTGATGCGTGTACAGAAGCACACAGAACAGCACATCACTTATACTTAGGGTTAAGGTTGGAGTGACATGGACTTGTAAGCCTGTAGCTATCCCCTCTTAAATTATTCTAATCACTCTTCCTCCCTTTACTCCACAACAAAATGTAAATAATAAACAGATGCATCGAGAATGAGTTTCAAATAGAGTCCTTAAAGTCTGTATTTAGAAAACGAGACCAATGTTTCTAATGATAAATCACACATGCAAGGAATCTGCTCGTAATGATGTCTTTATACTTATTTTATACTCCTGACTTAACTGTGGTAGTCACAGGTGACTTTGTTGTTATTTGTACTCGAGCTGCGCATGCGTGCGATGGACATATCCAGTGCTAAAGCACCGCCTCTGGCGGTCATCCGGGACTCATACCATAGAACCGTAGTTCCAGACGTAACTATCGTTATATAGCTATAATGAGAGAAAATCCCACAGAAATGTATTCAAACAACACATAAAACACATTGGGAAATGTTCTCCCAATTCTAACCAACACACATTTACTGTAAAACATGTGTTTGCATTTTTACAAAAAAGTCCTGCCGTTTCCCCATCTGTTTTTTTTACAAAAAGTCAGTTTTGTCATGCCTCAGAATATATCCTGTCTGCACCGACAAAGAAAGCCACAGCTCCCCCTTCATTAAAATAATAATCTGACAGTTTGGGAAAGCCAGTTGTTATCTTTAACAGGACGAAAATTCATATCCTATCGTCTATCTGTGTGTAAAATGTAGAAATTCACATTCAAAGCATCCGGCGATCTGAATTAAAGAATATGCTGATTCCGTGTAAAAGCCCAGATGAGCGTGGTGGTCCTGCCCAGGGGCCACAGCACCAGACTCAGTCTATGTTTGTCTGTCCTCTGCCCAGAGGCATCCTGCCATACAGTGTGTCTGCAGAGTGCCTCTCTGAGACAGCAGCAGATGCCTCCCATCAATATTAACAGCCAGTGGTTAACATTGGCTGTCCCCAGTGGTGAGGAACTTTCTCAGACCTCTACGAGTCTCTGCAGCCTCTCCACCTTGACAGTGCCATCATAACTTATTCATCCAGCACCTGTCACCCACCCCCCCCCCCTCCTACCTGCAATTGCAAACAGCGCCTGCCTTTCCAAAACTTGCTGAATTGCTTCTTTGTGAAACCATACTTCAACCAGAGCACAACCTCACCTAACAGCTATATATTTATGTGCATTTTAAATAGAACAAACAGTGCTTGTTTAAGCATTTGGCTCAAATACTGCATTGGGAATGATTAAGCTGAGTATGGAAGACTAATAGAGTGTTGCAGGAATGAGTCATGTATCCGGAAAGGTGTCAGCTTGTTAGCACTGCCAGTTTATATTGTCTCGAGTCAAAGGTTTTAGTTAGATGCCTGAAATAAGATTTCTTTCAAGATTTGCACGTTTGTCATAGGACATAAAATACATCAGTAAATAATACCCATTTGTGAGTGTTTAAAACTTGTATGTGTAATTATAAAGCTTTTTACTGCTGGTGATTGATGGTGTTATAGGGAGATCCTGCTGAACCATAGGTCTTATATTCTGCAATATTCCAAAATCAAATGGAAAAATCTCTTTACAGACTGCGCTGTAGCTCACCTGGTAGAGCCTGCATGTACGGAAGTTCAGTCCCCGTGTGGAGGACTCAGGTTTGAATCTGACCTTGGACCATTATTTTTTTGTCATCCTCTCTTTTTCTTTAATTAAGGTACTTGTCACAATCTGTCTGTGTTTTCCTGTTTTATTTTAAAATGTTATGTGTGTTTCTACTTCCTGTCTTTGTCTCTCCCTCCTTCCTGTTTGATTACCTGATTCTGTTCACCTGGTGCCCATGTGTTTTTCTGTCCTCCCCAGCTGTGTATTGCCGTTGTGATTAGCCTTGCATGTATTTAGGTTCTGGTTTTCTGTCAGTTTCCTGTTAGTGTTTAATATCATTTGTTTTGCACTGCCTCGCCTTGCCCTGGATCTATTATAATAAAGGACTCTTCTTTAAAGTGACTTTGGTGTCCTGAGTTTTACCTGTTCTGCTCTAAGATAAAAAGTTATCTTAGCGCCCACCCTTTCTGTGGAAGCAGACTACATTGCCTTTAATCTGAAGGCACATTTCAGTAACTGGAGGTCTTGGAGCTCTGTCACTGGATGCCGGGAAGCTCTATTACCAGAACTGACCCTACAGTTCCAGGCCGTCCAATAACACAAGTGGAGGCAGTATCAACCACTTGTTTTTTAACTTTGGACATTCAATGAGAAATGGTGCTGCCATTCTTTTTCATGATAGAAGGATTAAGGTCCATTCTTACAATAACCAGTTAGCTCCCGCATATCAGTCTGTCCAAGCTTTACCTTATGTGCTCCATTCATTTTGGACGGCAAAACAGAAAATAAATTCATGGATGGGAAGAAAAGATCAGTCAAAACAAAAATGCACCTCTGAATGGTATTTCATGCTTTATTAGTCATACCTAATAGATTTGAAGGAGCTGTGAGGAGTACAAAAGCCTCCTATATTAAATCCATTGAGACTTCAAATTATGTGGAAATAGTTTTTGCCATCAAATAATATCATCTGACAATACCATTATTCATAGAGGTGCGTTATTTTCGGTGTTTGGATGACACTATGAAATAGGTAATAATTATGATGATAGACCCAAAGACCCAGGAACAGAAACAAAAACAAAGGAAAAAATACATCAGCCAAGAAAATATGTGAGTGGGTAAAATAAAGTGGAGGGGGGGGTCATAGATCCGAATGAGATTATATAGATAGTTAGTGGGAGGATGTTGTGCTCAATGTGGGAGTTAAAGGGAGCCACTGGTTCATGTATTCATATATGTTGGTGTAGGTGCGTTTGAAAATACGGGAAGCAGAGTTGTGAACATTTTCAAGGGTCAGAAATTAGACCGAAGAACAAAGCATACTGTGGTCCAATGTAGAGGTAATTAAGGGGTGAACCAAATGTTTAGCATCAAAGAAAGGTGAGATTTCTGCAATAATGCAAAGGTTGGAACTGATGTTCTGGTAAAGAGAGAGCGGATAAAACATGACACCAAGGTTTCCGACAAGAGAGGATTGAGATTTTAAAATGCGTTAACAATAGTTAGAGTTTAGATCATTTCGTTTTGTGAACAACTGAGTTTTAAAAAGCTTTACTTTATGAGGTGTAGCACGTTTTGGTGTCACGGCAAAGAGTGATTCGTACTTTTTGCAGAAAAGATGTTCGAGAGACAGCACTTAGATACAAAGTGGGCCCATGAAAGAACCTTTCGGGATCTTTGTTTTACTATAAGTCATAAGGATATTGACACACTGCACCTAGAGAGTTTTACGTGCAGGTGAGTACGATGGAAATGACTGACTGTGTCATAAACTGGACTTAACTCCAAGAGGCTCAGAAAGCTGATGGCCCAAGGCAGCTCACAAGGTTGCTGGTTACCCTTGGGAACTGTGCCCAGGTATTAAAGCTTGAGTGAAATGGCTCTGAAAGCGGTGAGTAGATTTGGGCAAAATCACTAGTTTTTGGGGGGTCATCGAAGACTTTAGTTTTTAGAATACGGAAAGATTAGATTAAAAATGTTAAGGCCAATACAGGGATGACAGATATTACAGTTATAAGTGCAGTGTTAAAAAATAATGATAGGTTTTGTACAATTATTGATTGATATTTGTTCTAGGGAGAGAATTCAACATGATGGAGGATGTTAAGGCATTCAAGTAGGCCAGACAGCCTGCCATCATATGCATCTGATTGTCTATCATAATGAATGTTCGGGTTCCCAAATAAGAGCGAAAGGGGACTAAGTAGACTCAAGAGTTTGAGCAGTTCAGTTAGTTCAGGGATGAACAGTGGGACTATTTTTGGTAGTCAATATAATAATGCAGGAAGAAAAGGATTATTGCCTGAAAGATTATGGGCTAAGTGTTCAAATTATTACTTATGGAAAAGCAATTTCAGAAACAGGAAACACAGCAAAGTGTTCGACAGAAAGAGCACCATAACGTTTCCGGAAGAGCACAGATTAAGAATTAAAAAGTTATCTTGTTGATGCCATGATCTGTCCATGATGAAATCATTAGGAAACATGCCATTTTATTACATTTTGTGTGTTAAAATGGCCAATGCAGACTGATTCTAGAGGAGTATTTATTGAATTGATGAATTCCTTGTTACATCAGCATTGAACTAGTTGTTGTGCATACAACTGGTGAGTGGGTGTACAGCTACATGAGCGTAATGAGAAGGTATAGAAGTTCATAGCCACACAGGGCTGATTTTAAGGGGAGAGAGAGGTTTGCTGGTGGAAATCAGGAGACTGGGGGTGAGTTCAGGGGAAAGTTTAAAATTGTGTTAAAAAGATTGTCACTTCAGTTTGAGCCGAGGATGCTGGGGTGGGAGAATATCATTCTCAAAAAACACTACAGGAAGAGAGTTAAAAAAAAAAGGCAGGAACAAAGCCCATGTTTTAATTAAATTATACATACAGTCATTAGCTGAGTACACAAAATCTCTAATGGATGACTTATCTTTAACATTGTGTTCATGTGCTTTCCCACACTTCCATGCAGATTTTGCAGGGGAGAGAATCTGTTGTCTTTTGTTGTTTTACAGCTATTTTGAAACACCATACAGGTCAGTAGCCACATTAACCTTGTGTCACAATTAGGTATGAATATGAGTATGTATATTACAGTGCAGACTGTTTTAAGTGTGTCTATTGAAGCAATAAGTTAAGTCAGAAGAACATATTTTATCTTTTGCATTCATTTGAGGTTTGGTAATTTTCACTTACGCTGAATATCGATAGTGACAGTAGCATCCTTGCCGTTGGGGGCGGCTTTGTTGGAGGCGCGGCAGGTGATCTGCTGCCCCGACTCGATGTTGGAGGGAGACAGGTAGAGGGTGCTGATGGTGCTCTCCCTCTTACCATCCCGCAACAAGGTCTGAGGAATCAAGGACACGAGAGAGGAGTGTTTTAAAAAGTCATATTCATGTGTGCAATTGCATAATTTCCTTCACACACAAAGAAAACACAGCAATGCTCTGACCCTGAGTTCACGGAGCGTAAAGACATTGTATTTATTTATTTATGAGTGAAGTTGTGAGTCCCTCAATTAATAGTTTATTATCTATAGTATTTTTCTGAGGAAGTGATTTTCAGAGCAGATTTATATTTATATATAATAAATGCTTGAATGATTTATTCACAATGAGAGCTGCCGAGGTGTTTAGCCAATGAGTCATTTCAACATATTTAAAACCCAGGTTCTTGTGCTTTTCATCACTTCATTGTTCTTTACTGAGCCCTCTCAAGGACTCCTAAAGTCACCACAACACAACTGGGAAAACTATTTAGTAGACATCATCTGAGACAAGGTTGGTTAACAGACGTTTCCACTTGAGGTTTTTATAATATATAATATTATTATAAAATGTTATATTTTTATTTAATTCATTTTAAAATATGTTTTTTTTAATTCATTGTATAATACGTAATGTTTTATAGATTTCTGCTACTAATAGATCTTTTTAATAATAAGTATGTTGTTCTTACCTACCATACAGATGCTACTGTAGCTTTATTTAATTTTAGTATGTAAGTGCATGCAACTTGAAAATATATAACTTATAATACAATATATGTATGTATGTTGATCATTTGTCACATTTTAAATCATGCCTTTAGAGCTACTGCACATCATTGTAGTGCTACGTTATGGTTACCTGCATTTATGGTTTCATTGAGATTTCTTATCATTAGTGTTAATAACCACACTTGCTAACACCTAACCCCAACACAGTGTAGCATATATTATGTAATAACATAAAACCAATGTTGATCTTAATGAATCTGGACTCGAACAACTCTATCGCCGTCAGTGCTGGAGATACATGGAACTAATATAGAAATTCAAACAACATTTTAACCTTCAGTTACAGTCAAATCATATCATTGATTTAGAGAACTGAGACACCTGTTGTAGTAATTCAGTTCAGCAAGTGGCTGTTTAGAAAGCTTGCTGTTCTAGGTGCTCAGAATAAACTGTGAAACACTGAAAAAGTGTGGTTTATTTTATAACATTTCTACACTACTCTTTAGCCCCTGTCACATAGAGCAATGTCTCTTCCGAATAAAAACATTTTTGCATGAAGAAATAAGAGACAGCACAGAAACAAACTTCTGAAATGGAACAATTATCTTCCCAGAACTCTGGAGAACTGAGCAGCAGCGTGTGAATCCTCTGGGAACACAACAGAAACCTCCAGGACACGATGGGCCCGGGCACCCACTCCCACTGGGGCCTCCTTGTTTTCCAGTGTACAGATTTAGTTTGATGGTGAATATTTCATAAGCTGAGTGTGCAGATTCCTCCTGTATGCAAGACCAGGTCTAATCCCTGGGGGAAAGGCCTGCAGAGAAGAGAGCCATCACTGTTGGATTCATCACTTTGGGGCCACCATGGTCGTGTGTTACAGAGCATATTCTGTCCTTCCTGCTTACTCAATCCAGTGTGCCTTTTCATAATTAGAACTTTTTCTTAGCAGCTTCAGTTTCCTCCCTTGAGTATCCACCTTCTCTGGCACCTACTGTAGGTTGTTGGTTCAGAGCTTTTGAACTGCTGGATAGGCCTAGAGAGATGCAGCAAGGCAAAGCTGACAGGTTGAGAGGATCGAATGCATGTTCTCCTAAATCCGGGACATGTTTAAACCTTAAACCCAGCACAAAAACGTTGCTCTACGTCAGCCAATCGTCTTGCAAATCTCTCACTGCGAGAGGGAACCAGCTAACACTCAACAGACACACACCTGTTCGCTATCATGGCTCCAAAAAGGTGGATTTAGGACACAGTACTTTAATTAAATGTACTGTATAAGCAACATTATTAAGTTGAACCTAATATATACATTTTAAATGTCATATTATTGCTTTCAACTAACCCAATAAACTTGTAGGGAATAATACATGTAATTAAAGTCAACGTTTCAGTTTTTTCAGTTCAGCAGTCTACAGATCTCCCGTCACTTATTGAACACCCAAATGCTTTTACCGAACCTTAGCAAATTATAAAAAATAAATAAAAAATAAAGCGCTTCTCACTTCTCTATGTAGCACAAAGACATGTGTGGTTTATTTTGAACCAATGCAGTAGCAGATTCAATGGTTTGTCTTACTGAAAGCTAATGCACTCTGTTTTCAGGTTGTATCTTCATGGTTTATTGCATTATTGTAAATTGCTTTTGAGCAACACGTTAATAGTGTTTTGCGGAATAGTTGTTTGTCCTATAATGCAAATTACTGGTAATTCAACCTTTCTGGATTACCTCTGAGAAAGAAAAGTAATTTATGTTGCAAATTGTATAAAATATGACCAGCGTCAATAGTAAATGGTCTTTTAATATAATTTCTCAAAAATCAGAAAAGTGGATTAGTTTCAAGTTCAACACAGTGTGTGTGGTATCAGAATGATATCCTGAAGCTCTACATACACTTTTGGTGTTAAGGCCTACAGTACTAATGAATGTTAACTGGATAAAAACTCAACGAGTTCACACTCACACATTTTGTTTATGCTCTTTTTAAAAAGGCCTTTCAGCCTTTTTTTCACAGGATTATGGAATGGAGCATGATGTAAGGATCACATTATTTGTCATCATTGTAACATTCAACAGCTAGAGAGCTCTTCCTGAGGAAAATGAATTTGTGCTGCATAGGGATGGGTATCGTTAGGATTTTATCTATACCGATACTGCTTATCGATACCGGTACTTTTCGATACTCTTATCGATACTTTTCAATCATTTGGTGCTCAAAATTATAGACATGATTACAAGATGTAAAGATTAGACAACAGTCATTTTATTGTAATCTATCTTTTTCAATGTCATACCAAGCAGGTATTGGGGGCGGTTATTACGGGCAGTTCATAAATCCATGTAAACATGACCATTATTCAGTTAAAATGAAACGCTGCGTGCGCACCTCCTAAACCGGAGGCTCCGATCGGCTAACCATTATAATCCGTTTATTGCGTTTATTATTTATAATTATAAAACGGACAAGTCAAATCAAGCAATCTGATTGGTTCTTAGCCGTGATATACTGAGCGTATACCACGGGTAGAATTGTAAGTTACTTTTCACAACAAGTCAGTATCCCTCCGCGTCTGAAAAAAACAGTATACCGTTGGGCTGAAAAGCAAACTGCCTGCAGTTTGCTTGTCGACCCTCCGCTTCGCGTCGGGCCGAACCACGCCCCTTAGCTGTGATATAATGAGCATATACCACGGCCTGTCGTGAGCTATTGCTTAATTGTAATGATGGATTATCAGTAATCATTTTAAAGTTACACAGAGACATTGGATTAACCGTTTTTATGCCCTTGAACACAACTTTTGATCACAAAACAGCAAAGGTAAGACATAATTATCATCATGGCTACGTAAAGTGAAGTTGTTTTCTTGCTCATTACTGGCTGCTAGTTCAGTGAGTTTTGGTCGTACAGTGATGAGACTTATACCAATGGAATCTGTGAAATCGCTTTTGCCAGTTACGTGCTAAAGTAGCCGTTAGCCCGTTTTGCTAAGTGTTGATTTAGACTCTTGGTGTTGGACTTCTGTTCCGTGTAGGTAAAATGGTTAATATCATCTGTTAGCTGAGTTTCTTCCCGTTAAGTGGGTATGCATCATTAATAGGTTGTGAAATGTTAAGAAGCCTTGAGACGCTGTTTCTAGCAAGATGTTGCGTCTGCTCCTATGGTCTGTCCCCGGGAGTCTCACAATAATACGAGCGCTGTTAGTAGAGATGACGAGGGGCATTCACAATGGCCAATCAGAGTGGTACTCAAACCGGATACGTCACACGGGATGAGGGTTCCCAACCAACCAGAATTGTTTAAACTAAGGAAGTAGCATAATTCATACACCAATAGCAGCACCGTTTGTCCAGCGGCTTAACGGTATACCAATACCGTCCAATCAGGTACCGGTACTGACTTAGTACCGGTTTTCTATACCCATCCCTAGTGCTGCATATCTCTCACCTTTCACTCTCAGAAGCATTGAGATGAGATTTGAATGATACTTTTCCAACTTTCTGTAAATAATGAGCCTTATGGATGTTTGGTTTCCAATTCCTCCCACCACATTAGAGGGGAGCCTAACCCTAACTCATTAAATCCCTGCAGCAAGAACATTAAGATCTACCCTCCCATCAAACAGCAAGTGATGCATGAGCTATGGATACTATACATTTGACATGGAATAATAAGTGTATGACTATTCTGATTCAAGTACAGATCCCACCACTCACTGGGGTACCACTGGGTCTGCAGGAAGCTTTAAATTGTTGTTGGGACACTAAGGGGCCTCCCGGAGAGAAGTGTTTTACAAACTTCATAACAGTAACATTTGTACAGCAATGACTGGAATCAAACCCACAATCTGTGTGTTTCCTCCCAGGGCAAGCCCTCGATCAGTTCCACCTAAAAGGCCGCTGGTAAGTCTACAATACTCATTACAGATATTAATAAACATTAAATGTAGAAATGAATCTAAGATGCCTTCGCGGTGGGTGGAATCATTTCTTACTTTTTAATTTAAATCTTTCGAAATAGTTCAAATGTAATGTAGAGGACTAATAATAATACAAATTATATAAATTATTTTATATAACATTAACTATATAATAATGATTCTCTTTAGAATTAAATAAAAGGTAAAATAAATATTTAGTTGGAATAGTTTATACAAATATAATAAGTTAGAGTTAAGATCAGCAAAGAAAGATAAATCAAAAATAAAATGAATATATTGATATAAACATTATAAGTTAAAGTTAAATCTACTCATTTACTACAATAAATAACATGTGGTGTGTTAGTATTAATTATTAACAAGTTAATGCTGAATTGCAGTTTAAAAGGGTTTAGCTTTGGCAGTTTATTGTAGGGAAACAAACATCAGTACAAATGAACCTAAAAGATGTGCTCAGTAATACATGTTCTCATTATGTTATAATTGTGGTGGCATTATCTCACACACAGGGTTGGAGGGTAAATTACTTGTTATCTGGCAACAAAAATTACAATATAAAAGTTATGTAACCTGATCACTTTCTATTACTTTTAGATTACCTCACTATTAAATGCAATGCAAATAAATACATGAGAAAAGACATATCAATAATAGTTTTTTTTACTTACTGATCCTTTTACAACAAACACTATATGATCTTTTTAGTTTGTAGGCCTACTAACATTGTAATTGTCACGATCTGTCTGTGTTGTGTTTTTTCTTGTTTAGATCTGTCTTTTGTTTTCTGTCTGCGTTGTGTTTTGTCTTGTTTAGACCTGACCTTGGTTTCCTGTCTGTGGGCCCTTCTCACTTCGGTTAAATGGATTCCTTGCGTCCCTCACTTGCGTCGTTTCCCTGCGACTAGTCCCTCCCACCAGGGAAGCATGGAGAGATGCAAGGAAACCACGAGAAGCAGGGAAATTAGTTTTAAGAGCAATGACGTCCTTTCCTACGGAGCGTCACGTGAAGCGACGTCCGTTTGTGATGACGCTGCACAGCTGATCGTCTGACAGCAGCCAGTTCTGTCCCCGTTGTTTCCACACACACCCCAACCTCTGTTAGTACACATTTACTGACACAAACATTTGTATCATCTGTTGTAGACCCACATAAATAAAATGAAATAAGAATTAATTCTCAAAAAAGATAAACGCCATTCTTAAAATGTATAAACGAACAATAGTTTGATTAATATTGATTAGAGTGCACTGCACAATAGAAATAAAATAATTGAGAGAAGAAAAAGAGATATGTTATCTATCAAAACCCAGTTAGAGTAACATTCATTGGATTGCACACTTTGTTTGTTTGGTTTGATATGTAGCAAATTAACATTTTAAATAGCACTTAATGACTGACTGAATGGAATTGACAATAAATGAAAATGTAAAACGAAAAAAGCGATCATGAAAATGTTTCCAAAAAATGAATAAAATGATTTTTGACCACTTTGTTATTCAGATATATCACATACTGTATTTGTAACTAAATGATACATGAATTGAAACAAAACACGGTATAAACTGAGGAGTGACTCCCGTGAGGTTCATGTATTTTCTTCAGTCCGCTGGGAAACTGCTTTCATGTCAAGAAGTATCAGATCAGTGCATGCACTGCATCTTCCAATCAGTGAGCCATACACAGTAAGGGGCTGGGCGAGTGTCTGAGGATTTCATCGGAGGATGGTCCGATGGTTCCTCGGTTATCGCTCCTCCATTATCGCTCCTCGCTCCTCCGGCAAAAATAAGGCCATTGGGACGCTACTCAAGATGGCGCAGACAAATCAACTTCCGGTGAGACCGAGACCGAGGAGCGAGGAAATGAAAAATAAGAGAAGTGAGAAGGGCCCTGTGTGTATTCCCTCATACCTGTTCCCTCCTACCTGTTTACTTGATTGTGTTCACCTGGTGCCCCTGTGTTTTCTCTTCCCTCCTCACCTGTCTCTTGTTTCGTTGATTAGTCTTGTGTGTATTTAAGTTCTGTTTTTGCTGTCAGTCTTTGTTGGTTCCTCGTTTGTCTGTGACTGTGTTCACAGGGGAGTGTTCTGTTTATCCGAGTTATCCTTGAACTAAAGGTATTTTCGGTTTAATCTGCATTTGGGTCCTGCTTGCTTCACTCTACCGTAACAGAAGGAAACAACCAAGGATGGGCCCAGCAGATCCATTTGAGCAGTAATTGTTGGATTTTTCCTTTTCTTTGGCTTACTGCTCTGATCGATTGAGGGGAGCGTCCGGTGTTCAGCAGCGAGAGGCTGCTCTGGCAGAAGCGCGCCAGATGGCTACGGAGAAACCAGGCTTGGTGAAATTCTTACCTGGCTGGATTTTGAATTTCTTCTCGGTGTGTGATTCCCGGCCTGCTAGCCCCAAGCATGCTAGCTCCCTGCCTCCCAATTCCCAACCTGACCATACGCCTCGGTGTGTTCCGTCTGGAGTCAACCCTTGCTTCTGCCCCAGTTCCTGCTCCTGTCCAGGAGCTGTTCTCTGGAACTCTTCTGGCTTTTGGAGGTCCACGGAGCCTCCAAACGACTCCTAAGAGAAGGAGTCGCAAGTCCAGGCTAGCAGCCCGAGCCCCAAGAGCCATGGTTCCGGCCCCAGCTCTGGCCCCAGCAGCCATGGTTCCGGCCCCAGTTCTGGCCCCAGCAGCCATGGTTCCGGCCCCAGTTCTGGCCCCAGCAGCCATGGTTCCGGCCCCAGTTCTGGCCCCAGAAGCCATGGTTCCGGTCCCAGTTCTGGCCCCAGCAGCCATGGTTCCCGCCTCAGTCCTGGCCCCAGCAGCCAGGGTTCCGGCCCCAGCAGCCATAGTCCCTCCTCTAGTCCCTCTTCTACTCCCCTCTCTAGTCCCTTCTCGAGTTCCCTCTCGAGTCCCCTCTGGAGTTCCCTCTCTTGTGTCCCCTCTCCAGTTTCCTTTCAAGTCCCTACTCAAGTGCCGTTGGAGGTTGAAGTCAAATCTCAAGTCTCCCCTCGAGTTCTCTCTCCAGTTCCATCTCAAGTCCCTACTCAAGTGCCGTTGGAGGTTCCGCCGGGGGTCCTGCCAACCCTATGTCCTGTGCCGTTGGAGGTCCCGCCGACTATTCTTCTACCGGGGATCCTGCCAACTCTGTGTCCTGTCCCGTTGGGGGTCCCGCCGACTACTCTCCTACCGGGGGTCCTGCCAACCCTTTGTCCTGTCCCGTTGGGGGTTTTGCCGACTACTCTTCTGCTGGGGGTCCTGCCAGCTCCATGTCCTGTCCCGTTGGGGGTCCCGCTGACTGCTCTTTTGCCGGGGGTCCTGCCAACCCTCTGTCCTGTGCCGTTGGAGGCCCCGTCGACTACTCTTCTGCAGGGGCTCCTGCCAACCCTATGTCCCGTGCCATTGGAGGTTCTGCTGAGAGTCCTGCCAATCCCATGTCTTGTTCCGTTGGAGGTCCCGCCGCCACCTGTCTCGCCGGGGGTCCTGCCAACTCCTGTTCCACTTCCGTGGGGGATCCTGCCGAAGCCTGTCCCACCGGCTCCGGTTCTTGCCCGGCCTCCGGAGCTGTCCCGTCAGCGCCTTCCGGCCCGTCCTCCGGAGTTGTTCCGTCGACGCCTGCTTCGCCCTCAAGCCCGGCCCCCTGAGAGCCGCGGTTTTCGCCTTCGAGCCTGGCCCCCTGAGTGCCACGGCCTTCGCCCTCATGCTCGGCTCCCTGAGAGCCGCGGTCTTCGCCCTCGAGCCCGCCCCCCTGACTTTCCCGGCTTCGGTCCTCGCCCTCGGGCCATCCCCCTGACTCTTCCTGCCGCTGCCTTCGCCCTCATGCTCGGCCCCCTGAGTTTGCCCGCTGTGGCCTTCGCCCCTCCATGGACTCTGCCTTGCCCCCGGGCCGTCCGCCCGAGACCCCCACCATGGACTCTGCCTTGCCCCCGGGCCGTCCGCCCAAGACCCCCAACTTGGACTCTGCCTTGCCCCCGGGCTGTCCGCCCGAGTCCCCCTTCTCGGCATCATCCCTTCTGGGCCCTCCGCTGTGCTCCTGGGCTGTAGGCCCAAAACCTGTCCTCCAGACCCCTTCCACCCACCCTGGCATTTGGGTCCTGCTTGCTTCACTCTACCGTAACAGTAATCTTACTAGAAATCCCGTTTTAGGAATGTACAAGTAATCTGATGACGTCTCTTTTTATGTAACTATTTTTGTATCCTATTACCAGTGGCGGCGCCAGAGTATTTTTGTTGGGTAATCTATGGTAGGGCTAACCCATACAGTGGTGGGGCTCAAGTCAGTATTTGCAATGTAATTACATACACGCTATATGGCCCCCCTTGACAGTGAAACGCCACGCGTGAGGTATTATTTCCCTGTCTCAATCAATATTGAACTGATATAAAACGGCACATTTGTCTTGTAGTAAATAAAAAGGGATCACTGTGAACGTGCCGTATGATAGTACACGTTGAAGATCCAATGGCGATTCCGATTGATCTCAATCAGTAACGTATGACGCAGACCCAACGTTTTGTTGCTCTGATTGGCTGTAGGTCTATTCAAATTGCATACGGAGGCATTTGATCTGACTGCGGCCGCGCTGATATTATAACGCCAGAGAATTTCCACACCTTTAGTGTATAAAACTCCCCCACTACTTAGACTAATCCTTGCATCCCTCTTCTAGCATAAGCCCGAATGATCTCAACCATATTGCATCAGTAATGTACACTTGTTGTTACAGCAGGATCAGTTTGTGTGTTGTGGACACGACCCGTATATTTTCGCAATCCGTGTTCTCAACACACTTACTTTAACATCATTTTTCATGGTGGGGATAAGCCATTTCTTGGTATGGCTGTATAGCCTACCCCAGCCATACCCTGGCGCCGCCACTGCCTATTACGTAGTCCCCAAGACTGCTCCCAAAACCATTAGCTGTTGCAACTGGTCATTTCATCGAGAATACTGTGTTTAGTTTAAACACCAAGGAATACAAATGTTTCCAATATGTTTATTATATATGATTGTCCACAGTAAAGAAGGGCTCGTAATTGCAGTTTGTTTAGCAAAACTTCAGATTTTAAAGCATTTCAAAGATCAACAAAAAATAAATAGCCTGAAACAAATCTCTTAATGAAACACCTGAGCAGTAACTTTTCCCCTCACTTGGATCAGCTTCAGAATCTGAGGTAGGTACACGTTTTCTTTGATTTTTCTTCCATTTCCCTACGTGTCTATAAATTCTCCACTCTGTCTCTTCTTTATTCCACACATTATTAAGAATCCATTTGGTTTCCAGGATTACACTGAACCCAGCACTTTAGATGTTGTCGATATGTGTTTGTTACTCATAAAAAGTGGATCCATAATAATACCGTCTTCTCCTCACAGTAATCTCTATAAATTAAATAATATGAAACAGAAACATTTACCAAAATGTGTCAAACTGAATTATACTAGCTGTACCAGGCTGGGATTATTAATAATTTACCCATCATCAACTTGTAAAATTGCTTCTGGGTTTGGCATGATGCAGGACACCATATTTTTACTGAGGCAGTGAAATAAAGGATAATGGAAAAGTTGAATTATTACTCAACAATCACAATGTTTTTAGGTTTTAAATTGGTCACAAATCTTATTTTGAACGAAGTGAGTTGACCCTGTTGTAATGCTTTTGCTCATGAATTCATTTACATTATGGAACATGAGTAAAGGGAACTGATTGCTTGAATTATTAATCTCTCCCCTGAGTAGTTGTCCTTTCCCCGCCAAAAATCCATTGCTCTGTACATCTTCCACACGGTGTTTGAACAGCTAGAGAAAATAAATAAATGCATACGCATGGGCGTAATTTTCACTGGGGACAGGGGGGACATGTCCCCCCACTTTCAAATTAGTTTATTATTTTTTTAACCGCAGACGGCCCGTCATCGCCACGGAGGAGCTGGACACTTGACAGCCTGCCTCTGTGGTTATCTCTGTGGACGCAACTAGGAACGTCGCGTGCATAAACTATAAATAGCCCAATGAATGATGATCAAGTACTGCGGTTGTGACAGAAAAAAACAATGAAACGCCAACAGCAGCAGCAGATTAGTGCTTGGGTGAAAAGAAAGAAAGGAGATGTTGGTCGATTCAGTAAATTAGCTCAGGATAATCATATTTTCTGTCTACAACTGTTGATGTTAGGCTAATGTCGGATTTGCTAGCTTGATGCTACCGGCATTTACCGGCAGTTACTCTCTACACACAGTGGCTCCGCTGCCCGTTAAACAGGTTAATCTTTATCAACCTATCTTATGTTATTTCTCCAACAATTAATGAAGGTTATTAAGCATTTCAGATCCTTTGTTGTTAATTATTGAACGCCAATTGCCATGAAGAAAACAAGCCTCCCTGTCAGTGTTCTCACGCTGTCCTCAAATCCCCGGACTGTTGGACAGACACGGAGGAACAGAGGCAGGGGAGGTTATAGGGGGGGCCAACAGGAGCCAGTGCCCCCCTCCAAAAAATGGTTACAATATTACGATTTATTGGAACAAAATACTGTCTTTATCATTTTAACCAGCTTTTATTGTGCCCCTCTCATGAAATAACTTGCCCCATCCGATTTGTATACACTTTTATTAATGATTAATTAATTACATTTGGCTACACAAACCACACAAATGTCACTCATGTAAATGTACTGTTTTTCAATGAAATGGTCACTTTTTGAATAGTGTTGGATTCACACTAGTCTGGCTCCGGTCTTGACTCGGTCTCACCCACTGCCGGGCAGGGCGAGACCGAGACCATGGTCGTGACCTCTTAAAGTCTTGGTCTTGCCGGTCTTGCCGGTCTTGGTCTTAGTTAAGATGGTCTTGATTACAACAATACCAATGGCTCAATATGATTATAACACCATTGCTTTCATAGCAGAGATCAGATGAGGTGGAGCTGCCTCAAGACACAGAGGGTGAGGCAGAGAGGAGCAGCAGCAGCACAGAGTTGCAGCAGGTATGTTAAGTGCTGTAGTCAGGTGATTTCAATTTGAGATGAGAGGAAGAAGTGTATAAGAAGTGAATACAGTAGGAATAACATTTAAAGTGTTGTAATGTAAAGCAGAACAAATACTTAGTTGCTCACAAGACTGAGTGCACTACTAGTAATAATACAACCAACATGATTTCCCAGCATTGTTCTATATATTTTTGTGTCATGCTTTCATAGATCAAATGAGCTGGAGGTGCTTCAAGACAGGGAGGGTGAGACAGGAAGAAGCAGTTTAGAGTTGCAGGTAAGTGCTGTATAAAGGGCCGGGTTATTTGGTATTTTCAATGATGTCTCATGTCAGCAACAGGCTAGCATATTGTCATATTTTATAGGAAAGACCTGAGGAGACATAAGGAGAGAAGTGCAGGCAGAAAGCTGAACCAAACCATGCTGACCCAAAGCTCATTGTAGTGCAGCAGCTTATCAACAAAACGTTACGATTCCAAGAAAAGTGATACCGTGAATTTTCCGTAGCTCCACTACAGTCCAGGAGTCAATGGAATCTTGTGTTTTTTCTGTGCTCAAGCTTTTGGGCATGGAAGATCGAATTTGGCCAAGAATGCAGATCCAACCTTTTGCAAAACTGGTCTCCGAAACTGGAAAAAGGCAACAAAAAAATGAGCAGAACATGTCCAAAGCAATGCACACAAACTTGCTGTCACTACCCACTGCCAACAAACTAAACCAGTCGATGTCCAGCTTTCTTCAGCCAAAGCTGCACAGCAACATTACATTTCATTTAGCTGAGGCTTTTATCCAAAGCAACTTACAATTACCAATTACAGGGACATTCTCCCCAGAGTAACTATGGATTAAACGTATGTTTTTTTTTCCACAATGTTGGGGAAATTAATGGATAAAATGCACGGATTATTATTATTATTATTATTCCAACTCCGATCGGGACACTGGGTCCACCGTTTCCCCGCAGCGAGGCTCCCCCCGTTGACAGTTTACGTGGGCTGGGCTGGGTGCAGTGACGGGGTCCCGATGGGCCGGTACCGAAGTGGGCCGGTCGGATAAGTCACTAGCACATCCCCCACTCCCCCCGTTGACAACTTACTAGTGGTACCGAAGTGGGCCGGTCGAGAGTCCCGGGATGATTTATAGTCCCAGTCCACCACTGGCTACATGAAGGTATTATCGCCCATATTGACGCACCTAATTCCTAAACTTGTAACAGATACAACATAAACCGATCCTTCAGCCTCATATAAGCTCTCAGACACGTTCAAAATTAAACTGTCATCGCTGTCTGAGCTTGCTGCTGTGTGCGCCATTGTGCGTTTACATGCAGATGCTGGGATCCTGAACTGTGCAGCTGGAGCGCTTGGTCCGCAATGACATCACACATCATTTGGCGGGATTTGAAGAATCCCCGAGAAAATCCAGAATATGGTCAACATTGAAGGGGAGATTAATGGTTATCAAAGTACAAATATCCAAAATCAGTTCAGTAACGGTTTTCAAGGGGACAATATTTACTCAAATTGATGGATTTGGATGATGGGGGAAACTCGTGTCACAGGCTCTTTAAGCCAGTTACTCAAAGTAAGATCTGAAGATGACCCTGGCTTAGAGAGATGGCTGTCAACAAGAAAACATGATTTCACATCCCCCCAAATCCAGAATGCAATATTAAATCTATTTGCAAACACCATAATTAGGGACATAATTAGCTCAATTTACAAGCTGCCTCTCCTCCAGTATTCCATTATTATTGATGGAACCCAGGACATAGAAGGGACTGAACAGGAAGCCATTTGTGTGAGCCATGATTTGGTCCCCCAGGAGGCCTTCTTGGGTTTTTACAAGGTCTCAAGCACAACTGGGGAAAACATAGCAATGTCTGTACAAATTGTCTGGAAAATACAAAACAAAATGTGTGAACATTGCAACAGCAGCATCAGGGACAGTTAGCAATCTGCGGCCCTTGTGTCAAACAAGATGGACCACCAGGACTCCAGCAATCTGGTCTGTGCTACGTCAGTACGAGTCAGTGCTACTGAGCTTAGAGGACATGGCCCAAACAGATGCCTCAAACACTGGTGTGACTGCAAGAGGGTTGCTGGAGAGATTCGGAAAAGTTACGACAGTGTTACGACTCATGCTAGCCACTGAAGTAATTCAGGAGTTGGAGTCCCTTAATTGCACACTGCAGAAGCAGACAGAAACCGTGTCTGGTATGCTATCTGCAGCAGATTGTGTTAGGACCACCCTGAGGGCAAAGAGAACGGAGTAGAAGTTCCAGGAAATTTACAGCCAAGCGACAGAGAAGATCTGCATGCTAATATTGAGCCAACCCAGTCTCATGGCATTTCGTGTTCACCAACACGATTTTTAATCTATTGATTCGTGTTCACCAACACGATTTTAATCTATTGATTCGTGTTCACCAACACGATTTTCCCCTTTGTTTCGTGTTGCACAGCACGATTTTAAAAGCAATGTATTTCTACTGGTAATGTGTTTAGTTTCTGCAGCACGTCTTTTTCTCCGGTCGGGTCGTGGAAGACCGGAAGCTGTGTGGTTCATAAAAACATGTTCTTATTCAATATCAAGCCACAATTATTGCTTTTATTTTAAATCGTATAATTTCGGACTTTTGTGTCCGTCTGTGAGGAAAATAAATGGGGCTCAGAGCCACAGAACACTGAAATCTGTATTTTTTAAATCTTTTTTTCCTTCTAATTTGTTATTCTTTTCAAAATAACACACTGTTATTTACTCACCAATAACACACAATTATCCTTGCTTTTATTTATTGGTTTAATTCCATAATCTCGGGCTTTGTTGGCGTCCTTCAGGAACTGAATTTCAAAATAAAAATAACCGGAAACAGACGTAGGCATTTCGAGCACTTACCCAAGATCCTCAGCTATGGTTTAAGCTCGCTGATTGGATGTTTTAGCCGCAATGCATGCTGGGATTTGGTGTTTATATGATATGAAATCCGGAAAACATTTTAAAAGAATAAAATAATACTTAATTCCGAGTGTTCTTGCTTTTCTCTTTGAAAGTCATCACATAACGGCATTGTAATACACGGTCCGGCTCCATTACATATTACAGATCTGCCGTAGTTCTTTATTTATAGAGCCCTGAGGAGAAGACCTTTGGAAAAACTGGAAGAAATGCCACCGAAACTGAATACTTAACGTGGATCATAAATATATCAACAATTAAACAACATCTTCAATTTCTCTTCACACAATACGTCTCCTTGCAGTATCAACACTAATTCAGCTGACTTTTATATTTGATCTAATTCGTAGATAGGTTATATTTACACCATAACGGTGCACAGCTGATATAAAAGGACTTTGATTTTCTTTGAATATAAGAATGTAAATACTGAGTCTGAAATAGTATAGCAATATGCATTAAAATTATGTGAAAACATGTATAAAACTACACATCTTCAGATGTTGTACATACATAAGTGTCCTACACTGATAATACAAAGTTATTATAGCTGTGTGTACCTTGTGTGCACCGCCTAGTGGTTAAAGCACGTTATTGAATTATTGTTTTTATGTGTTATATTTGATTAAAAAAATATTAAGAGTACATTCTTTCATAGGGGGAAAGTAGAAGGTCTGTGATAGAAATATAGAATATAAAAAATCAAGAAGATACAGTAAGTGATCTCTACAATAAAACAGTTTAGAGCAGGATGTACAAAGATATTAATAGGAGGATGTGCAAAACAGAAAAACGAATTAACCTTTATTTAAACATTAAATAATACTTTAGATTAAGGTCCTCTTTTAAATAAGAAAAAAACTTTGGGGGTATCTACAGATAAATATTAAGCCTGACAAAGTACTTAACGTCTAATATATTGCTTTCCTGCAATGTTAACTATGTTGAAGCAGTTATTTTAACTGATATTATACATATGAATTATACTCTTATGTATGTAGATAGTATAAGAAATGTGCAGAATATGACAGTTTAATGGTGGACGTTCAAACCCATGTTGATAGATGTCTTGTAATGTGCTGTTGAGGAACCTGTGACCCAAGATTTTCATTCATTGCGTACACCGTAGTTTTGTATATGATATGTCAATAACCTTCGAAAATCTTGAAATCTTGAAAGGGATGTGCAGAATAGCCATTATACAGTCTTTAATTAACTATTAGTAGAGAATAACGAGTAATGAATATACTTTATTACTCGTTTCCATTCATGTCAATGCAGATAAATGTTTAGTCTTCTCAAGCACCAACTATCAAATATCTCTCCTGATTGTTGGCACTTGGCAATCAGGTTAACCTCTGAATTGTGGAGTAGAATTACAAAGTAACAATGAGCTGTCATGTGGGTATATATTAAGGCTGCGCATTATGGACACAAGCGATTTTCACCCATTTATTAATTATATGTTTTACATTTGATAACACCAATGTGTTTAATACTGGCAACTTCTAATTGTGGGAAAAACGAAAACGTTCAGTAGAGACGTCCCATGGAACATTTTGCGAAACACAATAGCCAGCATGTGTAGTTCTGGGGGGGGCGTTCGATTCCAGTTTTGGATAGTCTGGCGTGGTTTTGTTCCATTTCAAACAGCTGTTTGACGCTCGGCGTAACCTTGGCGCACTGCCACTCCGACATCCAATCCCAGCGCTTGAAGATTAATCACGGGGACTGTAGTCCTAAACGTAGCTGGGGATTATGGGTAGTGTAGTGTCTTCGGCCATCCTAAACTCCTAGAGGCCTTCGTCTATTTCCGGTTATTTTTATTTTGAAATTCAGTTCCTGACGGACACCAAAAAAGCCAGAGATTATGGAATTAAACCAATAAATAAAAGCAAGGATAATTGTGTGTTATTGGTGAGTAAATAACAGTGTGTTATTTTGAAAAGAATAACAAATTAGAAGGAAAAAAAGATTTAAAAATACAGATTTCAGTATTCTGAGGCTCTGAGCCCCATTTATTTTCCTCACAGACGGCAACAAAAGTCCGAAATTATACGATTTAAAATAAAAGCAATAATTGTGGCTTGATATTGAGTCAGAACATGTTTTTATGAACCACACAGCTTCCGGTCTTCCACGACCCGACCGGAGAAAAAGATGTGCTGCAGGCACGAAACACATTACCAGTAGAAATACATTGCTTTTAAAATCGTGCTGTGCAACACGAAAAAAAGGAAAAAATCGTGTTGGTGAACATGAATCAATAGATTAAAAATCGTGTTGGTGAGCACGAAATGCCATGAGACTAGGTTGCATAAGCATGCCACACATCCGCCGTCCACCAAAACGCCTTATTGGCAACGACACTACTGCACACACACCCACAACCCCAGAAGAACACTACAGAGCTGACTTCTTCAAGGTGCTGGATGCTGTGGACATGTAGCTGAAGGAGAGGTTTCATCAGAGTGGTCTGACAATATTGGCAAAGCACGAGGAAGTCCTCCTAACTGGGGAGCTGGACACCGCAGTGGTGGACCAGTATCCTGAATTAAACCAAAGGTCACTGAAGGTGCAGCTTGACATGTTTAAGCTCCAGTACCCATTCAAATCCACTTCAGAGGCCGCAGCTATTCCGAGGAGTCAGTTGCCTGAAGTCTGTGGCCTTTTCGACCAAGTATAAGCCCTTACACGGCTTCTTATGGTTGTTCCTGCAGCCTTTTCTGAAGCAGAGAGGAGCTTCAGTGCTCTGAGGAGGTTGAAGACCTGGCTGAGAAGTACAATGATGCAAATTCGCATTAACAATGTAGCAGTTTCTCACATTCACAAGGAATTGCTGGATAAAGTCAGCAGGGAAAATATTTGCCAGGAGTTTATCCTTGCGAATGAGTACAGGAAGCATGTGTTTGGTTCTTTTAGCTGAGAAGAGCAGAGAGGACAGTAAAGGATACATGGAGAGATGGGATTGAAGGGAAGATTGAGGACGATGAAATATTTTCTTTATATTAAAAGTTTGTCTTAAACCTTCGACCTAAGCCTTTATATTACATTTTTCTATTTCTTTTTACCTTTTTTTTTTGGTTTGTCTGGTCATATTTTGAATCATTTGTTATGACCATAAATAAAAGAAGAAGAAAAAACAAAGTGGAAATTGAATCTCACATTATTTTTTATTTTAATCACACAAACATACATTCTGAAAATGTTTGACTTTATGAAATAATTATTTCCAGTGTTGGCTATCGGCCCCTATATTTAACAATTAAGAAAGCAAGACAGCTTTTCCGTATACATATTTGAGTCTTTTTCTTTCTGGCAGAATGTATCTTTATGGCCAACTAAATTTTTACCCGTATATTTTATCACCATAGTCCCTAAATGTTTGTAGAATTGCAGGAAATGGGATTCATATCAAGAAATGTTTTATTGTGGAGAGCCCCCAGACCCCCTGTTTTGTGTCCCCCCCACTTCTCAAACCAAAGTTACACCCCTGTGCATACGTACATGCAAACATCATGTCACATAAAACACTCCAAGGCACAAAGAACCAATACTCAAGCTCCCCTCTCTGGATGAATTGGAAAATGTAAGTGCACACTGTCGTATGGAGCAATGTAATATGGCATGTATTATTGATGTGAGAAGCCTTGTGCCTTTAATAAACATGTTTAAGTGACTCAGCTCTGTCTAATTTATGAGTTTCTATAATGAATCAAGGGCTGCTGGCCTGCCACAGCTACCAAGCTGAGCCGCACTAAGATCTACATCAGGGGAATACGCCTTTAAAAGGACTTCTCACTCTTCCTGTTTCCATCCATACGCTGAACAAAGTGAACAAACTGCCAGAAGAAACGTCAATAATTAATGGCATTGGGACATTTTCAATTTTTTTCTCATGTTTAAAGCATGACATGAAGGTTCACTCATGCCCTGCGGATCGAATAAAAAAAAGAATCTCAGCTGGCATTAAATTGATGTAGCAAGGTGTTTGATGGAATGGTAAAATGACTTCAGAGGGATAATGATGATGACTGAAACCCTCTTTGCCAAATTGTAATCTCAGAATCAAAAGCACTTCCATGTTGGCTGCTCCTCATCTTCCTCTGGGTTCTATTTTCTGTTCTCATCCAGAGGTTACCAATATTCTAGGGCATTAACGTTTTTTATGAAGTCTAATGAAGCCTGCTTTATGGTCCCAGAGTTGCATTGATTCAACTGCTGGTACATTTAGAAACAATGTCCTTGTAATAATAATATGACATATGATATGAAAATATTAGTCTTTATGACATGGCTTATGTAAATACACGATTGTGATTGGTCAATTTCGAACATTTTGAGCATTTTGAGATCTTCTCTTTTTCACTAGCAGGCCGCTGCTATGGTTAACAAACCGTTGTTAAGGACTCTCGATCCAGTGACTATGTGCAGTCAAATGAATATGCAGAAATAAGTACAAATACACCAGAAGACACTGTAGAATACTTTTAACATCTATTTTTATATTTGTGGAGAGTACACAACTGTATTCATGATGGCTAAACTGTCCCCAGGAAAGAAAAAAAGAAAAGAGAACAAGAAACCAGAGCAAGAGAAGAAACAAATGCGCAAACGGAGGGGTAGTTTAGGGTGCGGTTTGGAATGGTGCCAGACAGGAACTAAACACTAACAGGGACACGGTATGGGCTCAGGCAGTGTTTAAAGACTGGTTAATGGAAAGAAATATGTTAACAGACTTGGACAGTTACAGAAAACCTCGATCAGTGCTGCCGTTCATTTTAAGTCACGTTGCTGTCGCAGCAGTCCAGCCGTACGGAGTGGAACGGACAGTTTTTTCTTTGCAGATCAATCAAGATTAGTCAAGATTCAATCAAGGTTGTGAGTCAAGTTGCTCTTTTTTCATTGATAACTGGCTTGTTGAACATTGGTCCTGACATTTATATCAGTGTTAAAAAGTATTAAAAGTTGACTTCAAAGCTGCCTTTGCGGTACTGGAGGCGAAGCTGAACCAAATGCAACTTGTTCTGCTACACGTCATAGCAGAACATGTGGAACAAATTGACTCTCGAGACCAATACCAATCTGCAAGATCAGCGACTCTGTATGCTCGAGGAGAAGTGTGCGGTATTAGCAGATAGCAATGCTAAGCTAGCTGCGAAGACCGCAGATCTGGAAGGTTGGAGCCGCAGAAATAACATTAGAATCATTGGACTTCCTGAGTCTATTGAGGGATCCCGGCCTACAATCTTCTTTTCTGAACTTTTGGTCGAGCTGCTAGGCAATGAAACTCTCCAATCCCCTCCCGAGCTGGACCGTGCACACAGAGCGCCGGCTGCTAGGCCGCAGCCAGGGGTGAGATCGCGACCTGTGATAATGCGGCTGCATCGCTACCAAGTCAAGGACCTGATTGTTCGGGAGGTCTGCAAGAGACAAGGGGATCTCCGCTACCGTGGGACACCAGTGCAGATCTACGAAGACTTCCCACAGGAGGTCCTCGAACAGCGGGCGAAATACCGGGACATCATGTCAAAGCTGTACAACCTAGGCCTCAGACCGGCTCTTATGTTCCCTGCTCGCCTGCAGATCACACTTGGAAGCGGAGCTAAGAAAAGGTTCTCCTCGCCCCTGGAGGCTGTAGCCTTTGCAGCTGGCTATGAACGCGAGCCGGCTAACTAACCACTGATGTTGTGCTAGGCTAGTGGTGGCTGGGCTAGGCTAGGCTAAACCACGCAAGCGCTGCATTGATGGTGGAATGGGTACGTTACAACCGTTATGTTGGGACACAATTGATTGTATAATCTAACGTTACCTAGCCATGACAGCGCACAATGCGACATGTGGTCTACATTTATTTTTTGTATGATTACATTTTTATATTTACACTATATAGCCTACCCTGTTTGTTTTTTTGCACTTTTGCAATGTTCTTGTTAACATTTTCTGTTCACAATTGTTACACTTACTAAAGAGGTTGTAGCTGCATGTTGTGGGTACTGAGATACCTTGAAGAAGGAGAGATGATTCAGGTAGGGAAGTTATTGCCAATTTCATTGGCAGATGGAGCTAAGGGGTGGGGAGGGAGGGGGGCTAGGGCATAGGAGGAGGTAGGAGGGAGTAGAGGATGGGAGGGAGAGGGCGGGAGAGGGTGGGGCATTTATCTATACGTTTCTATTCGTTTGAGGCAGCTGTTTCATTTACATTGTTTTTTGTCATCTTTATGTACACTGTTCTCTCCATTTTTAGTTGTGGATGTTCTAGGGCTGATCTGACACTTTTGATGCTGTACGCAGTCTCATGGCTAATGTAAATGGTACAGGGACTGGTGGTGGACAGGCGGTCAGGATACTCTCTTTGAACACTGGTGGGTTGAATGCTTCGGTTGAATAATATTTTTTTAATTATAAATAAACTGTGAACTTTTATGCTACGATGTACTGTATGTGATGTCAGATAGTAGCTAAAAAAAAAAGTCGCAGGCTACGTCAAATAAATGCATGTGTCTGTTGTGATTTGTGATTCGTCCACATTTAGACCAATCAAAGCGTCACACTCAGCCACCTATTCTGGATTTGTTTATTGTTTATTGTGCATTCTGTAGACTCCCATTTCTGTTTGAATTACAAAATGGACATCAGAAATTGGCTTAAAAGGTCTAAGGATTTGTTCAAACGAAATAGCGATGAAAGAACTGCAGCCGATGGTGCTGCTGGCGACCCTGCACCTGCCGTTGCAGCAGCTCGCCTTAATGTCACAAGCTTGACCTCGGCAAAACCCGGGGCTGAGTTAGCGAGCCCAATCCTTGACTCATCAAGGCGGCCGCCACCAATGCTGTCCTCCGAGGCACAGCTCCTTGTGCCCTTACCATCACCACCTGCGTTGCCACACCCTGTACCACACCCGCCAGCATCCTCCTCCTCCTCCTCCGTGCCGGAGCCTCCACTACAGACGCTACCTTGCATCACATCAACAGGTGCTATTGGGCCAGCAACCGCTCAAAGACCAACAGCCCCAGATGATTTTGGGGTTAATAAACCCAACCAGGTGAAACTGGATCGTTATCCAGGGAGATTGTTTTCAGGAAAGAAGCGCACTTTTGCCACTGCATGATACAACAACAGACTATGGCTTGAATATTCGTTAAAAGCAGACGCAGCCTTTTGTTTCCCCTGTAGACAGTTTAAAGTAAATACGTCTTCATCTGATGCGGCTTTTACTGTCAAAGGTTTTTGCGACTGGAAACACGCATTACAGACTGATAAAGGACTGCTAAGCAGTCCAAGCTACCAGGGGGTAGCTTGGAGTTGCTGTAGCAACTCCAACAATGGCCTATACGGCTTAGCAACCCCATTGTTTTGTTATGAAAATGTATCTAAATATATTTATACACATTCTCGCGAGATCTATCAGGGGTCGTTGTAAGTTAAAGCGCGAACTGTTACTTGGCTAATGTTGTTATAATTCTCAGTATGTGAACACAGATTGAAAATGGAAATATTTCTCACAAGTCAGCGTAAACGACCGCGATCTCCAACGGAGCTGGTCCAGCCGGACAACCCTGTTATCCGTGTGTGTGTGTGTGTGTGTATGTGTGTGTGTGTGTGTGTGTGTGTGTGTGTGTGTGTGTGTGTGTGTGTGTGTGTGTGTGTGTGTGTTTGCGGTGTGGTGATGACATACTTGCCAACCCTACCGATTTGTGCGGTAGTCTACCGCTTTTGACATGTTTCTACCGCCTACCGACTCAGATGGCTTTCCCTACCGATTTGCAATCTTCCCAAGCTATAACAAATACAAATGACACTACATAGACACTGGACTCGACTTTTGGCGGACACCGTTTGCAGCGTGTCTGTGATCTTATCATACAAACAGTCCTCTGTGTTTCTGAAAGAGAAACAACGTGCTGACCGGGGGTAACGCTGCCTTTCCTCTGCATCCGCGGGGCTGATGGGTAATCACTCCCAAATGAGTTTAAGGGAACAGAGACGAGGCATTTGAGTACTGCAGGATTTCCCCGTTAGTATCAGTGTCTCAAAAACACATGTTGGCGACTGAAAGACATCCAGTGTTTGGTCTTTTCCTGAAGCATCCTTCACCTACAGTGTCTCAACTGAAAGAGGACCACAAATACACACAAGATATAATAAAATGTTGAGACTTGAGGTTATTTATCTCCCATTATTTCACTTTTTCTGACATTTTAAACACCAAACATGTCTTTAATGTCTCTGTTTAATGAACTACAGCAATCTGAAAGCCTGTACATTATTTATATCACACTTTATCAGTAGAGAAATGCAGGAAATGACTTTTTTAATGCAGTATTTTCTGATTTATGGCGCAACACAAAGATATTTCGCTCGGTGCAAACCTTTGACTCTAATATGTCAACAACATGAAACAAGAACATATACCTGGCATTATCCAATGTTCACTAAAGAGTTCTACATCCTGACACATCCTTGATCTACACTGTCTCAACTGAAAGAGGACCAGAAAAACATTAAAAATATAATAAAATGTGGAGATTTTGGGATATTTATCTCCCATTCTTTTACTTTTCGGGCATTTTACAGACCAGACATGTCGTTGATGTCACTGTTTACCAAACTACCACTTTTTCTGAAAAATGCATAAAATGATGCAACATATGTTAAATACATGGTTTATACATGTAATTACTGGGGTTCCATTTCTTCTGATTACCTCATTTGGTCGTGCACATTTGCCGCGCGAAAACCTACCTCTTTTGGATTTGGAAAGGTTGGCATGTATGGAAACACATTAAAAATATAATAAAATGTGGAGACTGTGGGCTATGTATCTCCCACTCTTTTACTTTTCGGGCATTTTACAGACCAAACAAGTAGTTTATGTCATGTCACTGTTTACCAAACTACCACTTTTTCTGAAAAATGCATAAAATGATGCAACATATGTTAAATACATGGTTTATACATGTAATTACTGGGGTTCCATTTCTTCTGATTACCTCATTTGGGCGTGCACATTTGCTGCGCGCAAACCTACCTCTTTTGGATTTGGAAAGGTTGGCATGTACTGTATGTGATGAGGTTAAATGCCACAGCATGGATCGTTTTTGTGTACTTGTACGCTTAGGGTGTAATGGTATTATACAAAAATATTGCAGGAGCATAGAAACAGTGTTCAAATTCTGCTATTACAAACTTATTTTGGTTGTGCTTACCTTGCAAAGTAATGTTATAAGTGTCAAAGGAATGTTTTCATGTAAATATTAATGATAATATTGTAGCGTGTCCAAGTTAATAGTTAGGATGTCAGTTATTATGGGGGTTATTCCCTATCTTTATTCAAGAGCGTGGTATTTAAATTTGAGAGCATACTTTATTGATTTATTTCCCTCAAACCCTGTCGTCGCACTCAAATAGTGCCTGCTTGCACTTAGATTTGCTCTGCTTCTGCTCAAACTGTACGCTTGCACTCAGATATATTGCTGCTTACAGATTTCCTGTGTTCCAGCTTAAAATCTTCTCCTCGCACTCAGGCTGCTTCTGTTAGCTCGTGAAATGTCTGCTCTCAGATTTTTTCTGTGCGTGCTCGGATCATTTGTGCAACAACCCTGTCAAAATCCCTCAACCAATAGGAGGCCAGTTGTCCTTGCGGGTGCGTTCGCTTTACTTATTAGAGCGTCCCTTGAGGGCGGTTACTCTTTGGTTTATAAACTACCGCCCTCCACGGCTTTATAACATAACATGTACTTCACTTGTTTAATCCACAACTTTTTGGGGGGGAAAGCCCAGTTAGTATATACTGTATATACCAGCACCTTACATAATAGCTACGTTCAGTGGCGCACTGGGACTAAAAATCAGCCCGGGAATAAAATAAAATAGTCCCTCCGTTGCCTTCTGCACAAAACATAGTGCGAGGTGGTTGCCATATCATTATCAGATGTGGACAGTTTAGTACATTTGTAAAGTTATTTAGGCAATGTTGTTGGTGGGAGTTAGGGAGAGAGTGCCCCTTCCAGGTGTGTGTGTGTGTTTTCGGTGTGAGGGTGGAGGGAGTACGAGACGGTAGGAGTTGTCTTCGAGTGTGGGAAAAGTCATAATGAGTGTTATACTATTGATTGGTTCTGTAAGGCGTGGCTGTGGCCATCAATAGCAGAAAATAAAGAGAATGTTTTCGACATTGAAGGCTCGTGATCTGTGATCTTGAATAGCGGTGAACGCTACAATATGAACAGGCTCGTGCTTGGCCCACTGGTATTGTTTGTTTATTTATTTTGAAAATTAACTAGCAACGCTGTGCTGTCATATAGCAACTGCTAAGCAACTGCAGCAAACAAATCCTGGCGCCGCCCATGCTGCTAAGGTATGCCCAGTTCTTGAATTGGAATAAAAAAGGTGCCAGTACTCTAAATCAGCAACAAGTATTTGGCACAAAGTCATAGTATATCCTATAATGCTGGTGGGTTTGTCTCTTTACTGTATATTTTAGAAAGGCTCACTGTACTTAAACAAAATGACTCAGGGTGCATCTGAGATTAGAGGGGGTGCAGTGGGAAAGTGCTATTTTTATAAGTGAGGAGTGGACCTGACACCCTCTAGTCTAGGGGGGTCCGGGGGCATGGTCCCCCGGGAACATTTTTTTTAAAATATTGAAGTTAGATGCATCAATCTGGTGCACTTTGAGAGCAAAATGAAGAGATATATGGATACCTCTCAACATCCATAATGAAACAACTGTAAACAGATTTACTTTTTCTTTATGGATATAAAAGAAAGTAAAGCTTGACTCCTACTGGCTGGTTAAATGACTCCTCGTCCCTGAGGCCACTACCAGTTTTTTGTGCCATTTTGCTGGATTTATTTGTCAATAGCGTTGCTGCACAAAGTGATAGCCCTCTAGTCTAAATCTACTACGCAAAAATAAACATATGGAGATGGGTTACTATTTAAAAAAAATTGCAAATCTATTTGGGAACAGTGGGGCCGGGCTTCAAATCCTATAGGGGGGTCCGGGGGCATGCTCCCCCGGTAAGATTTTTTTTAAATGTTGGACTTAAATGCATCAATCTGGTGCATTTTGAGGGGGAAATAAAGAGACTACACCCATATGAAACAAAAATGTATACATTTAAATAATCATAAAATCATAAGTACATGGCCATAACCAATAAAATACAATATCCAATATGAAAAAACATTTAAACTTGTTTATTTATTTGTTTTTGGTTCATTTATAGTTGTGAGTGTGTCTGGGCTCCTGAATCGGCCTCTCCTGTCTCCCTCCTCTCCCCCCTGCTCCTCTTTGAGGCAACAGCAAAGACTAGTTTTAGCTCTCAACAAGTTTATCTTACCTTTTTTCACCTAGTTAACATTTTGTTTGTATTATTCATGCATATTTTACTAATCATTACCCCCTCAAATGGAAATATGTGTTTACATAAATGGTGACCGAACCGTTTGAGACCCACTGAGATAACTTAAACTAAGTTAACTATCTAAAGACTCAAGAGAGTAATTTACCTCACCAGAGATGTAGTTATCAGCCTCTCAGTCTGACAGCAAAGGACTCTCCCTCCACCTTGTTGTTTTAACAGCTCCTTATATCCGTTAGCGCAGCTAGCTAGCACCAGATGCTAACAACAATACACGTAACCGGTGCGCGCGCTTTCTCGCTCGATCGCGCCACACATACACCAACACACACCCTCCCGAGCTTGAATGACACACAGAGACCAATCGAGGGCATTAGTATGATCTGTATGAAAGTGGCAATGTCGGCAGGCCACGTCATGTAGACAGCCAGTCACCCTCTGTGAGGCAGAGTCAGACCCACATTTGCGCTGCGTTGCGTTTACAATATATACGTATATTGCCGGCGGCTGAATACCGGCATTTTACTGAGTACCCGCATGGGTAAAAATCAGAAATGCCGGTACTGCGTACCGGTGAGTACCGGCCCAATTCAAGCACTGGGTATGCCGCATCAAAAGAACACATTTCATGTGAGAGTTTGTGGAGAGAGAGACAGATACGCGAGGAAACAAATAAGGAAATTAGTACTTTGGTGCAGATCAGCTGGCACGGAACCGTTATTACGTGTCAGCTGTCGTTGATATGATAGCTTTTTTAGCTGTCAACCAACTCCCTCTCAGAGGTGACTCGATTCACTCCACAGCATGTCCGAGTCAGGCAGTGAGCTCTTCCTATCGCGGTTTGAGTATACGCTGCACAAAGATGCAGAGTTGGCCAAAATAATGTTCGAAGTTAGCTCGGCTGAGCGAAAGGATGCACCTGCAGTGCATAGGAAAAATAAACCATGCCCAAGGCGGGCTAAACAGTTCATCGTCTCCGTCTCTACTATTTCTCTCCGAGTCTAACAATCAGGAAGCTGCCATCCTCAACCAGTGTGCCTTGCTCGTGATTCACCAGTGTTTGTGCTGCCACGCACACAATGTTTCAAAAGTGGTTTCTATGTTGCCCTTTATTTGTGTATGTATTTGCGATAAGTGTGCATCTTTACGCAATGCTGTTGGCCTTGCTGTTTGATATCTATTGTGCCGCAGGCCCGCAGCACATGACGGTTTTGTGTGCCCTCCCATGAAAATCATATGCCCTCCCTTTAGATTTGTTCTGGCGCCGGGTCTGCAAGAGACACATCTCTGTAACTCTGATCAGCGAAAGCTGAATAGGCCGTGGATTGGACAAATGTTTCATTCACAATTTAACCTCAAGACAAGGGTCAGAGACATTTTAATTAGGAAAATCTTACTTTTTGCCTAAATCTTTTTTCACTGCCATAGATAATATCATTTCCTCATTTATTTGGGCTGGTAAACATGCAAGAGCTAGTAGACCATTACTGCAGAGGGACAGGTTCCTGGGTGGGCTTGGTTTACCTAACCTTATGGGTTACTACTGGGCCACAAACCCACACAAGATCATGCTGTGGTTCACTTAACCCTAACCCTTGTGGAGGCCAACTCATGTCGATCCATGTCACTTCAAGCCCTCGCATGTAGCACTCCGCCCCTTTCCCCCTCACAATTGGCACTTTAAAGATCTGGGCATAAGTTAGACGTCACTTTGGTTGGCTTACTCTTGCTCAAGCGACTCCTGTCTGTAACAACCATCTATGTTTGCCAGCCACAATTGACCCCCGATTTTCTCACTTGGAGAGGGAAGGCCTCCGCTGCATAGGGGAGTTATACATTGATAGCCTGTTTGCCAGTTTTGACCAACTACGGGTTGCCTTTAATCTAAGAGGATCTGATTTCTTTAGATACTTTCAACTAAGGGATTTTGCTAAGACCCACTCTCCACAATTCCCCCAATCCTTGCCTCCCAGTGGAGTGGATCTTGTACTTAGAGCAAGAACTTTGTCTAGGCGCCATGTCTCTTATTTTTATGATCTTTTTGCTCCGGTTGATGAATTTGCCATTAACAAGATTAGAACTAATTGGGAAAAGGAACTACAGTTCACCTTCTCTGATGACTTTTGGAAGGAGGCCCTGAGAGCCGTTAACTCATCCTCCAGTTGCACTAGACTCAGCCTAATACAGTTTAAAGTTCTCCATAGACTACATTATAGCAAGGCTAAGCTCTCCAGGATTTATCCAGATAGATTAGATGACAGGTGTGATAGATGCTCCCAGGCCCCCTGAGACTGTTACACAACAGTGTTTGCATTGCACGAGAGAGGATTAGGGTCACAGGCAAATTTTGTTGGGCGATTTTCACAAGTGGCCCTAATCCTGAATCCTAAAGCAATGTGCTTCAAGGATAAACCATGAGGAAACAACGTTGGGCCCTGCTGACCAGAGGTAGCTTTTTCTTAAGAAATCTGAATATGGGGCGATAACTGTCAGTCTGATGTGTTTAGGAGTCTATGGGTATAAAGTAGGAGAAGAACTTTTAAATCCACGTCAGAGGACTCCTTTATCCAGCTGAAATATAAGGTAGAAAATGTTCAACGTGAATTATAGATATATATAAAAAACGCAAAAGAAACTGAATAAAAAGTCAAATAAACACAGAGCCCAAAAAGGACCAAAAAGGAGTCATGGTCATTAATATTTTATCTGTTTAGAGCAAAAATACCAGTATGTAGCAGGTATGCTGAGTTAATATTTGATGACTCATCGATCCAACAGGTAAACTAAAGTAAGGAGTATCATAAATTGAAGATCTGACTTTTTGATGAAAGTATGAGGAACCAAGGGGTACACTTTTTTTTTGAAAACCCCAAAATTAGCAAGTTCTTTACCCTTATGACTTTTTGTGGTCCAAGGTTCATACTGGAAGACACACACAGGACCAACAATAACAGACAATAGTTCAAAGTTAAGCAGGTGTGGAAAGAATGACATTGTGTCTGAAAAGTCCCCACTGGCAACTGGCACAACAATCCGGATCAAACACAGTGCAAACAAAGTCGATCTAAGGTTATGTACAATGTTTATCTCCTTGTCACTGTCGGTCTTTGAAGGACCGTCACATCCCAGAAGGCCATTCCAGTTTGTGGAGATGGTGAATAGATTGCTATTGTATGTCTGTTGAAGTAAATTGACTGCATTTCTGTGCCAGTTTTCCATTCTTAACAACTCCTCAATGTGTCAGCATTCACCCATTCAAACACATTGCTACAGGTGAACAGGCTCACCTAACATCCACACTCACTCACACACTGTGGCCATGCCATCGGGAGCTATTTGGGGTAAAGTATCTTTCACCAGGATACATCAACATGTTGACTGCAGGGGCTGGGGATCAAACCACCGACCTTTCTGATTGGATAACGACCATCTACCTCCTGGGCCACGGCTGCCCTTACCTGGGATTTATTGTTTTGTTTTTGTTGTTGAGTTACATTGGTATTGATTTCAAAATGTTCTGGTATCATAACATCGCTCATAGCTGAGGTACCAACCCTCAGCAGAGAGCTCTCCGGTTTTACCTTTGAGTACATGGCTCCACTCAGGACCAGCCCGTTGCGGATCCATATGATAGACGCAGCAGGTTTGGCGTTGTCTGCGTGACATGTGAGGTTGAAATGGTCACCGGCCCGTAAACTCATCACCGGGGCCCCCACAATCACCGGGTCATCAGGAGGAACTGTGGAGGAAGAGGTAGATGTTACGGTTATGTTTTGGTGAACTGTACTTCGAAAGAAAAACAACTAATACCAAGACATGCCAATACAGCAATATGCCAACAAGTGCACAATAAGGGTACATACACTAGGGGTGTAACGGTACACGTACCCGTACCGTTCGGTTCGGTACACGTGTGTACCGAAGTGTACCGAACGAATATAACGTTAAACATAAAAAATTGAGAACGTGAACAACTTTTTGGAAGTAATCTCAGGTGCTGCATTGCAGCATTCAGAGTAATTTGCTCACATTGGGTTCAACGCGTCATAGAGCGACCCAGTCATTTAATTGGACGAGAGGCATACTATGAGAGCTGGTCACAGGGATGCGTTCAAATGTAGTCGATAATTTAAGGAACTGTCGAAATGGTGAACGCAGATAAAGTTGAGCTCGAAAATCCTCCAGCATCATTGAAGTCTCCGGTTTGGGAACATTTTGGTTTCACAGTTACGTACAAGGATGACGGACAAAGACAGGTGGACCAAACCAAAGCTGTTGGTTCAACTACAATTGGTTACACGGCTGGCAATACATCAAACTTGCACACTCATTTGAAAAGGCATCACCCGAACGTGAAATATCACCGGTACCAAAAGAAAAAAGACTGAAGTGCAACCCAACTCCCGCTAGCATTTAAGCCTCCACCACTCGCAAAACGTTCAGACCGAGCCAAAGCTAATTACAAACGCCAAATATCCTTATGTTGCCATTTTAGCAAAGCGCTACCTGGCTGTATCTGCTACCTCTGTCCCTAGCGAGAGGGTGTTCTCCACAGCAGGAGACATTGTTAGTGCCAGCAGATCTGCCCTTTCGGCAAGCAATGTGGACAAGTTGATTTTTCTTTAAAAAACATGAAAATACAATGACAAGCAAGTCATAATGTCAAACTGGCTGCTTAGGTACTAGTACAGTACAGTTCAAATACAGATTATTTCAGTTCATCGAAATGCAGCACATTAATGTTTATTTTATTATATTTTGTATTTATTTGAGTGAATATTCAGTTTAATAATAATTAAAAACCCAAAACTAATAGTTTATGTTTTGTGAGTACTAGTACAGTAAAGTTCAAATACAGATTATTTCAGTTCATCGGAATGCTGCACCTTAATGTTTATTTTATTATATTTTGTATTTATTTGAGTGAATACATTATTCACAGTTTAATAATAATTTTAAAAAACCCACAAATATTTTATGTTTTGTGATGTTTTCTGCTGTACCGAAAACGTACCGAACCGAACCGTGACCTAAAAACCGAGGTACGTAACGAACCAAAATGTTTGTGAACCGTTACTCCCCTAACATACACTGAAACACTGACTTTAATTTAATGTATTATGTCAACACATTTCTCATACATTTAATTAAAGTCAACATTTCAGTTTTTTCAGATATACTCTCTCAAATGTGATCCTGTGTTTCCCACACATACTGTAGACTTTATCTTTCTTAGGTGCAAGAGAGAGAACCACTGCATCCATGATCGATGAACTAGTGGACGATATCCCCTCTCTCTACCCCTCCTTTTTCTGTTTGTTCTGCTATTTTGAGAAAGGTCTCCTGACAATCACACATGCTCTGCAGAAAAACACAGAAAAAGATGAAGAAGTAGTCCTGGCTCAATTCCGACAAACAATTAGTTAAGGGAACGGTTTTGCTATGTCTTAATTCGGACACTTCCCTCAAAAGACCCCCATCACCCCAGCAACAAACTGGAACGGTACCGCAGCATCAGGACAAAAACCACCAGATTGTGGGACTTACGTTTTTCATTGGATATCTAAATCCAGTTATGCATATGACAATAAAGCCTTTTGAATACACTGCCATTGTGTGCACTTTGTACATTTGTGCAGTGCGTGAATCTCCACTGAAGTGTTGTCTCAAATCTCACAGCGCTGCTGTGCCCTCAGCGAGGTCACAATCTCCGCTCTTAGCTAGCGAGCAATAATCGTTCCCACTAAATCATTACATAGTGCCCAAGTGGCCCAATTAAATTAACAGTTCGGGTTTCTGTATAAATATTTGAAAAATTGTATTAAGTAATGCAAAGTATACATGATGTGAACATGCACGGTACATCATTATTAGACTTAATGTTATCCTTATCACCTCCTCCACCGGCAGCGCTCATTTTCCCACACGACTGAACAGGCTGACATGCCACACAAACAATGATGCCGCGCCCGCGGCCCACCGGAGAAAATCTCACACACAAACACACAAACACACACACACGTGCGAGCATTGGGCTTGCCCTGTCCACTGAGCGGTCCTAGCGCCCTTCGCATACACAGGCACGCAGCCAGACACACTGCATTGCGCGCAAACAGAAAAATATTTTTGATTTTTCCCTTTACAAACAAAGTCCCGTACGGGATACGCCCATTTTGACTCAAATACGGGGCGTCCCGGCTAATACGGGACGGTTGGCAACCCTATTGTAAAATGCTGTGTTTACCGGAGCTATTAACGCAGTCATGAAACTTCCGTTGTCTAGCCATGGCGATCGCTGCGTGTGCAGCGTTTTGACTCTTTACAGAAGAATGCGATTTGAGACAGCATTAGAATCATGAACATCTCTGCACGCACTTCTGCAACACAACTGGATTTAACTTCACTCTAAGGTGTACGCCTATGTTCTTAACAATGTGAACCTCGGAGACCCAACACTTTCAATAAGTTATTTGCCATCACATACAGTAAGGAGGCTGGGCTGGAGGTTCTGAGATCTGTTTGAGGCAGGGGCGGATCTAGACAAATATTCATGAGGTGGCAAGAGGGTGGCAGGAGAATTTCAGGGGTTGCATCCCCTGGCAGAAGTATGTGCTGATTTAATAGCAGTCATATCAATCAATGTTAACTTGGAAAGCCACAATATTGATATTTTAAATCAATAACATTAGGTGACATTGTTGTGGCACATCAGTAAAGCCTTAAATATAAATATATAAGGTGGAACACGTAATTTAATGAATTTTAACTGAATGAGTTGGTTTAACTCTTAGACCAGCAGGGGTACCAAATATGCAGACTGCTGCAATAAGTACATTAATTAACTGTCTCATCGATGTGTGTCTGTATGAATATGATAATATTAACAATCATATTATTCCTATCAGCTGTCAATCACTGTTATGATTCACATATTCAGTGTTATTATTAAATAAACTATATTTTTTGGAGGAGTTAATGATGAAGGTTCCTCAAGATGCTTGCTCACCCTCCTTCAAATTTGAAAGACCAGTAATTACTATCATAATTCAAAAGAATCAAAGGAACAGTTCAGCGCCCCACAACTTCATTGCAAACAGTTACAACCTTGAATTTACATCAGAAAGAAAAGACATTAAAGAAATGACTAACTGCGTCAATTAGGGTTAAAACAACGTGTATTCAGCTAAAACATATACATCGCTGCAGTTATGGTCCAGTGGAAAGTCCTTACCTACTCGCCTAGTTAAATCAAAGTGGTTACTTTTTTTGGGCTGGGCAGTGAAGTTTACATACCGTCTTATTTGACTTCCTCAGGACTTGAGACTGTTTTTTGGGGGAAGACCCCCACGAAGAAGAAAAATATATTTACACATGTAAGGTCATCTTCTTAAACAGTTTATTATTCTCATCGACTCATCCGTGAACAGAGCATCAAGTTGGCATGCCTATAACAGCTGAATGTGGCGATTACCATCTTGATCAGCAAAACGCCACACAAACTTATTAAGATTTAAAGCTATGGTGCGTTTTGATTCAATGCTGAGTACAGCCAAACTTGACAGGCTTTTCTCTGTCATAGTAGACCGCAAACAGTGGCGGCGCCAGAGTATTTGTGTTGGGTAAACTATGGTCGGGCTAACCCATACAGTGGTGGGGCTCAAGTCAGTATTTGCAATGTAATTACATACACACTCCCCTTGACAGTGAAACGCCACGTGTGAGGTTTAGATTATTTCCCTGTCTCAATCCAAATTGAACTGTATGAAATAAAAAGGCACATTTGTCTTGTAGTAAATAAAAAGGGCGACCTGGAGCTAATCCTGCAATTTCCCCACAGGTGAAAGAGTTGACATGCTTAAAACCCAACCCCTGCAGGGGGGTCTGGGGGATTCTCCCCCAGGAGATTTTTTGAAATACTAACATAAAATACACATTCTGGTACTCTCTTGAGAAGAAAAATAAATAAATCTATTACTCCACGACATATTTAAAAAAATGAATGCCATTTTAGTTTTTTGTTACTTTGTTCTGAAAGCTGAACCTTCTGCTCCTCACAGAGAGAAGAGGGAAGAGGCTGTGTGAATTACTTTACATTGTGGATAAGGGTGGATAGCCCCCATTGTCCTGTGTGTCAAAATGAAAGACAGCCCACACACCTATCACTCATCAAACCGTGGGGTCTTATTTCATTAGTGTTGATTTCTATCAACTCGTAATGTTGTACCGATGTATATAGAGATGTACTACAGCAAAAGTATTCTCCGTTGGGACTTCCTGTAACAACACCACGCCGTTATATTGATTCTGATTGGCCAGAAGACATTATCAAAGATGTTCTATTGAGAAAACGATCACTACGTGACAAAAGTTTTCAAAACCGTTTCTGGTCGGTGGCTACTGAAATCCATCTTACTAACTGCTGTCTGTGCAATTTACTCCGCGCGAGTTGGCAGACTTTATTTTGCTTACTTTAACATCATTGTTCATGGTGGGGCTAAGCCATTTATTGGTATGGCTGTAGCCTACCCCAGCCATACCCTGACCACAAATACCTCATTCCTTCTGTCTACTTGTATCCGAAATGTCCTCCCGTTCAATGAAATCGCCGCCAATCATATTTCCAAGCTCGCGCCAGGGGGAGGAGGGGTTACAAGGCTCGCGTCTTGTGCTGCATTCAATTGCACTCGGACATTAGAGATTTTCTCTCATAAATGTCCGATGAGCCACAACTTTTCTTTCAAAACAAAGCTGCCAACTGGGGTGGCAGCTGGGGTGGCAAGGCATTTTTCTGAGGTGGCAGCTGCCACCCCGTGCTACCCCGTAGAACCGCCACTGGTTTGAGGTATGCCAGATTCACAAAGAAATCAGAACGACAGAGGGCTTAAACACATAGCTCTGCTGAGGACACAGAGTTTCCTGTAATATAATGAAAATGGCAACTGGTTTTCGGAGAAAACCTAAATTCTGTTTGGAAATATGAATATGTGTACAGTACTTGCATTTGATGAGTGTTAATAACTAATTCTCTCTCATCAAAATAGTTTTGTTTCATTGGTTGACTGCTGAAAATAAGTTAAAAAGAAAGCTGACAATCTGCTTATCGGTTTTGAACCAGGAGAAAGTTTTGCTTCACACCTTTAGAAGAACCGGAACATAGAGTACTTCACAGATGGCGTTGCTCACCACAAACTCAACAGCTTTTTCGTTTGGCTTTGTAACGATTTTCCAATGAAGGATGTGAGCAGTGTTTGAGATATTCTACAAACAACCATACATGACGAAAACAAACCATAACCTCCTTGGCAGAAATAACAAACATACCGCAAACAAATTATTTATTACATGTGCCACAACAAGAGGAATGGAGCCTTTCAGCGTAGTCTTGCCTTTGGCCTGTGAGCGTAGAGGAAACAGACCAGTTACATAACTGCTCATCGTATGTGTAGAATTGAGATCTATTTAAATGTTACTGCTTTGGTTGTTTTTTTCGTTCCCTCCAGTTGTGGATTTGACGATTTTAGGGTTTCCATAACGCGGCCTGAAGCTCTGTTTTTAACTGTAATTTAATTAGTACTTAGCAAAGAGTTTTGTTTGAAAGTGGGCCTATTATGCTACATTAGAAAAATATATTGTAGGGCCATACCTATACAAAACATGTCTGTGAAGTTTTTTGCTTAAAATACCAAACAGTTCACCCATTGTAGCCATGCTTCATACTGCTCATACCCCTCTTTTGCAGCCCTGTTAGAGAAACGAGGATTTTGGGTCCTTAGCTTTAAAAAAAGAAAAGAAAAGAGGAGGCGGAGCTAATGCCTGATCAGAATTCTACATTATATTACATCTACCGGAGATAAAGTTAAATTCTGTGATAAAACGCCATCCTGTTCTAAACCACATAAAGGATTATCTCTGAAACAGTATGGAGCTCAAATGCTTTTTCTCTTGAGGGTTTATCACAAGGTGAGTTCCTTTTTTTATTTCCTGCTTTTTGTGCTCTACAGTACAGGTTAGCTCTGAGTGTTAGCGATGCTTGCTAATGTAAACAAAGATGAGATTACGTCCAAAACACGTCAGGCATTGTTTCTGATTGAAACTTTCTGTGGGTCCGCTGCCGATTTGACGTCATATCGGCAGCAAATCTGTATCCGCTCGTTGTACCCTCGTTTTTAAAAGATTTGGGTAAGGAGGAAAACAGAGAGGGTTTTATTTTCTGACGCTGTGTGAGTTCCCAGACACACCGGGGACACATGTTCATGTATAAAAGACATCAAAAAGTGCATTTTGCATGATAGGTCCCCTTTAAGAACAGACCAATTATATGTTCTCATTTATCATCTCTGTCATTTGCTCTGTTAAAAGATGTGGGCATGATGATACTGTGTTTTTCTCTATGGAGGAGTGTGGGCGATAGAAGAACACATTATTTTCTTTAATCCTTTATGTGAAATAAAAAATGTCTGTTTGTGCTCAATGTGTTAACAGTTCTCAGTCCATGACAGTGTTCTATATATGTATAGCGATGGGTCACTTTAAAAAGAGGCCCTGATACCCACCCAGTTTGTGCTTGATCTGAATGGACAAGCAAAATGTAGCTGGCTGTATCTGGAAATAATATTTGTCGGAAAAAATATATATTCCTTGATATAATAAATTATTCCAGTTTGACAATATTGCAAGCATTTAACAATTTAAAAACAAATGGATATCTTAGGTGGATGTTGTTTTGTGGAGCAATTTTGGAGTCCTTAATCTGATACTGAGTTAGCATTTTAGAAAACTGGTTCCCTTATCTCAAAGTCAACTGTTTTTTTGAATGTCTTTTTGGTTAGATGCCTGAAATGATATCTGCGTTTAATAAAGGTGCACAAGATTATCATTATTTGTGTTCAACGACAAGAAAAATATGTCAGTAAACACCGTTATGAATGCCTTTAGCTTAGCAGTTTTGACTGGAAGTCATGTCACTGTGATGTGGTTTGTTCATTACTTAACATTAGCTTTATACTTTTGGCAATTGCATTTAGGTTTTGAATGTTTCAACATTGGAGATTATCTTGCTGAACGTGTATATATAGTTATCATAAACGTGTGTTCACAGATCTTATTTGCTGCAATAATACAAAGTTAAATAGAAAAATGACATTACTTTTTGCTGAGGTAACCCCTTGCTATGCTAACTTCCGGGTATGCCTAAAAAAGACCTAATCACTGCTTCACTCCATAGTGGCAGAAAACTAAATAATTTCAGAAAATTTACTAAATACTCTAAAAATGATGTCTAATAAGAAGCCAAATGTATTTTATGTCACTACATTTGAAAGCTTCTGATACACAGTTCAATCTATGAAAGATGTCATTGGAGCAAATATTGTCAAACTGAATATTTAATACCATTTGAAAAGGAGTCATTTCAAAGTGAATTGATCGTGCTTTCACCAAATCCATGAATCATCTCAGATAAATACCACACCTGAGTGATTCCTGAGAGGCAAAAGCCAAATAGAACTTCAACTTTGAGGGAGAAGCCAAGAAGCAGGATGGAGCTGATGGTGAGCCGCTCAAAGACCCTGATTACATTCTTGTATGAATGGATCTGATCAGCCTGGATTTTATTCAAACTTGAGTGAATTATTGATTGAGCTCTCAGCTCATTAGATAGCAGATCTGGGGCAAGCCTTAATCAAAGGCAACATGCAGATGGCACTTCCTCAGCGCGAAGAAGAAAGATGGGGGACACTAGTTCAACACAGCACTTCCTCTAATACTCAATATGCACATTTCAACTGATTATAGAAAGTCTGATGCATGCTACAGTATGTACTTTTGATTTCTAGCTCACTGCACTGTGTTTGAGTAAAATGTTAATCAAGGAAAGCAAAGGCTCCAAACCACAAATCCATTTTTTATACCCACATAGCCACAGATAAGTCTTTGTAATCAGCTTCTTAAAAGGTATGGAGAAAGGGATTTGATAAACTGATTCGGCTGGTTCTGCATATGTAATTTTAATGCATGTGGATGTTTTGTGTCGGCTCCCATCTGTTGCCCAAATTATTTTTAACAGGGGTCTCAGAAGGAATATGAGAATGAAGGGGAGGCAGGAGCTGAAGGAAAAATATCCATCTGATTTGTGTTGTATTAGTTAATGAGCAAGCCGTGCACTGACTATTACTGAACTGAACTGAAGATATGCTTATTAAACAAATTGCTTCAGTAAAATTAAGAAATGTACTTCTCTTTTTCAGACTTCGCTGAGAACAATACCAAATGTGTTGGATTAAAAAACAAAGAAAAGCAATACATTTGACACTTGAAAGGTTTATAATCACTAGCAAACAGGTTCATTAATAAAAAATGACATGTGACACCTATTAAGTTGCTTTTATATGTATTAGAGGTATTTTCTGTTTACTTCCTAGTTATTAGAGATTCTTGATTTATTATGTTTATTTTTAATTTGTGGGTACATTTAAGAAAACTTTGTTTCTTTAAACAACTCCTGTTTCCTGTTGCCTTACTGCTTGGTGCCTAACAGTTGGAGCTGTATAAATCTGTACAGTTTCTCATCGATTATCCTCTTGTGTGCTTTTTCTATGACATGACCGATCCTACATGACATCTCACTTGTATCAGCTGTAGCTGCCTTCCTCTTTTTACTCTGTGTTATTAATGATCAGTCACCACTGAATTATTTCATTTTCCCTGCAGAGCAGATGTATAATTTAATATTTTGCTTCTGTTGTACCGAAGCTTGTTGGCTCTTTGTTGTTTGAAGTCTTGATGAAAAACAAATTGGGATCTCTAAACTCTGAGCTGTCCGTGATATTTGCTTCTTTGTGAGAGTGTTACAATCGCTGGCCTTGCTTGTTTTGTGTTTTTCTTTACTGCACATCTTTGGGAACTATTCTAAAGAAAGCTTAACAAAGTTTTCTAAGGAATAACAAACACTTGAGATTTATAACGTGAGATACAAGTAGACACAGACTGTGTGAGAACTTTTTGTTGTATACTTTTGTCTGGTGCTTGTATCCTGTTCAACAATAAACAAACAAACAATCATTTCAATGTTCAGAAACCTAATGTATTTTCATGTCTGCTGTTTATAAAGGGTAGAAACAAAAGATTTAATTAACAGACAAGCACTGGCAACTGAACAACGAATACCACCAATGGAAAAAAACAAAAACAAATTGTGAACATTTTCTGAAAAAGAAAAAAGGACAAAGAGGACAAACTAGTGAATCAACAGGACTACACATTCATATTCCTATTCTAAATGTATTGTTCCATCACCTTCCCTTTTCCCTGTCCATCCTCTATTGAACGTGTCTTTGGTGACCCAATTTCCTCATGGGGATCATTCATATTTTGTGTAATCCAAATTAAGCTAATGGAAATGTTCATATAGGCCATGACATGTAGTCAGGTGTTAAATTGGGCCAGGGCAGTCCGGGTTTCAGCCTGACACACAGGCCTAGGCTATGCTATGTTTTCACAGCATTTACATTTATTTTGTCAATGGGTTTCCTTTTAAAGAGCCTGTGACACGAGTTTCCCCCATCATCCAAACCTATCAATTTGAGTAAATATTGTCCCCTTGAGAACCGTTACTGAACTGATTCTGGATATTTGTACTTTGATAACCATTAATCTCCCCTTCAATGTTGACAATTTTCTGGATTTTCTCGGGGATTCTTCAAGTCCCGCCAAATTATGTGTGACGTCATTGCGGGCACAGCGCTCCAGCTGCACCGTTCAGGATCCCAGCATCTGCATGTAAACGCACGATGGCGCACACAGCAGCAAGCTCAGACAGCGATGACAGTTTAATTTTGAACGTGTCTGAGAGCTCATATGAGGCTGAAGGATCGGTTTATGTTGTATCTGTTAGAAATTTAGGAATTAGGTGTGTCAATATGGGCGATAATACGGTCATGTAGCCAGTGGTGGACTGGGACTAAAAATCTTCCCGGGACTCTCGACCGGCCCACTTCGGTACCGCTAGTAAATTGTCAACGGGGGGAGTGGGGGATGTGCTAGTGACTTATCTGACCGGCCCACTTCTGGCCTTCGGGACGAATCCCGATGGCCAGAAAATCCCAAATCCCGATGGCCAGCCCACGTAAACTGTCAACGGGAGGGAGCCTCGCTGCGGGGAAAGGGGAAACGGTGGACCTAGTGTCCCGATCGGAGTGGGAATAATAATAATAATAATAATCCGTGCATTTTATCCATTAATTTCCCCAACATTGTGGTAAAAAAAACACACGTTTAATCCATGTTGGTGTTACTACAACTACAAAAAGCATCGGTTTGTTTTCTCATCAGGAAATGTAGACCGGCTCAAACAAACAATTTTTAAATCATCATCCTCACGATCATTTAATGTATCATATGTTCGCCGAATTGACATGAAAGCACTAATAAATGTAGTTTCATTCACTTGAGTTTACAACTACAAAAATAATCAATTTGTTTTTGTATCACATCTGACGGGAGGAAATTCAGCAGCTCTCACTACCGATTTTTAATCCTAATTTAATCATCATCTTCACCACGATCATTCATGTTTATGTTCGCCGAATTGACATGAAAGCACTGACAAATATGACTATACTGTAGTCAACTTCATTAAAACGTTATTAACGTGCCTAAACTCAGTAATTCACAATTTCTACGCATGACAACACACCGTCCGTGTTTGGCTTTCTCGCCGCACAGTGAAGCGTTCCCGCATTGACGTCACTTCCGGCTCCCCCCAAAACTTCAAAATGAGTCGAAGGAATTTCCCCGCGATGTTCGAAATTATTGATATTTATCGGAACGGTATCGCACCTTCTTTTTTAAACTGACGGTTCGAGATGACTAGTAGCCCAATATGTAATTGCACAACAGTTGTTGGGAGGCTGTCACAGGCTCTTTAAGCTAACTAGCATATCTGCAACCTCAGTCTAGGGTTGTGGTCGAATTGTGGCAGCAATAATAAGAGCTGATATTTTAGACCCTTATCATGAGAATCACTGTTCTTCGCAAACATTTGACGATTCATAGCGTTACTTGCCAAATTGCCATTATGTCCTAAACTCTCAAAAATACCTTAAACCAAACGGCAAACTGTGAATGTAACACAAATTACTGTAAAAGGATCAACATTTCATGGTGTAAACCGAGATGGTTGGTGTTTTTTAAGCTATTTATTTTTGTATTCAACATGTTTAAATAGTGTGCACAGTAACAGATCCGAAGGCCTAACAGGAGTATCCTGCTTCACCTGCACACGTTTTGGGGAAAAGATGCATTTATGGTATGTTTTTTTGTGCCTGGAATGTTCCTATGTTGATCATTTAATATTTATCCTTGGTTTGTTAGCAAGACAGTGGAGGATTAGCTTCTGAGCTTTTATTAAGAACCATAAAGCACATTGTTTGCCATGGTGTACAGTTTTGGGCTGGAATTATCTATCTGTAGAGGCCACTCATTTGATAAGGCCTGAGAGAGCTCACCTGCAAATGAAAATGAAAAAAGAGAATATATTTTCTGTATTTTCCTGGATTCCAAATAAAAAGTTTGCAGCTTGAAAAAGTGCATATACACAGTGGTGGCGCCACAGATTTTCTTTTGGGCGTGCTGTGGGGTAGCTTGAAATTTCATAGAGGGTGCGCAACGGTGGCTGAGAGGTGCAATCGACAATTACAAAGTGTGAAACACTTTAACAAAGCTTGAGACACATTTACATTTTATAAAACAAATTTACATTTTATAAAACAGATTTACATTTTATAAAACAAATGTACATTAGCAAAATACTTTTACCAAAGAAAAAACTATTTAACATTCACAAAAACAAATTAACAAGATGCGAAACACTTTTAGCAAAGAAAAAACAAATTAACAAGATGCCAAAAACTCTTACAAAGCTAGAGACACATTTTCAAGTGCTGAAACACTTTAACATTTGCCGAAACACTTTAACAAACTAGAGAATAAAACCGGAAAGGGAATGGCCATCATACCAGAAGTGACGTGCAAGTGATTGACATGTTTGTTTTGGCGGATAGACCGGCGGTACCTATGGACCCTTATGGTCATTACAAGAGTAAAATAATGCATGTTTTTTCTGCTTTATTTGCGATACAAATAATTTGTAACATGAGTTCTTAATAAAACTGACACTGTTTGACTCAGTCCTGTTTGACTGCTACCAACAATAAAATGAAGTACTTTTAACGTGTACTTTTTGGGTAATACTCTATCAAAGTCCCCTCCTGAGAACAAAATCATGCCAATTCTGCTATATTTGATGAGAGATAAAATGATTTTCAGCCATAAGTTCTTAATCAAATTTGTACTGTTGGACTCAGTAGGCTACTTGTTAGACTACAACCACAAATACAATGAGGTACTTTTACTGTGTACTTTTTGAGTAATACTCTGTCAAACTCTCGTCCTGAGTACAATCATTCATGTATTCTGCTATATTTGATGAGGGAAGTGATTTTTTGCAAAAAGTTCTACATGAAATTGATACTGTTGGACTCAGTCAGTTCTAAGTACTACTTGGACTACTAGCACAAGCACAATCAACTACTTTTACTGTGTACTTTTTGATTAATACTCGGTCAAACTCCTGAGTACAATAATTCCTGTATTGTATATGAACTATGAATTATTGTACTCAGGGCAGGAGTTTAACTGAGTATTACTCCAAAATTACAGAGTAAAAATACTTGATTGTACTTGTGGTAGTAGTCCAAGTAGTACTGAGTCCAACAGTATCAATTTCATGTAGAATTGATGGTAGCAAATCTTTTTATCCCTCAAGGGTGGGTTTGACAGAGATAACTGAAAAGGTACACAGTAAGAGTAGTTCATTTTATTGTTGGATCACAAATTAATCGCGCAGTCACCAATGAAGAGCTGCAGATTTGACAAAGCAAACGCGAGAGACGGCTGAGTTGACTGCAGTGCTCCACTGCACTCCGGCAGCACTGAGCACTGAGTTAAGTTAACAGCTAGCATCTACCCGGAGCTATCTGCAGCAGCTAACATCTACCTGGAGCTATCTACAGCAGCTAACATCTACCTGGAGCTATCTGCAGCAGCTAGCATCTACCCGGAGCTATCTGCAGCAGCTAACATGGAGCTATCTACAGCAACTAACATCTACCTGGAGCTATCTACAGCAGCTAACATCTACCTGGAGCTATCTGCAGCAGCTAACATCTACCTGGAGCTATCTACAGCAGCTAACATCTACCTGGAGCTATCTGCACCAGCTAACATCTACCTGGAGCTATCTACAGCAGCTAACATCTACCTGGAGCTATCTGCAGCAGCTAACATCTACCTGGAGCTATCTACAGCAGCTAACATCTACCTGGAGCTATCTGCAGCAGCTAACATCTACCTGGAGCTATCTACAGCAGCTAACATCTGCCCGGAGTAGGGATGTTAACGGTTAATTGACTATCGATTAATTGTCGAAAAGAATTTACTCGATTAAATTAAATTAATTGTGACTAATTGAACATTGTAATCTAAGACCGTTTCCCACAGGACGTACTTGAACGTGACCCGAGATTCTCGCGAGCCGCTAGAGCTAGACCTGTCACAAACTTGAGGCGGCAAAAAAACTAAAACAAACAATGATGAGGCGGTCAAAACGGAGTGGAGTGTGGGAGCATTTTAGATTAATTAACGATGAAAAAGACGCACAATGCAAACTTTGCGGTGCTACATTTAAATACAACAGCTCTACAAGTTCGTTAAGATACCACCTGAACAACTTGCATGTAACGTTAGCCATTCCGTCGCCTTCACAACCTACAATTGCTGCTGTGCTGGGAAGGCGAGTATGCGACCAAAGAAAAGCAGACGGCATTACTCAGAGAATTTGCGGGATGATTGAAAGAGATATAATGCCAATTAGCACCACCGAGGCCGAGGGATTTCGGGAGCTGATACAATTCATGGAGCCAGGATATAACATCCCTTCGCGAGCGACCGTGACTTCCAACTTGGAAGCACGCTACGAAATTAAGAAGGCTAAGCTAAAAACATGTTTGTCCGCGGCTAATGTGGCTCTGACGACGGATTGTTGGACAGCACTGACTACAGAAAGCTACATCACGATTACTTGCCACTATATTGAAAACGACTGGCAGGTAAAGTCGGCAGTCCTTCTTACGGAGAGCTTATCCGAGAGACATACAGCTGATAATTTAGCTGCCAAACTGAACCAGGCTGTGGAGTCATGGGGACTCACCGGCCGTGTAGTAGCCTGTGTGCACGACAACGCTCGGAACATTGTTTCAGCAAACAACCCCGCACGAGTCAGTTGGAAATCAGTGTGTTGCTTTGCTCATACTTTAAATCTGGCCGTCAATGACGGATTCGCTGCTGCTGGTGTCAACCGAGTAATTGGAGCTGCTGGCAGGCTGGTCAAGCACTTCAATCACAGCACACCAGCAACGAAAGCGCTAGAAGCAAAACAAAGACAAATGCAGCTACCAGCTCATCGGCTCATTCAGTCCTGTAAGACCAGGTGGAACTCTGTACATGCGATGTTTGGCAGACTCGTAGAACAGCGATGGGCCGTGTGTGCTGTGCTAACAGACCGCTCAGAGACCAAGCTTTCAGATGCGAGGACGCTGGAATTGAGAGACGACTTCTGGCAGCTTATGGAGGACATAGCGCCAGCACTAGAGGCTCTCCAATGTGCAACGACTGTAATGTCAGCAGAGACGGAGGTATCCATATCCAACACGTACCCCATCACATTTAGTCTGATTAACACGCATCTCAAGATGGCAAATGGAGACAGCAACAGAGTGGCGGAATTCAAATCTAAAGTGCGCACTTCGTTGGGGGAACGGATGAAGGTAAGCTATGGCCATTAATTAATTAAACTCTTCGATCACATTTGAGCTATATAACAGATTATGGGGTGAATCACTTATCACCAACACATTGTCACAGTGTAAACTGCGTTTTTATGCAGTTGTACCCTTGTCATGTCAAACCTTATTAAATAAAACTCTAATGCTAGCTTTCTCCTTTATTTAATTTTAACAGGTTGAGTCTGAAGACCTCACATCAACAACACCAATGATAGCAACGATGCTGGACCCACGGCATAAGCACCTGGGATTTCTAAGCCCAGCAAGCAGGATCTCAGCTAATACCAAACTGCTTGAACTGGCTATGGAAGAACATGTGGACTCCACATCAACAAATGAAGCCACCACTGGAGATAATGTGCCAGTCCAGGGAGCTACACTTCAGAGACACACTTCTGCTATGACTCTTCTACTGGGTGAAAACTATACCACCAGCAGCAACGATGACATTAAAGAGGAAGTGGACATGTTTCTGAAGGATGCCTCACCACTCCTTGATTCCAGTCCCACAGAATGGTGGAAAGTCAATGAAGGAAGATTTCCGAGGCTGGCAAATGTGGCACGACGATATCTGTGCATACCGGGCACGTCTGTCCCATCAGAACGTGTATTCTCAGCAGCTGGCCTGACTGTAAACAGGCTGCGCACACGACTTACTCCTGACCACGTTAATATGCTTATTTTCTTGAACAAAAATAGAGGGGTCTAGGTCAGGAGCCTATTCAAAACACATTGAGACAGGAATGTTTTTGTTTCAGGAGAGGTAGCCTATATCTTCATTTGACTGTTCTAAGGGTCGCCCTCTAATGTTACTGTCACCTTCCTCAGGGATGATTTAAGTTGTGTTCAGAATATATTTGAAGTTTCCAGGGCTAGTTATCTTACTGTTACCTTTCTCAGACCAAAGGGGATTATAAATGCTGCTGCTAATGTTTCAAGTTTTATATATGTAGTTAACCAGATTATAATGTGTAGGCTTAATATTGTGTAGGCTAGGCCTACCCATATTGTTTAGATTTCTATTTAAAATTAATTTTATTTTGCTTAATGTTTCACATGCGACAGGTGAGCCAGTGCACAATTATTTTTTTATGTATTTGAATTTTCTGTGCTTAATTTATTTTGTTAAACTACATAAATGCCATTATCTGCACATTATCCTAACTGGTACAATAAAACATCAATTGTGCAATATAGCATGCATTTTTATTCAGTAAATAAGCAATATTTAGCTTTTTATGTTAAAGACACTATCGATACAGTGAGAAATTTACATTCTCAGGAAAAAAGCCGTTTATATCAGTTAATCGTTAATCGATCGATAAGGTCAATCAACTAATGATTAATGAATTAATCGATAATTTGCATCCCTAGCCCGGAGCTATCTGCAGCAGCTAACATCTGCCCGGAGCTATCTGCAGCAGCTAATGTCTGCCTGGAGCTATCTGCAGCAGCTAATGTCTGCCTGGAGCTATCTGCAGCAGCTAATATCTACCCGGAGCTATCTGCAGCAGCTAACATCTACCTGGAGCTATCTGCAGCAGCTAACATCTACCCTGAGCTATCTCACCAACCACAGCTTTCAGTATGCCACCAAAGAAGGTGCAGATGGACAGCACAGAAGGAAAACCAGAGGAAGATCTGGTCTCTCTTGCTCAGGTAACAGAGTTACTAAATCAGCAGAAAGACATGTTTACTGCACTCTTACAGCAGCAACAGGAGAACTTCAGAGGCTTTGTTCAAATGATTATGCATTCCACTAACACGAGGCTGAATGGCCATTACAAGGGAGGTTCAGGAAATCAGGTCTAGCATTCAATTTACTCAAAAGGATACAGATGACATGAAAACTGAAAATGTGAAACAGTCTGTACACTGTAAGTCTATGCAAGCCGACATCTTGAGAAATAGTGACGGCCTGTCAGCTGTCACTGACAAAATGGAATATGCAGAAGGACAATCGAGAAGGAGCCTGGGGAGACCTGGCCGCAAACTGAAGAAAAGGTGAAAGACATTCTTGTGGACAAACTCAAGCTTCAACGAGGCATTAAGATTGAGCGAGCTCACCGCACTGGGAAGCCAGCCGCTAACAATACCAGACCCAGACCCATAGTAGTGAAGTTCCTGAGGTTCAAGGACAGATCAGCGGTTTTGGAAAGAGCCAAAAATGTAAGAGGGACGAACATCTACATTAATGAAGATTATACTGAAGCAGTCAGAATGAAAAGGAAAGAGCTACTCCCTAAATTGTGGGAAGCACGGGAGAGGGGAGACATTGCCTTCCTGAGGCATGACAAGCTGATAATCCGCCCCCCACAGCACTCCAGAACTTTGTATCACTGGACTTTTAAGGTATATCTGATATGAACTAATTATGAACACATGACAATAATGTCACATTCTGTTAATCTGCCAAAGAAGGGAATGTTACTTGCTCACTTGAATGTGTGTAGTTTGAGGAATAAGGTGCATGAACTCTGCCATTTGGTAGAATTAAATAATATACACATACTGGCTATCTGAGAATCACACCTGGGGCCTCATTTATAACGGCGTGCGTAGGATTCATGTGGGAAGGTTGCTTACGTAGTAGAATTCCAAAAATTAGGTACAGAAATGTTCCGACATTTTCCGATTCACCAAACATTGCGTACCGGTGAGGAAAGTGCGTACAGCACTTCCTACGCCGGTTTCCCTTTATAAATCACAATCGACTCGAAATGTGGTGCAGCTTTTGCGGGCTTCACGTAACGCCCATATTTGCCTATAAATAGTCAAAGAAACGCCCATTCATTCATTCATTTTGACTGACTTTATGAAGAAAATAGCAGGAAATGACGACAGAACAGCTAGAAAGACATCTCACACCGTGTCAGATTTTGGTTATTGTGTGGAGGTCGAGATAAATTATATTGTTTGGTGGATGCAGTTTGAACCAGAGTAGCAGCATGGAGGTCGGATCGTCACCAAAATAAAAAAATAAGTGGTACGAAAAAGGTTCATGACAAAAAAAATACACATAGCCTTCTTCAGGCAGTGTGTTTGTACCGGGGACAGGCGACACCCCCTTGATGAGAAACTGTAAGAAATGATCGGGGAATCCCTCCGGAGTGGAGTCATGCCGACTGGATCTGAATTATGTTTTCGTATTTGGTGGTTTGTGTCCCAGCTGTCGATCAGCTGTGCGCAGCGTCTCCACTGCAGCAACTCTATATCCACCAGTTAAAGGAAATACAACTAATGTGTTGTGTTATATTAGCTGTACAATTTACCACATATGGTGTTCTTACACTGAACAAAAATATAAATGCAACACTTTTGTTTTTGCTCCCCTTTTTCATGAGATTAACTGAAAGATCTAAAACCTTTTCTTTATACACAAAATAACAATTTCTCTCAAATATTGTTCACAAATCTGAAAAAATCTGTGATAGTGAGCACTTCTCCTTTGCCGAGATAATCCATCCAACCTCACAGGTGTGGCATATCAAGATGCTGATTAGACAGCATGATTATTGCACAGGTGCGCCTTACGGCCCGTCAACACTACAGGCATGAAAAAATCTTGAAGCTGGGCGTGTCTGAAGCTTGGCGATTTTTTGCGAGCAACCAATCACATGAATCTCCCGCCCCCGACATACAAAGCAATAGCAATGTTAAAACGAAGTAAACTGGACATAAACTCTCCAAACAGGCGAAAACCTATCAGTTTCACCCACTGTCTCTGCCACCTCCCTCCATGCCTGGTTCCTCCGGTTTGTATCCCGGTAAATAGTTCCGGTCGTAAAGAACCGGGTGATTTGCTACCGTAATATCTCGTTTGGAATATGAGGAAATGAACTGCGGTCTGGCTCTCCCAGCTTGCACGCGGTTTGATTGGCTGAGCTTGCACTGGCGGGATTTGCATAAACGGAATTTGATTGGCTGATGCCAAGCATCGAGCCTCAAAAGTTAAACATTGTTCAACTTTTGATGCCGATAGATTCTCGTGATGCTTGCAAAGCCATGCCATGCTCCCCACAATGCAGTTCGGCGAAGATTAAAAATCTTCTACGTCACCCCATTCAAGTGAATGGGCGAAGCGTTGAAAGCATTTTTTGATGCCTGTAGTGTAGACGTACCGTTAGGCTGGCCACAATAAAAGGCCACTCTGAAACGTGCAGTTTTGCTTTATTGGGGGGGTCCGAAAACTCTAGGGTTAAACCCTAACCCTAACATGTCACCCATTGAGCATGTTTGGGATGCTCTGGATCGGCGTATACGACAGCGTGTTCCAGTTCCTGCCAATATCCAACAACTTCGCACAGCCATTGAAGAGGAGTGGACCAACATTCCACAGGCCACATTCAACAACCTGATCAACTCTATGCGAAGGAGATGGGTGACATGTTAGGGTTAGGGTTAGGGTTTAACCCTAGGGTTTTTGGACCCCCCCAGACCCCACAATAAAGCAAAACTGTACGTTTCAGAGTGGCCTTTTATTGTGGCCAGCCTAAGGCACACCTGTGCAATAATCATACTGTCTAATCAGCATCTTGATATGCCACACCTGTGAGGTGGGATGGATTATCTCGGCAAAGGAGATGTGCTCACTATCACAGATTTTTTCAGATTTGTGAACAATATTTAAGAGAAATGGTTATTTTGTGTATATAGAAAATGTTTTAGATCTTGGAGTTCATCTCAAGAAAAATGGGAGCAAAAACAAAAGTGTTGCATTTATATTTTTGTTCAGTGTAATTTCCATACCTCCTGTGTTTTACGAGCGACTTATCAAGTCTTAGCAAACGGCATAAAACATGATTAAACATGATAGTATATAAAACCATTCTCGTATCTACAACCTATAGAAATGCAAAACGGCGTCAGTTTAGACGTAATTCTGTCCTCCTGCTTAGCGCATCATTTATGAGAAAACATTTCATAACATTAACACAACATATTCGAGGTGGTTTTAAATAACATATCCGTATTTATTTATTTCTCCAAGTTATGTTTTTGTGAGCACTGAGGAGTCGCAAACAGGCGTTTGTTTAATCATTTTAAGATTGGCTTTGATCAATGTTTGAAAAATTAATTCTGCATATATGATAAATGAGAAGTAACATTTTGTTTATGGTGTTATTTCCACATATTTCTCTCCATTCTTCCTTCTGCCAACGTTGTCGCAGTTTCTCGTCTCTCCCGTTTTTGTGCTTAGTGCGTATGCATGGGTTAGAGTTTGCGTGGAGGACCGCACGTTTTCCCGTCAACTTAGTATTTTATAAATCGCAAACATTGCATAGAAACTGGCGTACGCCATTTTTTGAGCGTATATCCCTTTATAAATGAGGCCCCTAGACTCATCTGTTGATGATTCAGAGGTTGCAATGCATGGTTACAATCTGTTCAGAAAGGATTGAGATAAGAATGGTGGCGGAGTTTTGATCTATGTACAAAATCATATTCCAGCTAAAGTACGATACGACCTAATGAAAAATGAAATAGAAGCTTTATGGTTACAAATGCAATTGCCAAATTTAAAACCCATAGTGAATTAATTTCAGTTTTCCGCACTCTCGCGGGAATATCTCCGCAATGGAGCGAGTTTAAGTTCCACTTTCGATTGCATGATATAGCCCAGCGCAACACCTCCGTCAAGCATGTTGAAACTTGTTTGTACCATTTTCAGGCGGATTGTAATCTGTTCTAGAAAAACGATATGTTTTTTAGGATTTCATGAAGCATATAGAACAAACAATGGATGTATTTTATGAACATTTATCCATGCTGAAAGTAGATTTAGATGTTTTAGGAGTGAGATACAGATGTAGCGATTCATTTCAGACAGTTTGAAACGCGAGGGCCGTGATTGGTACGTGATCTGCCCTCGCTCAAGGGAAAACCTCCAGCTTGACTTGAGAGCGCCCCCGTGATAGATAAATGTAATTATAATGAAGCCAGATGCAATGGATCATTGATCCACCAGGGGGTGCAGTGGGGTTCCACACTGGAGCTCATGTGAAATAAAGTCAGATACAGTACGCTGGATGTACAGCGGAACTTTGTTAAGATCCATATGTCACGGATATCATACTACTGTGCTAAATAAGAGACATGTAATCATTTACAAAACATCACCATGTTGTTATTTAACAAAATAATTGTGTTATTCGAAAAAAACGAACGGGAGGAAATGCAGCCCGGCTCTCGATTTTTAATCATCATCTTCACCACGATCATTTATGTTTATGTTCACCGAATTGACATGAAATCACTGACACATATGAATATACTGTATTCAACTTCATTAAAACGTTATTAACGTGCCTAAACTCAGTAATTCACCAAAAATATGTATATTTTAATGGAGCTTCGTCGGTCGATCAGGATCCCAAAGTGTAGCGGAGGGATCCTCATCTACATGACGGGTGCTATTTTCCCCATAAGGAACAAGTCGCTGCAAATTATCCCGCTTATTACATGGCCACATTCTCAACAAAGTAACGACATGACTCCATATATTAATTGAAATGCTTTTATGGATTTAGAAAATGTTTTTATTGATTTAAAAAATAGTTGTATGTATTGATTTAAATTGACATGCATCCGCAAAGAAAAAGTCCATTGTTACCGTTTTTTAAACAGTCTGAATGAAACGGCAGCTCTCAGCTGTGTATTTACACAACTAATGGCCCATCAACCACAGCTCTCTCCCCACCCTCCCCCCCTGATCTTTCTTCTCCAACAGCTAAATTAACAGTAGGTTACTCTGAGTGACCATAGACTGTATGTGACAAGCTTACAGTTAGTGACGTAACAACACCATAAAAGCTGGTGGGTTGAAAGCAATACGGGAAGTAAAAATAACTAGAATAATTGTGACTTATTTATTGTGGCTTTTATGTTTTTAGGTATAAAATGTTATGTAATTCAGGCTTATAGTTCACCCTTCTCTAAAAGCCTTCAACAATGACAATATTCATTGTAATTTAATAAATCCTTCCAACACACATTGTAAAAAATAGCCTACTGTAAGTTAAGAAATCATTTCAATATGTACATCTTCTGATGTAACAACAATAACATTATAAATAGTAACATAGCTGAACATGGTATTGCACATTTAGCTTTGAGTGTTACTGACCTGAGATGTTTTTATTACATGAATTAAGGTGACTGAGGCTTTTTAACATACAGGGATGCAAACTCATCAGGTATGAAAAAGGTGACAAGCATCCGAGCCCCCGGCTCCCCCACCCCACTGAATGACAGAGGATTTTAGCAGTCAGAACAACTAAAGCAGCAGTGTTAATAATAACAGAAACGCCAAAGAGTCACATCTAATAGAAATATATAAAAGCATTTATTTTAAATTGTGTAGCAGTCAGTTTATAATTTTGGCAGCACTGTTGAGCATTTTGAAAATGTATTTTCAAGCCTCTGTGCAAGGCTTAAGTCTTTTTATCTTTATAGCCACATGGTGTAAAGTAACTAAGTTCATAAACTCAACAAGTACTATACTTAGGCACAATTTTGAGATACTTGTACTTTATTTAAGTATTTCAATGTTTTGCTACTTTGTTCTTCTACTCCACTACAGTTCAGAGGTACATGCTGTACTTTTCCTCCACTCCATGTATGTAATACCTTTAGTTACTTTACAGATGTGGATGAATGATGTGAAATATAATCAAGTGTTAAATCAGACTTTAGTTCCACCTGGAGTAAATCCACAAGCTACCCTGCAGTATACAAAGTCATTCAAACTAGCTGCACCTTTACCAGCTTTGAGAACACTTTCATGATCAATCATTATAAAACATATCATATATATTATTCTGAAATGGACCAATCTGCACAATGACTACTTTTACTGTCGCTACTTTCACTATATTTTGATGAGAATACTTTTCTACTTTTACTTGAGGAACATTTTGAATGCAGGACTTTTACTGTAACAGAGTATTCCTACACTCTGGTACTATTACTTTTACTCAAGTACAAGATCTGAGTACTTCTACTTTTACTCAAGTACAAGACCTGAGTACTTCTACTTTTACTCTCGTACAAGATCTGTGTGCTTCTACTTTTACTCAAGTACAAGACCTGAGTGCTTCTACTTTTACTCTAGTACAAGACCTGAGTACTTCTACTTTTACTCTAGTTCAAGACCTGAGTACTTCTACTTTTACTCTAGTACAAGACCTGAGTACTTCTACTTTTACTCTAGTACAAGACCTGAGTACTTCTACTTTTACTCTAGTACAAGATCTGTGTGCTTCTACTTTTACTCAAGTACAAGATTTGAGTACTTCTACTTTTACTCTAGTACAAGATCTGTGTGCTTCTACTTTTACTCAAGTACAATATCTGAGTACTTCTACTTTTACTCAAGTACAAGACCTGAGTACTTCTACTTTTACTCAAGTACAAGATCTGAGTACTTCTACTTTTACTCAAGTACAATATATATATACTTATACCACCTCTGTTTATAGCCTATGAAAAAAACTATTAGAAATAGAAGGCTAAAGCTAACGTTAGCAGATAGTGACAATGTATGCTAGCTAGCTAGCTCAACGATTCCTTAAATAATATTGCCACAGAAAAACTTTTCAGTTCACATCACGCTCTGCCGCTCCGACAGGGAGCTCTGCTCTGAACACCTGAACGGCCCGTTCTAACAGCTGTTCACCAGCGGTCCAGTCTGTGCCACAGTGACTCCGGACGCACAGTTAATATTAACGAACGCACCCGTAGGTAATGTAGCTGCTGAAGCTAGACCATCATCTCGGAGCAGCAGAGCCTTATTATACATCCATGAGCAGAGCCGACAGGCAGGAAGACTCGAGCACACAGCTCGCACTTCATTATAATATATAAAAAAAGAACACCATGCGTGTCATGATGGCCGCAGATTACTCCGGGTCCCAGCCCCCCCCCATTACCCCAAAAATATTTGTATTGCAGATCTACAGGAATCACACAAACGACTTATTTTGGATTCAAAACGGCGAATTTCGCCGAAAGGTGACAAGTTTGCATCACTGAACATAGACAGAGCACAACTGAAACATAACATCATGTAACAACATAATACACTTTTCGGGGATGCTTGGGATGTGAGGAGTGAGGGACACGGTTTAGAACGGGCGTGTCGCCTGGCAGGACAGGAGAGTGTGTGCACCAGTCTGCCTTGATCTATGAATTCATGTCCGTGACACTCACTGCTGCCCACAGCTGTTTTATAGAAGGAAATTCCTTTACTTCATGAAAGTGTTTTAACCACACACACCTCTACACACACATGACGGGTGTTATTTTCCCCAAAAGGAACAAGTCGCTGCAAATTATCCCGCTTATTACACGGCCACATTCTCAACAAAGTAACTACATGACTCCCAATATTAATTTAAATGCTTTTATGGATTTAGAAAATGTTTTTATTGATTTAAAAAATAGTTGTATGTATTAATTTAAAAAATAGTTGTATGTATTGATTTAAATTGACATGCATCCGCTAAGAAAAATTGTCCTTTGTTACAGTTTTTTAAACAGTCTGAATGAAACGGCAGCTCTCAGCTGTGTATTTACACAACTAATGGCCCATCAACCACAGCTCTATGATCTTTCTTCTCCAGCAGCTAAATTAACGGTAGGTTACTCTGAGTGACAAGCTTACAGTTAGACACAACACTGTCATTGCAAGTGACCCTCAGTTAGTTGACTTTTATGTTCAACTGCTAAATTCGTTACTGATAAAAAAAAAGGGCTTCTACTGTACCTAATTACCTTAACATTAGAACTGCCGGAGGTTTTTGTATAGGCCTACTAAACCCGTCAAATCCCGCTATTAGAATGCAATTTTTAACAACATAGGGTGCTACATAACACACTTTCAGGAAAAGTCACGGACTGGGAGACTTTAATATTTTTATTGAAAAAAAGTTACATTGCACACACACAACAAACATCACACAAATTGATCCGATTGGCGGTTCTAGTGTTAAATAAACTCACTAATTACTGAAACCAGTTCAATACGCATTATTCTTATTCTTATCATTCTTTAGGAGCGCAGAAATAGTCTTAAAATCAGATGTGTTTTTTAAATGAAATCTGACGGCAGGCAGTTAGCTCTGATCACCTATGATAAATGCGCCGCACCTAATCGCTGGCCATTCAGCCACAGACACTGTTCGAAATGGGGGGGAGCTAGGGGGAGCTTGGCTCCCCCGAAGAGGGAGGGAGCTCCTCTGATGGCTGACTTTGAGATAAATAGGGGGAGCCCAAAACAATCGTGCATATTTGTGTCACACAGATTAGAAATGTTGAGTTTCTGTAAATAACAGTTCTTGAAATAAATAATAGTTATTGTTCATTACAGTTTCTGAATATTTGTTTTATATTTGTGAATATGTCTGGGTGTTGCCATCTGTACGTGGTGGCGCCTCATTCTTACTTATGTTGCTATGGTTATGGCGGTGATGCCGGCGCGGTATTTGAAATGTTCATATTGATATTTTTTTAACTCTGGCTTTGTAATAAAAAATATGGCAAAACGAAAACAGCCAAGCGTTACAGCTTTTGGATTCACAAGCAAAGAAGCAAAGGAGTCTATAATGACAACGTGAACGGAAAACAACTTTTAGTTGGCCGGCTGTAAGCGGCGTTAGGGTCGAGCTTGACAGCTCCACACCGAGGGAGAGGCCTGCCGATGCGGAGCCTGAAGAGGCTTCAACAACGGCCACATCCGCCGGCATAGTGACACCGTCTGTATTAGTAGAAGAGTGTTTTTTATAGCAATTGATCGCATCCGCGCTGCTGCGCCAGTCAACAGAGCGTGTGTGTGACATATTTAGTAGCAGGATGTGCTCTGAAAAATAGGGCTCCCCGAAAGCAAATGGATAATTCGAAAACTGACAGAGCTCCCTCTATACAAATCAAACTGTAGACGGTGTGAAAGCACCTATTGTTTTAAATAATGGTCGGAATGTGACCTGTGAGCCTTCTGAATTACCGTGGGACAGCACATTCAAAACTAAAATGTTCAATCAATAAAGTAACATCTTATCTTATCTTAATAATATCTTCATATTAATAATAATAATAAATCATACAGTATGTGTCCGAAAGGGAGCAGGAGGAAGCAAACACAAAAATATACTGCATATTAAAGCAAACAATTGTAAAGGTTAAAGTATGAGCATAACAAATAAAGAAATGTAATGTAAACATTTACATTATAATTATGATTATTTAATATATAAAGACTATATATTATTGAAAGATTAGATATACTTTAGTTGATCTAAAATATTGATGTGTTCAAATGCTCTTCAAAACACAACTGAAAGTCCATGAAACTTGTCTTTCTGTATTTGTGAATGAAGCGCCATCTCCTGGTTAAAACCTGAAATTGAAAATCTGGCAACGCCCTCTTGGAAAATAGTGGGAGGGCTTAACATTCCTCTATACTGGTGTTAGGCAGGTCGTAGGCAGGATGCTGTAAACTGGAGTCTGAAATTCAGTGCTACATCTGTAGAGATTATTATCTAATATATGCATCTGATGAAGCATTGCATGAAGTCTGTAGATGATCAGAGGCTGTTGTTGGGGCTGCATAAACTTTTTTTTATTTTTGTTTTGTAGAAAGACCATGCAGGCCTCAGAGAGTTAAACTTGGGCCTGCGACCATAGTTTTATTGTATTTTGTTTTGAAAATCCACAACGGAGGTTTGTGTCATACTACATGCGGTGTATTTTGCATATCTCTCAGTAGCCAACAATCTGTGAGTCTGTTGGCTCGGACATAAACTTGTGTTTAAAATAATACTACATAATAAATGTAGTCTACATTTCATAATAAGAGGTGTAAAACCTGAGAGGATTTTAAATCGCATTTGAACTAAATGCTTATACAATCTGTAGTTGTATTTGTATTGTTGATTTAATGTGTGAACGAGGCAATATAGAGAAGGTTAAGCTGTCATTATTAGGCTGTAATTTGTTATATACTATTGGAATGGGTAAGCAGGCCTATTGTTTTTGGATATTTGTGGAGTTAGGTGGTCCATGAGTGTTTTTTATTGGTTAAGTGGTCCTTGGTATGAAAAAGTTTGAGAAACACTGCGCTAGTGGATTGTCAAAGGGGGAGCCTCGTTGCGGGGAAATTATACAGATAGCTACTCCGCCCCTGAAAATGTCTATGCAAACGTTATTATTAATAATAATAAAAAATAAAAAAATAATAAAAAAAATTAATCTTTTTTTATAATTTTTATTTTTTTTATTTTCAATTTTTATTTTGTAATCATCTCGCGACCCCCACTCGGGGTGAAAAATGAAGAGATCTATGGATACATCTCTCAACATCCATATGAAACAGAACTGTAAACAGATTTACTTTTTCTTTATGGATATTTTACAAATCACTCCCCTTTAAAACTGTATTCTTGTCATATAGTATTTCATACCTGTTTTTCATTTATCCTCTTATTTTTCCTGGTTATTGAAAATGGCAAAACTCAGCGGGAATTCAGTTCACAAAGAATGGATAGCGGCTGTTTATAGATCCATAAATTGTAACTGAGCACATGAATGAGGGTTGCCAGGCATAGTTTGGTAGCAAGAAAATAGTCCACAAAGAAACCTGTGGGTAATCTTTGGTAACTAGTGACTCAAATACAATTCAAATCAGATCCACTCGTGTCTTCTAGTGAAAGTGATTTTGTAAACCTTTTAATTATGGCGTTCATAAAGTTATTTCTGCTAGCTGGTCTTCCTATTCTTTGAAGCTGGATGTTGCTTTGAGCCAGGATTATGGGTTTAATTTATGGATGTATAGAGTTGAACTTGTTCACTATTTATCCAATATTATTATTTAACTGTTCATTTGTAAAGCCCATATTGGGATTGGTCAAATGTTTCTAAATTCGCCCCTTTCATGTGAACGTGCTCATAGCCAGACTGAGAAACCCTGGGTTGACTTACCGAGTTGATAACTACAGATGTAGCGCTTCGTTTCGGACGCCTACCCGTGCGGGTCCCTGACCTGCACGGGGCGGGCCCCTGCTGAAAAGGAAAAACCCCCGCAGGACTTGATACGCCCCCTTGATAAATAAATGTAATTATAATGAAACCAGCTGCAATGGATCATGAATCCACCAGGGGGAGCCGTGATTGAAAGCTGCCACACTGGAACTCATGTGAAATAAACAGCTGATAGATCGCAGGTATCTGATATAGCGGATATTTTTAAAGATATGTCACGGATAAGATAATATTCTGTGCTAAATAAGATACATGTAATCATTTACTAAACATCACCATGTTTTTATTTAACAAAATAATGTTGTTTAATTCACGTTGGCGTAAATACAAAACCATCGCTATGTTTTTAGATCAGGAAATGCAGCCCGGCTCAAACAAACGATTTTCAATCATCATCCTCACAATCATTTAATGTTTGTGAGTTGAAATGCATGCACTAGCCTACATTTAATTTAAACGAAATAAATGTGGTTTAATCCACATCATTTACTGTGATAATTGTTTACTGTTGTGCACATTACTTTTCGCTGCGTGATGCCCCCCTCGTTAGAAGCTAAACTGCATTTCGTTGTCTCATTTCGTTCGTTGCAATAACAATAAAGTTGAATCTAATCTTGAGCAGGAACAAATGTATTTAGTACATATCTGACATTAACGATTAAACACATTTGTGCATTCTTTAAACCGAATCAAGCCGACTCCGGAGGTGGCGGCACATTAACGTGTGAACCTTGTTTAACTTTAAGGTGCCTGATGACATGTAATCATTCAAACAAAAATCATATTTCGTTTCTTTTTAACGAAATAAATGTGGTTTAATCCACATAATTTACTGTGATAATTGTTTACTGTTGTGCACATTACTTTTCGCTGCGTGATGCACCCCTGGTTAGAAGCTAAACTGCATTTCGTTGTCTCATTTAGTTCGTTGCAATAACATTAAAGTTGAATCTAATCTTGAGCAGGAACAAATGTATTTACTTAGTACATATCTGACATTAACGATTTAACACATTTGTGCATTCTTTAAACCGAGTCAAGCCGACTCCGGAGGTGGCGGCACATTAAGGCCACGGCCCCACGAGGATGAACACGGTCGTTTGCGTTACTGTTTAGTGTCATATAGACCAGGGGTACTCAAATACAAATGTTAAAGGTCCAAAAAAAAGTTTTTAATAAGACAAAGGTCCGATTATTACGGTCATTCAACATTTAAAAAAATTGCAACAAGATTCTTAACACGAGGTTGCAAAAACAAAAATAATCTGTATGCAGCAGTTTTCATTGTTATTGCGTCTGTGCTTGATCCCTCAGAGTCGCAGAGCTGCACAGTTATGAATAAAGGCAGCCGCACCCTCTTTCATCCAGCATTCCCATCATTGCTTTATAAGTGTCTTGCCCCCTTGTAAGTTGTGTGTCCACTGAGGTTCGTCAGGCCCAACACATCTTCAACAAACTCCCCCTTTGCCTCATCATAAAAACTCACAAACACCAGCAACTGAGCATTGTCAGTGGTGCCAGTGGACTCATCCACAGCTAAGGAAATGCACTGTGCATTTTGTATTCCATCACAAAGCTGATTAATCAAATCACCAGCCAGTATGTATGTTCTTCTGGTTGCTGTGGAATCTGAGAGGGGGATTTGCTTTATTTGACCTGTTATTTCCTCTTTTTGTTTGCCTTCAAACATGGTCTCCATCACTTCAGTCATGCATTATTTTATACTTCAGTTATTATCGAGTGGAAAGTCCTTACCTACTGGCCTAGTGGTCACTTTTTTTTGAATGGGCAGTGTAGTTTTACACACCGTCTTATTTGACTTTCTCAGGACTTAGAACAGTTTTTTGGGGGCAGACCCCCACAAAGAAAAAACACGTAAGGTCATCATCTTAACAGTTTTGTATGCTCATCCCGTGAACAGAGCATCATGTCTATTACAGCTGAATGCGGCGATTACCATTTTGTTCAGCAAAACGCCTCACAAAATTAGTAAGATCCAAAGCTTTAGTGCGTTTTGATTCAATGCTGAGTACAGCCAAACTTGACAGTCTCTTCTCTGTCATTGTAGACCGCAAATAACTCATTCCTTCAGTACTTGGGTCCGAATCAGTCTATGGTCCGAATGCTTCTCGTTTTGCGCCGTCCCGTTCAAATGAAATCGCCGGCAATCATATTTCAACGCTCGCGCCATGGGTTGACGTGCGTTACAAGACGTGTGTCTTGTGCTGCATTCACTTGCACTCGGACATTAGAGATGTTCTCTCATAAATGTCTGATGAGCCGCAACTTTTCTTTCAAAACAAAGCTGCCAACTGGGGTGGCAGCTGGGGTGGCAAGGCCTATTTTTAGGGTGGCAGTTGCCACGCCATGCCGCCCCGGGGTCCCAGGTAGGTGAAACTAGGCTGCTAGGTACAGTACAGATGCAACTAGATGAGCTGTTAACTCTCGCTCTGACTTATTTTTTTTTAAACACACATTTTTCCCACCCGCATTCCGTGAAGACCCGCCCTACTGTGCCTCTGATTCGCAGACTGTTGGTGGGGGGGAAAAAACGCTGATGGGATGCTGAATGTGATTGGACCAATGCGTTGACAGACACACACAGACACACACAGACAGACAGACAGATAGAGCGCTGTTTGTACACAACGGAGAATTTTGACTCGTTGCGTTGTCTCAAAAATAACACAGATAATAAAGATAATACATATGAAAAGTATAATTTCGCTCAGAGTCCAGAGACAGTTGTCGTTCGGTCCGGATCCGGACCGGAGTCCGGACTTTGAGGATGCCTGATATAGACCGTTCTGCCACACTAGGACGACCGAATATGACAGTAAACAACTGCAGAAACGATAACGGGTCCCAAGGTGGATAGAAGGGCATACGCAACGCTCTGGGGGGTCCAACGGCTCTGTGTGTAAGCCCTATACAATCATTTTCTGATAATGATGAGGCAATAGCCCTGCCTCTCCCCACCTCTGCTGCTCACCCCCGCGTCAAAGTAAACTGCACACTGAATTCAGATTATTTATCTTTCTCTCGATATGGACATAAACGCGAGTGAAGTCTAATCTGACAGGACGGAGACACGCAGCTCTGCTCACCTGCAGCTCCTCCCGCTGTGATGCAGCGGTGAACGGAGCAAAACACACACTTCAAGTCAGATCATCGCCCTTAGCTATTTTAATTACCTCTCAAACTACCTAAACTAGTTATAAATATGTTTATTTTTACTTTCGGCCGGGTCACTCATTACTGGATCAGCTACTGCATGAGACAGACACTGACGCTGTCCGAAGAGAGGGAGGAAAAACAGAGGCTCCGTGTGTTTTATTATATTATATAGATTCGTTATTCATTTGTGTTAAAGCTCAATAAATAACAAAGAAGACCTTTGACCGGCACTTTTATAATTTTGTCCAGAAGATTTAAACTTTAATACACGTTGACTGGCGAAAAACTCTGCCCGGTTCGCTCTGCCCCCACCGCGGAGAATAAACAGAAGGGCAACCATGACAACCATGCTTCTTCGCTGCTTTTGTGGAGGAAGTTACAGCGCCACGTACAGGCTCCTGCATATGTACTGCAGCTTCTCCAGCGGTTGGAGCTAAACGGAGCTGTCTCGTGTGGACTTGTTTGAGACGCGTTGCGGCTCGCCTCGAAAGTAGAGGAGAATAGCCGATCGCAGCCGGGGGAGGTTTGGCGGATTGCAAACAACTTTAAGGTGCATGCCGCCACCTCCGGAGTCGACTTGACTCGGTTTGCATCAATAGAATGCACATATGTGTTTAATCGTTAATGTCAGATATGTATTAAGTAAATACATTTGTTCCTGCTCAAGATTAGATTCAACTTTATTGTTATTGCACATATTACAGATACTGAGACAACAAAATGCAGTTTAGCTTCTAACCAGGAGTGCAACAAGCAGTAAAGTGAAAAGTAATGTACACAATCTACAGAATAAAAGATAGAACGAATTGAATGATGAACAAACAGTGAGGGGTATGAATACACTAGATATACACAGCAGCCTGTGAGCAGTATGAACAGTGTGTATGAATATGCTAAGATATATAAAGTGTGAAAACGGGAAGCAGTGCAAGTATAGTATACAATATATAGATATTAATTTCATGAGGATAAACATTGTGGAACAAACAAATGACCAGACCGTTCACCAGCCCCCCACCCCCCATGTTGATGTGAACTCTTTTTTTAAAACGAATTGGCCATCGGAATGTGTGGAGGAATTCCCCCAAGGGGGATGGTCGCATTCCACAGCTCTCCCCCCCAGCCAAGACACACATTGAGTCCAGAAAATGAATGTTATTAAGAGCTGTAAATATAATAAGCCATTCTTCTCTTGCATACATATATCGTCTTCAGACACGCATATATTATGTTTAATATTAAATGTAAACATTGAATGAATCTGCATGAGAGCAAAATGTATAAATATGAGCATTAAAATATATGAATATGAGAACAAAATGCATGAATGTGTGAGCGACAATATATGAATGTGTGCTGTCCGATAGTCCACCATTTCCACCGGAAATATCAAACATTTAATAAAAGTGAAAAACAATGAACAAGACTTAACCTATTAATAATAATTTATTATATTTATTCCGTTTGGATGTAGGATTTTTGACTTTGTTTAGAGCAGTGATCTTCTCTGCAGCAGAGAGCCAAGCGCTGTCAGACCGGACCCAACCCCTAAAAGTATTATCATCTGAAATTAATAATGATGTTATTATATATACACATTATGTACAATAATATGTATATCTTCGTCTCTCTTCCTGCCGTCTCTCTTCGGTTCCCGCCGTCCCTCTTCGTCTCTTTTCGCCTGGCTTTGTATCACTCCGTTTACCTGATTACCTCACCCCTTCCCTGGTAAATACATCCTGTTGAGCAGGATCTACAGTTTCCAGTAAAATGATAAATTACGGCGAAGATATTAAAATATGTGCTTCCATTTCTCATACTTTTGAAATGTATTAACTTTATATCATCGTATCTCCGTGTTTACTGGGTCTTTTTGCATGAAACAAAGACTGGCATATCGTTTCAAGCCAGTACGTTCGACAGAAACACACGGCAATGTTGTCCTGACTGTTGTTTTTATGTGGCACCGGCTTGAACAGGTCATGTGATCTGTTCACGCCGGCGTGAAGGTCGACTCCAAAAGGCTAATATTACATACATATAAGTATTGTTACAACTTGTATTTAGAAATACTCTGTTGTACTTATTGATGCATAAATGTGTTCATCCATTCAATGTGGCATCTTTTATGATGGGGTTAATGTATGATATTACTTAATAATACAATACATTAGAATATATGATATGATAATTACATTTGAGTTTTATTCATTTCTTATTTTATAGTTTCTCATTATTATTATTTTTATTTTTATCGCTCATCTTATTTTTGATTTTATTAATCTGTGCTATCCTGTTTTTCACTCTCACTACTGTGTAAACACACCACAACAATATTACAAAAAATATACTGCATAAAGCAAACTATATACTTTATTTGATCGAAAATATTGATATTTTTTCATTATAGTAGCCTGTGAAAACCATAACAAATAAGTGATTAAATGCTACAGTATTCAGCAAACACAACTGCAGAGCTGCAAACATTGCAAACAGACTAAGTTCTACAACACCCAGTTGTCTTTGTGTATTTGTGAATGAAGCGCCATCTCATGGTTAAATCCTGTAATTGAACAAATGGAGAACTTTGGCAACGCCCTCTAGCAATTTGGCAACACCCCCAGCCACTGGCATCCGCTGGGTTTTTGACTGGGACACACCCATGTGAGTCCTATCTGGAGTGCTACATCTGTATGGTTTAGCAAGATCACTTTTGTTAGGATTTTAAGCCAGAAAAAAACAAAGATTTTATAGACGTTGAATGAGGCCTCAGATCATGATTTCGGGAAATACATTTTTGTTTAGCTTTTCAAATGTATTTGTTTCGCACATTGAGGACCAAAAGCCTGATGCCATTTACTTCCATTGTATTTGAGATGGCAGACTTCTATTTGGTGGATATCTTAATCACTCAGCTTCTCACACCGAAACATCCAGATTGATAAATAGTGCTACAGGAGAGAAAAAGCATAAAGTATGTGTGTCATTTTAATTGGGATTTAAACCTGCGTGGTGTGTGGCGTATGCCAGAAGATCAACAAAAAACATCTGCAATCAAGACTAAAGATATCCATGACCTTTGCCTTAGATAAATACAGCTCACCATCTGTCACATAAAGATAGCCTAGGAGGATGCAAAAATAAAAGAAGTTAAACATTCATCAATTATTTCTAGCAAAAGGACACCTAACAAACAGTCCCTTTGGAGGATGATGTGCACCAACCCTTTAGAAAAAAAGATAGTCTGACAGAGCCATCTTCCAGCAGGGGCAGTTATCCATCAGACATTGGAATATGCTCACAGCTGAGCTTAAAACCTACTCATTCACTCTTTTTCTCATAGTGCAAAGAAATGGATATTGGGCAATCAGTGTTGCCAACAGGAATTGTACTGTAATTGGAGATGTTAATATTGTAGTAAATGTATCATTAAGTCTCTCTTGATTTTCCCACAGTTTGAATTCACAGCTAACCATTTTTACTTCCTTAAAACAGACAGAAGGCTGTCTTTTCGACCATTGTTATGAATTGATATTAGGTTTGTAATGTATGCACATTAAAACCGTCTGGCCAACACTTCCTGTAATGTATCTTGCTTTGCTAACACCTTCCCCTGTCCTTGCTTTTGAGTGTGTAAAGTGCTTGTATTTTCTATTGTATGTGGTCAGATGTAGTAATAATTAGCTTGTGCTAGATTCTCTTCTTTTAGCTGAAATAGATTAACTCTGTTAAATGCTTTGACTTTTTTGACTTTATTAAATAACAAAACGTTGCTTTAAACTTCCATTATTTGTTAAATTCTTAACAAAAGGGTTGCTTTTGTGTGGAATTTCCTCCACAGTTAGTTTAAATGAATTGTAAATTATAGATATATTGACAAATGTACAAGTATTTATATTTTATATATCTGTATTTCCATTGTAAGTGTGATCATGTTTGTTGATTTGTATGTGTTCCTGCCCATAATCTGTCAAGGCAAGGCAAGGCAAGGCAAATTTATTTATATAGCACCTTTCAACACTAGGCAATTCAAAGTGCTTTACAAAAAATGAAAGACATTAAGAAAATGGAATTTAAAATCAGTCATTAAAAAGAAAAGATAATAAAATAAACATTAAAAGAAAAAATACATGGATAAAAGTTACAGTGCAGTTTAAGATGTGAATAGTTCAATTAAAAGCAGTGACAAAAATATGCAGATAGAATCTCTTCTGTTTGAGATTAATGTATTTTTATGCTTGGTCCTTGTTCAATTAAGATGTATGATAAAAGCAGGGCCTGACAGATCTTTCCAGTGGAGGTTGGATGTTGGGGCTTTGTAGCATCATACACTCACAAGTCTATTGTTGAACCCTTGGATTTATGGAGTAGCCCTATGCTAGACTACCATGGCAACATAGAGCAAATAAGCCCTTGTCTTGAGCTGAAGAGAACGGGGGTGAATGGGGTGGTTCTGTGATGGAAGAACACACTGCTGAAAACCTATTTGGAACATGACCGCTTTCCAACCCAATGAAGTGTCTGCTGTTCCCCTGTATGCAAAATGTTGATACACCCAACTGCATATTACCCTGGATATAAAGAAAGACGTCAATAATCCAGAAGAAAGTAGCGCAGCCCTCCTGGAACACAAAGGGAATTGTTGATAGCTGTGTGCTGAACTGTTCCAACAAAACTCTGCTTAGAGTTTGCCACAGAAAAAAGAGAAGAGGGTTAAATGACCTTTTGAAAACTTAAAACTTCCCGTCAGTAGCAAACAAGAATGTGCTCATTGGTAGTCTGTCCATGCAGGCCTGAAAATGTTTAGTCTCTGAACGTTTAGCAACTGTGCTTAAGCAACCATCTCACCTTCACAGAACAAAGCCGAGCGTTGCTTTTCTAAGCATTAGATAAGGCTGCCTCACATATTCACTAAAACGTCAAGATTCCGCTTTTTATGCAGGTTGCAGCTCAACAACAAAATATGTAGCAAAGTGCTTCACAGGCACTCTGACTCTTTATGTTCAACATAAACTCAAAATAACAAATGGGACAACACATATAAAATATCATACACAGAGCCTTGTTGAGGAGGTTCTATCACCATCTATGAAAACAGCAGGAAACCTAACCCTCTCTGTCACAGAGCCATAAACAGCCTACCACTTTGTTACTGTGTTTAAAATATATTAAATCATGAATCATTTAACCAGAATGAGATAATGAACAACTGAACACAACTCATAATTTCTAAGGATTATTATCTTGACGTCCTGGCAATAAATTGTTATCATAGTCATTAGCTGAGTCAACAATTCCTGTGCCAACAGCTCCAAAGTATTTAAAACATTGCATGCACTTGATTTAATGTTGCTTTATGGATACATAATGGTAAAGAGCTTAGGTGATATGCATTGTTTCCAGGCACGGTTCAGCCCCAGTAAATCAGGGCATATTCTGCTTTGTGTGGATTTGCAAAGGCAAGCATACGAGATAGCAGGGTTAAGGAAAAGGTGACTTGATTTCTATCATTGGCCTTGAGAAAGCTGCCTTTGGAGCTTATTGTCAACACTTTAAATACAATTGTGTGGATACAATCTGTGACTGTGTCATTTCACACAGAAAGAGTTCAAGACAAAACTTAAAAACATGAAGTCAGTTTGATCGTCCTGTTCATTCAAACTACTAACAGTATGGCATTCCCTAGGGTCCCTATTATTTTTACCAAAATCTCTTTGGAAGTGAATACAATTGGAAAGTGATAGAATTGGTAGTGACATGCAAATCAACAATTGATAGATGTTAAAACTACCATTGTGTTCTGTAAGCAACTAAAGCCCTTTTAAAGAGGATATATTTTCAGATTCATAAGTATGTAGTGTCTCTACCGGGACATGTTATATCTCTCACAGGCTCCGCCCTCTACTGGACTTTATGGGTACAACCTCTCAACCATACTATGCGAGCATTCATCAACTGAGATATCTGTAGCCGCATTCACACCGCAGGACTTTCCCTGGTACTTTGGTTCTTTAGTTCCGTTCGTACCAATAATGTCGCGTTCACACCGCCGGGACTACTCAGTGCCGGGAACTCTTTTGGCCATTTTCAGTCCCTGCTAGAGAGGTGGTACGAACCTGGTGATAAAAGAGTGCCAATTTCTATTCTATTTCTATTGGCTGGGCGAATTGCAAACCACGCCCCGTTAGACTCTGAATTTCTTTTGTTAGGCAGCCATTGGTTTCCTCACTACAAAACCACATCCACACCTGAGCGAGTAGTTTTTTTGTACTTTAAAGCAGTTAAGACCACACGTACTACAACACCGGAGCGGTGGAATGATGAGGAAGTGTCGGCGCTTCTGGCAATTTACTCTGAGGACGGGATGCAGCAGCTTCTACAGAAAGCAGTTCCCTACTCCAAATGTTTTGAGCGATGTTCGCAAAAGCAACTTGAGCGGCGTGATGCCGTTATTGTTATGTCTTGACTGTGCAATAAAACAAACAAACTGGCGAAACTTTATTTATTGTGTCCCACCCCAAATTTGCAGAATAGAAGAATGTGAGAGCAGACAGGTGTCGGTGGTTGAATTTATCTACAATGTTGCAACCTTGTGCAGCAAGGGCAGGGGCAGAAACACAAGTCTTACACACATAAACACAAGTAATTTATCATGTCGTTTGTTTTAGATAAATAAGGGAAAAACACCAAACAACGGTTAATGTCCTTTTCCAAAATCTGCCTGAAGGGGTAATATATAATAAATACATAAAGATAAAGTCCATTGTTATCACGTATCTTAGGAAGATATGAACTTCTTCTTGGTGAAGTTGATGCTGAATTCATTATTTAGTAGATAATCATGTGACACTTTATCTTTCCACTACGGTCTGTCTGCTGAGCCTACCTATTATACAGGACTGTCTCAGAAAATTAGAATATTGTGATAAAGTTCTTTATTTTCTGTAATGCAATTAAAAAAACAAAAATGTCATACATTCTGGATTCATTACAAATCAACTGAAATATTGCAAGCCTTTTATTATTTTAATATTGCTGATTATGGCATACAGCTTAAGAAAACTCAAATATCCTATCTCTAAATATTAGAATATCATGAAAAAGTATACTATAGGGTGTTCAACGAATCACTTGAATCGTCTAATTAACTCGAAACACCTGCAAGGGTTTCCTGAGCCTTGAAAAACACTCAGCTTGGTTCAGTAAACTAAATCACAAGTATGGGGAAGACTGCTGATCTGACTGCTGTCCAGAGGACCGTCATTGACACCCTCCATCAGGAGGGTAAGACACAAAAAGAAATTTCTCAAAGAGCAAGCTGTTCACAGAGTGCAGTTTCAAAGCACATCCACAAAAAGTCTGTTGGAAGGGGGAAATGTGGCAGGAAACGCTGCACAACCAAGAGAGATGACCGCAGCCTTAACAGCATTGTGAAGAAGAGTCGCTTCCAGAATTTGGGGGAGCTTCAAAGACAGTGGACTGAAGTTGGAGTCCAGGTATCAAAAGTCACTGTTCACAGACGTGTCCGGGAAATGGGCTACAATAGCCGTATTCCCATGGTCAAGCCACTTCTGAACTCAAGACAACGGAAGAGGCGTCTGACTTGGGCTAAGGAAAAGAAGCACTGGACAGTTGCACAGTGGTCCAAAGTCCTCTTTTCAGACGAAAGCAAGTTTTGTATTTCATTTGGAAGTCAAGGCGCCAGAGTCTGGAGAAAGGCTGGAGAGGAGCAAAATCCAAGTTGCTTGAAATCCAGTGTGAAGTTCCCACAGTCAGCGATGGTTTGGGGAGCCATGTCAGCTGCTGGTGTTGGTCCACTGTGTTTCATCAAGCCCAGAGTAAATGCAGCTGTGCACCAAGAGATTTTAGAGCACTACATGCTTCCGTCTGCTGAAAAGCTCTATGGAGATGAGGAATTCATTTTCCAGCATGATCTGGCACCTGCCCACAGTGCCAAAACCACCAGTAACTGGTGTACTGACCATGGCATTACTGTCCTCGATTGGCCTGCAAATTCCCCTGACCTGAACCCCATAGAGAATATGTGGGGTATTGTGAAGAAGAAGCTGAAAGACACCAGACCCAACAATGCTAATGAGCTAAAGGCCGCTATTGAAGCATCCTGGGCATCCATAACACCTCAGCAATGCCACAGGCTGATTGCCTCCATGCCACGCCGCATTGATGCAGTAATCCGTGCAAAAGGATTCCCAACCAAGTACTGAGTGCATTAATGGACATTTTCAAATGTTTGATTGTGTTTTGCTGTTATAAATCTTTTTTTTTTACTTGGTCTGAGGAACTATTCTAATTTTTTGAGATAGGATTTTTGAGTTTTCTTAAGCTGTATGCCATAATCAGCAATATTAAAATAATAAAAGGCTTGCAATATTTCAGTTGATTTGTAATGAATCCAGAATGTATGACATTTTTGTTTTTTTAATTGCATTACAGAAAATAAAGAACTTTATCACAATATTCAAATTTTCTGAGACAGTCCTGTATATATATATATCTATATCATGTACAGCGGGTGGGCTTTATACCCCCTCCCCCGTGTAGTTCTTCTTCTCTCGTTTTTTTTTGTACTCGCCGTGAAGTGGTTTTGCGGCCTGCCAGTAAACCCAGAGAAGAAGAAGACGAAGTGACGTCAGCGTAATCTTGCCTCAGGGAAATTACTGCGGTGTGAATGCGATTGGCACTAGCCCCCTGGCGGATTCAGTGCCGTGGTACTTTAGTGCCGGCACTAAAGTACGGCAAGTCCTGCGGTGTGAAAGCAGCTTATAACCGTAGCCGGCCCCCGGGGCGGGCCTACTGAATGCGTGCACAAGCCCACCTTATATAAGGCGGCCACGCCTCCCGTTCCCGTCATATTTTTCTCTTCAGTGAGTGAGCAACAACTGAAGCAGAGAAAGTAAAACGTTTGAAAGAAGAAGAAAGAGTTGTCATACCTCCATGGAGTCGCCACTTCTAGAGACCCGGGCCTGTCCTCCGTGCCCTGGCTTAAATAGCCGGCGCCGATCCTCACCACCTCTGCTTCGAGTGTTTGGGGGACCTCAGTAGAACACACTACGCCTATAAAGACTCAGATTAAATGCTGTTTACCGTAGTGGTGAAAACATAGCATTATAGTGGAGCGCGCGTTCACACAAGAGCGCACGGCGGTGCGTTCAGGGACCTCAGTAAATAATCTGCCCTTTCTGTGTCGATCCTCCATGGGCAAATCTTCCCTTCACGGGGAGTTTTGCGGCGGAACGAGTCACCAGAGAGTATCACAGCTTCATAGCTGCGGCCTCCCAGCTGAGGGCTTGTCCATTAACACAATGTTATGGGGAATGGAAACTCAGCTGTGTACTAACAAAATGGATGGACAGGACGCTGAAACGGGGCTATTCCCTCCAGTTTTGCAGCGTCCCACCTCCTTTTATGGGCATGCGAGAGGAAATCTGTCTTCCCAGGAGGAGATTGGTTTCCTCTCAGCAGAGATTCAGGCTCTGGTGCAGAAACAGGCTGTGTCTGTTGTGCACCCTCAGCACAGAGAACATGGTCTTTATTCTATGTACTTCCTGGTTCTCAGGAAGACAGGGGAATTCAGATTTATTCTAGATCTCTGCAGCCTGAATCGCTACATTGACTGCAGAAAGTTTTGCATGTTAACTATAAAACAGTTAATGGGGCTACTGCAAACCGGGCGATTGGTCGACCTGAAAGACGCATACTTTCATGTGGAAATTGCTCCGGAGCACAGAAAGTGTCTGCGTTTTGCCTTCCAGGGGATAGCCTACGAGTTCAGTAAATGTGTGGCCACTGCGCTTCAACCGCTGCACGCCCACGGCATGAGAGTTTTTCTTTTACTTAGACAACCTCATAGTCATGGCCGTATCCAGGGAACAGGCAATGCTTTGCACAGAACAATTGATCACACACCTAACCAAGTTAGGCTTTGCGATCAATTGAGAAAAAAGCACCCCCATATCTCTCCAACAGGCGTTGTAGTTGGGAGTGGTGTTCGATGCAGGCGCGCTCCGCGCCACCCTGTCAGAGAGCAAAAGTGCGTCCCTTCTCCGGGCGGTTCACAGGCTGCGACAGGGGGCGACAGTGACAGCTTTAACTGTCATGCAGACTTTGAGTTTCATGACGGCTGCTCACATTGTGGTCCCGCAGGGGTTACTGCATAGCCTGCAGAGGTGGTTCTCCGGCCTGCGTTTGGATCCCATAAGGCACAAACGGCGGCTGGTGACCATCCCCCCCTCAGTGGAGGGCAACCTCCGGTTCTGGGGGTCTCCCGGGCACCTCCGGAGGGGGTCTCCACTGGGACGGGTAACCTCCTACATCACAGTGTTCACGGGAACAGGATGGGGAGGGACCTGCCTGAAGAGGGCTATAGGTGGGCGCTGGTCTCTAACAGAAACATGACAAAGCAAACTCTTAGAGCTACGGGCGGTAGTGTTAGTCCTCCAGCATTTCATGCCCCTAATTCAAGGGAAACATGTATTGGTCAGCAGCGACAACAGCACCACAGTGGCTTATATCAAAAGGCAAGGCGGATTCCGCTCCGCCGCCTTGTTGGCCACAGCGGAGAGGCTGTGGTTATGGGCATCAGAGGTGGTTTTATCTCTGAGAGCCCTCCATATCCCGGGACTGGAGAACAGGGGGGCCGACCTCATGTTGAGGGGCGGCCCCCTGCCAGGCGAATGGACGCTTCACCCAGAGGTGGTGAAGCAGATCTGGGCCCAGTTCGGGAGAGTGGAAGTGGACCTGTTCGCCAGCCGGTGCAACAGCCACTGTGCCCTGTGGTTCTCCATGGCCCTGAGCGACGACCGGCCTTTAGGGGTGGACGCGTTTGCACACGAGCCATGGCCAAGGAAGCTGCTATACGCCTTTCCACCGCTGCGTCTCATTCTTCCTCTCCTAAGGAGAGTGAGTCGAGAACGTCTGGCAGTCATTCTGGTAGTGCCGGGTCGTGGATTGTCTGACAGCGTTATTCAGTCTATCCAGGCAGCTAGAGCAGGATCCACCACAGCCTGTTACAGGCTGAAGTGGCTGGGATTCCAGCGATGGTGTGAGGACCGGAAAATAGAGCCCCTATATTGTGAGTTGGGCTCTATTTTGTCCTTTTTACAGTTATTGCTACTGTAAAGTGTATGCAGCAGCCATCTCGTCCTGCCATGAGGGATTTGGCGGCAGGTCAGCCTTTAGTCAACCACTGATATTGCGGTTTTTACAGGGGGTCAGGAGGCTGCGCCCAGTAGGGCGCACCTCCACCCCGCAGTGGCATTTGAGCCTCTAGAGAACTCCTCCCTGAAAGCACTATAATGGAAGACAGCGTAGCTACTTGCCTTAACGTCAGCCAAAAGAGTGTCAGAGTTAACCGCTCTGTCAGTGCACCCAAGCTGTTTACTGATTCGGGGTGACCGGAGCGGGGCGACACTCAGACCGAACCCCTCCCTTACTCCCAAGAGCCTAAGGAGTGCATTCAGGTCGAGGGTTATTCAGTTGGGGGGTTTTAGTCTTCCAACCCATGGTGGGGTCAGGGAAGCTAAATTACACCTCCTCTGCCCGGTGCGCGTGTAAGCATGTTATGTAGAGCGCACAGCTACCCTGAGACGCACTGAACAGCTGTTTGTGTGCTTCGGGGGCGGGGTGACTGGAAAAGCTCTGTCCAAGAAACGCCTGGCAGGCTGGCTTTGCGGAGGCATTGCACACGCCTATGAGCAGGCAGGAAGAGCCTGTCCCACGGGGGTCCGTGCGCACTCCACACAAGCTGTGGCTGCGTCGAAAGCTTTATTCAACGGTGTGAGTGTGGAGGGTATATGAGGGTATATGAGGGTGCATAGTGAACCCTTACAGCTGCGACTTTCCCCGTCTGTCTAAAACGCGGACGCAGCGGAGCCCTCAGCACTGTTTTGGGCACACTTTTTTGTGAGGCAAGCGTGTCAGGGTGTGCTCTGTGCTAATATAACAAGGGTTACAATACGTAACCCGGCGTTATGTATGGTGGTAACCCTTGTTATATAAGCACAGGCGGAGCCCTCTACTCAGGGCCCTGCCTGTCCAGCCTGTCCTCCTACAAAAAACGACCATATAGGCTGATTGTTCATCCCCTTATTACGACCCAGAGACACGTTTTAAAGTGTATGTTGTTTCTTACACGACCACTAGAGGTGCCCTGGTGGTCGTGTAAGAAACAACATGCTCCCGGCCCGTTCATTGCAAATGCTCCGGAGGGACGTTTATTCACAAATAACCCTCTCTGGAAAATCCTAAATTGTGGAATAGTTTGGCCATTAAAATGCTTCTTGATTCGATTTTTGGCGAGAAGTGCATATGGTACTCTTGGAATCCACGTCCAGTCGATGTGTAAGATATATAGTTTGATAGATATTACGAAGATGATTTGAGGTCTCGCCAGGATAACGTGTATGCAGCTTCCATGTAAAGTTAGCGTGGGTGAAAACAGTTTTTCCGGTCTCAAAGTTTTCACAATAAAACCGGATATATTCCCCTCACTGTCAAATGATTACACAGTGATATCTGCATTACTCATCCACTAAAAAACATCAGTTTATCCTTGTTAATTACATAATATTGATTGGTTTAAATTGTGTACAATGCTTTTGTGTTTTTAACTTTCGATTCAGAGAAACAAATTGTTTTTTCGGAGTTTAGAAACTACAGTTTCAGAAGACACTACACTACACAGAGTCCCCAGCTATCATTTGGGACTACAACACACAGTGATGTTATCAAATTTAAAACATATAATTAATAAATGGGTGAATTAATATACCCACATGACACATAAGTTCAGAAGAGCTTTATTTAACAGCTGCACTGTAAAATGTTTGGCTGTAAAATTAAAGTAAATTACTGGTTACTAGTTGCATGGATTTCACAGTAATTGACTGTAAATATCTCACAGTAATTTACTGTAAATATTTCACAGTCATTTACTGTAGATATTCTACATATTACACTGTACACTGCACTGTAGATATTCTACAGTAAATTAGAATAAAAGTACAACTAAATACTGTGACTTTACAGCCATGCCCATGGAATTACTGTGATATAGCAGTACAGAGCTGTGGTATTATGGTACCTTGCCGTACATACATTAGAGTAATTACCTGTATTTTCACACTATTACTGTAGAAGTAATGCAACACATTAGCCAGTAATTGACTGTAAATATAAAAATGTAAATAATACGATAATATATTGTAAATCTGACTAGTTAACTGGGATTTTACCATAAATTCAATCAGCTCAATCAGCAAAGAAAAACAAAGAAAATGCCCATGTTAACTTTGTATTACTCCATTGAAGTGCAAAGTACATTTCACAGTAACTTGGACATGTTGTTACGGCCCAACCTCTACTCCCCGGTAGTGGCTCGTGCTGAGACCCGCAACATGAAAGAATACACGCAATAACCGGTACTTGGTAACAAGCATTTATTGATAATCAGCCCTTTGCTCAAACAAGCGAAACGGGAAACAAAAAAAGGTCTGGAGGACTGGCCAAAAGGAACAAACAGAAGGAGGGAACCCGAGCCAGCCACACCACGGACCGTAGGACCCAGAGCTCCCCTCCACTAACCAGAAATCAAATATAAACCCTATGGGAAACAAAATAAAGCAGCGAAAACTGGACTAACAGGTCCTCCAGGCTAAACACATTTACAAAAATATGGCCTACAGCTCAAAATGGCAAAGAGGTATTCTAAGGAGAGTGTCTCCCGGCGTTAGGATAGGCGAGACATCCTTCTCCTCCAGCTTCTCTTTATATATACACGGCTGAGTGGAATTTGGAACACCTGGGCAGAGGCGGAGCCAGGGGCAGACCAGGTGCACCTGGGCAGAGGCGGAGCCAGGGGCAGACCAGGTGCACCTGTAGCAGGGAGGCAGAAAAGAAAACAAGGAGGGGAACACGTAACACATGTCTACAAAGACATCCACTCGAAGTCAACAATTTTTCGGAAGAATGTGCTGACATGGGGGTTTAAATTGCCATGCTACTTTTTGGCTTTCGAGCCCGTCCCAGGATTAATGCCCAGGAAGCACCTGAAAACAATAAGCCAAGACAACAATTTCAATTTTACATAGATTTATATGTTGCATCGTTTATTTTAAGGCACATTCAGCGGTGCCCCTTTCAATGTAAGTAAAACCTGCACCAAAGAAATAAATTAGTATTTAAAGCCAAGCAAGAGCGATAAAAGCAAGAAAATCACTTAATTTGTTGTGTTATCACAGAGGATGGTCTGAATACAGTATTTTACTATGAAATAATACAGTAACATGTTGTGAAATCCTGGTAAACATTTATCCTGTACATTCACAGTAATTAAATGTGAATGTATTGATTTCACTGTGAAATCTAAATGACAGTATTATATTGTGAACATTACAGGTGAAGACTGTAAAGTTGTAAAACAGTAATTTATTGTAAAATATTACAGCTAAATATTGTGAAATCATGGTAATATTTTACAGTGTGGTCTTATGTCTGTGACCCCTCCTGTTGTTCATTGATAAGCCTGAAACATAAAATTGTCAAGGTTCAGAGGCACATTTTGCAAATATGGCAGTAGCCATAGATCAGAGGTTTTCAAAGTGTGAGGCGCGCCTCCCCTGGGGGGCACCAGAGAGCTTCAGGGGAGGCGCAGCGTGAGACACAAAAGAACGAGAAAAAGACGAGTAAAGTGACACTTGCCCACTTGTGGCTGTCTGTGGAGACCGAGTTCCCCCACCTCGCCAAAAAGGCTGTAAAAGTGCTCATTCCCTTCACCTCCACCTACTTGTGTGAGTGCAGGTTTTCCGCATTGACTTTGATCAAAAGCAAGTACCGGTAAAGGCTGCAGCCAGAGTATGATCTGCGTTTATTCCTGTGTGCATCAAAGACGCAGACTCATTGTTCCCACTAGAGTAGGGGTGTGTGTAATAAGGAGGCAAAGTTGACGTTCAGTGTGTTGCCGGGAGCATATAAGGATTTATCCACCATGTTGAAAATGTTAAAAAAAATATGTCTTGAGAACACGGCGTGCGGAAATATACGGGTCGTGCTGCAGCTAGATGTGCCTGTCCTCTTTAAGAAGGTGTCGGCGACTGACATGCAAGGAAGAACGGCTGTCCACAGGCTGTTCCAACTTTAACAACTGTATTAACTTCCAGGGTAGTGAATTGAACATGCAATTGTAATTGGGTATGTGGTATATTTTCATGCACGGACACGCATGTTCCACAACACACAAACTAAACAACACTAAATTTTCCCATCGCTACCAGTGTCCTTGCGATCTTGTTATAATAACAAGTGCACGTTACTGATGCAATATGGTTGAGACCATTCAGGCTTATTCTAGAGGGGTGCAAGGAATAGTCCAAGTAGTGGGGGAGTTTTATACAATATGTTTAAAACATAAAAATGTTTAAAAAAGTTATTGTTTAATGTTTTAAGGAGGATTGGCTACTTAGCCAATCAAATCGGTGCAGTCAGCACGATAGATTCAAACACATACACACAGAGACGAGACAAGAGGAGAGAAACAGTCGGAGTAATTTCAAATGGCGGAAGGTAGACAGCGAAAACGGAGCATTTAATTACATTTTCTCTTACTGGACCTCTTTGAAATGCAATTGAATACCCCTGCATTATAGCAACAACAACAATAATAATAATAATAATAATAATAATAATAATAATAACAGCAATAATAATTGGGAGGGGGCTGTTCTTATGTTCTCTGAGGGGAGGCTCACCTACCCACACTTTGAAAACCCCTGCCATCGATCATCTTAAGATAAGATAAGATAAGATATACTTTATTGATCCCAAGCTGGGAAATGTTTTTGTTAAAGCAGCATACTACTTTGTTCTACTCCACTACAATCCAGAGGTTAACCTGGTATTTTTACTCCACTACATGTATTTTAGTTACTTTGCAGATTCTGATTAATGATGTGAAATATAAACAACCCTTAAATCAGACTTTAGTTACACCTGAGTCAAATTCAGGGAAGGTGATTGTCAAGTGCCAAAATAAACTATGCAATATATTGGACGCTAAGTACTTTGTCAGACTTCATATTTATCTGTGGATAACCCCAACGTTTTTTTCTTATTCCAAAGAAGACCTTAACTTAAAGTATTCTTTAATGTTTAAATAAAGCCTTATTAGTTTGTCTGTTTTGCACATCCTCCTGTCAATATCTTTGGACGTCCTGCACAAAACTGTTTTATTGTAGAGGTCACTACAGTATCTTCTTGATATTTTCTATTCTATATTTCTATCATGCCTTCTACTTTTCCCCAATTTTGTATGTAGGCCACTTTTAATATTTAAATGTTTTCATCAAATAAAACGTATTCAACAACAAAATGCAATAAAGTGCTTTAACCACTAGGCGGTGCGAGTTAAAACACCAGTGGTGTAGTTAATAAAACATAATAATATCAATCATAATATGACTATTAACTTTATTGTGAAATTAAAACAGAACGGTAAAGGAAAATATAGTTTCACTCTCTCAATTTTGAAGCTTATGCATTGTACCATGAACCTGTATAGACCTGTAACAGTAAACTGCATGAGGAGTTGGAAAGGTAGTTCAGTAAATAATATCTTTAAAAATTACAAAAAAAATCCCTTTCTATCAGCTGTGCACCGTTATGGTGTAAATATAACCTATCTACCAATTGGATCAAATATAAAAGTCAGCCATATTAGTGTTGATAGTGCAAGGAGACGTATGGTGTGAAAAGAAATGGAAGATGTTGTTTAATTGCTAATATATTTATGATCCACGTCACGTATTCAGTTTTTTCTGATGTTTTTTAGTTGATGAGTACTGCAGATATCACTGTTAAATCAACTGAGTTATAGATATCTCAGTTGATGAATCATTGGTTTTATTATGAAAACGTTGAGACCGTAAATACTGTTTTCAACCCGTAACTTTACATGGAGGCTGCCGCATACCTCAAATAGTCTTCCTAATATCTATCAAACTATAGATCCTACATATCGACTGGACGTGGATTCTAAAAGTACAATATACACTTCTCGCTAGAAATCTAATCAAAAAGTGTTTTAATGGCCAAACTACCCTACAATTTAGGATTTTACAGAGAGGGTTATTTGTGAATAAACGACCATCTGTAACGTTAGTATTCAACGGGAGCACTATAGGGTGAAAACTTTAAAACGTAACTATAGGACTTATTAAGTGTTTGAACAAACTACATATTTGGTCTTAATAAGGGCCTGAACAATCGGCCCATTTGGTCGTATGAGTTGGAGGACTTGTTGTGTCTGTCCTATGCTGCTCGCAGAAGAGAAGTATAGGATGACGGGAACGGGAGGCGTGGCCGCCTTGTATACAGTGGGTTTGTGCATGCATTCAGGTTGGCCCGCCCCGGGGCCGGCTACGGTTATAGATGTCTCAGTTGATGAATGCTCGCATAGTATGGTTGAGACGTAGAACAGTAGAGGGCTCCGCCTGTGCTTATATAACAAGGGTTACTATCCGTAACCCCTCGTTTCCATGCTTTAATGTTCAAAAAGCCCTTTATTGTTCTCATACTGCCTGTGCTGCAGCACCTCTTTTCACCCTCTGTCTGAAACCAGAGCCCAGTCTGCTCTGATTGGTTAGTTGGCCAGTTGTGATTGGTCAACTGCTTAGAGATGTCAGAAATATCGTTACCCAATAGAAGTGCAAGTGTTACATAGTGATGTCATTATGTTACGGAAGAAAACAAAGGATTCCAATTGAGGCGTTTCAGGCAGGGGGGGGGAGTGTGGGAGAGAAAACCCCAAAAGCACAATAGGGTCGCTTAAATAGCTATGACCAAGCACTCCATTTTCTAGTTTATCTCATATGAATGTATTTATGTGTGTGTATGTGTGCATTTTCAAATACAGTCACATATGAGATAGGAGGGCTTAGTGAGGATCCAATTTAGCTTTAGGGTTCTCCCCATGGATCGGCTACCTGCTCTGTCTCATGACTTATTCAATATGCCCCGTTCTCTGGGAGGCCATATAGGTTAGCCTTCCAGACTAGAACCGAGGTCAATGGTCACAGATCCATGCTCAGGTTTATTCTCACACCAGCAGCAATTCACCAAGGACCAGAGCCCATGTGAATGCTCTCTGACTACATGTGGAGTAATGGACGCTGCTCTGTAACTGCAGAGCTTAATACAGACAGAAGAGGTCGTTCTGTCTGACACACCGAGACGCCTCAAAATACTATCATAGATAGGCTCTTTGTTCAGTTTGAAGACGCTACTTATGACTCTGGACTTTTGTTGTTTTTAACCATCTTTTAACTGAATAAAGGATTTTAGTCGTAGGGTTTGTAGAATTTAAGGTTTTCCCTGATTGACGAGTTAAGTAAATGCTTCAGACAGCTAGACTTGCATCAGCTCTCTGGATAGCAGAACTCTTACTTTTTATGGAGAACTGTTTCATTCAGTGCTTTTACTGGTTTAGATCACAGGGTGCGTTTGTCTCTGAGTGGAGGAACCTTTCCAGACAATTGGGCATACAAATCTCCTGAAAGACGATTTAAAGCATCAAAACATCTCAAAACTATTCCATGACTGCCTTGAAGCAAAAGGAGACATTAATAACGCCACGAATGTTTCAGACAGCTCTTGGATGATTTGCAAAAAAAAAGGACTCTTGGGTTTTTGGTCATTTTGGTTCTACTTGCATCTCTGAATTGCTCTGGGAGTGCCTCTCTGAATAGAAAAAACGTAAAAGTATTTATCTGAATAGGTAGTTGCATACTTGTTGCTAACTTGCAGTATGCTGTTCTGTTCTCCAAATTTGACTATTTACATCACAAAATGCATCAAACATGTCACTCAGGCTACCTGAACCCTCTTCCTCCCCTATCCTCAAAACAAAGACCCCATCGCTCACACCAGATTTCTTTTCGGGAAGCCTCATAGTGCTGTTCATGTTCAACGTCTTTCTATTCTTGTTATTATTTTTAAATTGAGACATTTACCTTATCTGGACATCCCTTCCCACTGAAAGGCTGAGTAAATGCTCACAATCTCTATCCGTTAAAAAAATTCCGAAAGTGACAAAACATGATTACACACTAGTTATTGGTCTTCATCATTTCCAAAAGTCCCCCCCCCCCCCTCCACTTTGAACCACTAACAATCTAAACAATCGGCTATAAACGTGGGATTTGTTTTTGATCAGCATCTCAGCCTCAAACAGAACATGAAAGAGTCTTGTCCGATGTAGATGAGCATTGTTGCTGTAATATTGTAATATTGGTGTTTATGGGGAGCGTTGGTCAAACCATTGCTTTTGAGTCAAACACGTCATCCACACCCTTATTTCCTCTCTCTTAGACTACAGTAATTCATCATTGCGTGAACGCTGCAGCAGTTGTCCGTCTACAGTGGGTCGAATGAAGCAGCAACACTCACAAACAATTGCAGAGATCACTTAAAATGTAGGAACTCCTAACGCGTTATTCTGCTTTGCAACCTCTCAGGTCAGAAACAGTTCCAAGCTTAAAAAACATTTTGTTGCTAAAGTAAAAAAATGCCTTATTTTAATCATTTGTTTTAAGCTTGGTTAACACTTAGTGGTTGTATTCCAAACAGATCCAGTACCAGTTGACATCCATATCCTCCAAAAGGTCCTCATTAAATCTTTTTTTCTTATTAGAAATTTGTTTGAAAAGGGTCATGATTAGAGTTATACCAAAAATGTATATTGTGTGGCGATAGTGACCTTGATTCCCCAAGTATGATCAGTTTATCCTTGAGTTCATGTTGACTGTTGTGCCAAATTTGAAGAAATTCCTTCAATCCGTTTCTAAGATTTCGGTAACACTTTACAATAAGGTACACAAAATGCGCTTAGTTACTGAGTAGTGAATAAGGAACGACTAGATAGTTAATGGTTAGTCAATGAGGAGTTCCTGAGTGACTGCGATTGAAGAACTGATGGTTAGTTACTGTTAAACAGACTGGGGGGTACTGTATTAATGAATGATTAGTTAATGAGTTACTTTGATTGAAAAACTGATGGATTGTTACAAGCAAACAGACTGGGGGGTACTGTATTAATGAATCATTCGTTAATGGTTAGTTAATGAGGAGTTCCTGGGTGACTTTGACTGAAGCAATGGTCCGCTGCAGCAGGGCACTTTTAAACCGGCCATCTTCGGCTGGCTTGGGTCCCACACTGGATCGACTGGTGGATGTGGATCTGACTCACGTGTTACTGCTTAAGTCATCATTACTTACCATTACTTAGGCAGTTTGGGTACGGTAAACTCAAGTAACACATACAAAAAGAGTACTTACCCATTACCTAATGATTACCTTGCCATTACTTAAGCAGTGTGTGAGCGGAGTCAGCGGGAAGGGGTGTGGTGGTGCAGCAGGTCTGTGAGGTAGAGGGGGGCCTGGTTGTTGAGGACTTTGAAGTTGATTCTTCACAGCAGGAGGGTGTGGTTGATGGTGTGGAATGCTGCGGCGAGGTCGAGGAGGATGTTCAGGTTGCCGGAGTCAGAGGAGAGGAGGAGGCAGTTTGTGATTTTCAGAAGAGCTGTGCTGTGTTTTGATCGGAAACCGGATTGAAATGGCTCAAAGAGGTCATTGGAGCTGAGGTGGGATTTTAGTTGTGAGGCAATGACACGTTCAAGTATTTTTGACAGAAAGGGAAGATTTGAGATGGGCCGGAAGTTGGACATGATGTCAGGTGTGAGTCTAGGTCTTTTGAGAGTGGGTGTGACAGCAGCCAGTTTTAGAGAATGGGGAACTGATGAAGTTGACGTTTCCTTGATTTCATTTGGCGGAGTTCGGGGGTATACCAGGGTGCAGAGTGTATGAAAGAGACATTTTTTGTTTTTGTGGGCGCCAGTTCATTGAGACAGAAGGAGAGGGTGCTGTTATAATAGTCCACAAGTTCAGATGGATTTTCAGAAAGTGGGGGGGGGGGACACAGACATCTTGCAGGTAATAGAGGCAGTGATTGCTGAAGGTGAGATGGATTTGAGATTTCTGTAGGGTATTGTGCGTTTTTGGGCGGGGAAGGGGATGTTGATGTCCATGATGATGGCCAGGTGATCAGAGATGTGGAGATTGAGGCTGGACAGATGATGGATGGTGAGACCAGTGGAGCAGACCAAGTCCAGGATGTGACCACGGATGTGTGTTAGCAAGTTGATTTGTTGAGAGAAGTTGCAGCAAATTCAGAGGCATATTTGCAGGTCGGGTCTTTAACATGAATGTTAAAATCCCCTAAGAGGAGAATAGATGGGGATATGGCAGAAAGCTTAGTGAGAATGTCAGATAGGTCGGAGAGAAAGGAGGGGATTGGCTTCGGCGGACGGTAGATGATGGCTGTGACCAGGGGAGTGGGACCAGAGAGTTTGAAGATCAGGTGTTCAAATGAAGAAACATCTGGGATGGAGATTATGGTAGTGTTTATGTCCTTGTGGGCGAGGTTTGTCAATGTATGTGAATCCTGCTGGGGTGATTTGATTCATAGAAAAATAGTCTATCTAGTCTTCGGGCGGATACAGAAAGTCCAGTTTATTGTCTTTCATGAATTCATTCAGAATGTGGCTTTTATTGTGGATGAAGCGTGTATTGATCAGGGCTGCTCTGAGGTGATGTTGCATTGGGAGGGGTTGTGTGGACTGGGAGAGTCGAAGGAGATTGGTCAGATTCACGTGTTGTTTGTTGTGATGGCGTAGTGTGGGCGTGTGACAGGATGGAGTGTGGAGACGTGGAATGAAAAAAAAACGTAGGGCCAGATCCTCTGTGTGGAGGACGACGTTTGCGGAGTATTTCATTATCTGCGAGGATGTCCAAGCAGTCCGGAGGCAGGCCGTTATTAAAGGAGTGGAGATCTGACAGGGAGTAGAGCGGTGGCATGATCCATTGAAGTGGCGCTAGCACAGAGCTAGCTAATGCTGGGGACCCGGGCAGCAGAGAGCAGGAGCCGGATGACCGTGGAAAAAGGAGCGGTGTGACGGTACGTCTACACAGCAGCGAAAAAAATTCTTGGAGGTGGGCGTATCTGAAGCTTGGGGATTTTTTGCGAGCAACGCGACCAACAACCAATCACATGAATCTCCCGCCCCCGACATACAAAGCAATAGCAATGTTAAAAATAAGTAAACTGGATATAAAATCCCCAAACAGGCGAAAACCTACCAGTTTCACCCACTGTCTCTGCCACCTCCCTCCATGCCTGGTTCCTCCGGTTTTTATCCCGGTAAGTAAATAGGGACTGGTCATAAAGAACCGGGTGATTTGCTACCGCAATAACTAATTTCTCCTCCATTTTGTTAGGAATATAGAAAATGAACTGCGTTATGTCACTCCCAGCTTACACGCGGTTTGATTGGCTAGCGCTTGTACTGTCAGATTTGCATAAGCCGTTTTTTCATTGGCTGATGCTTCCACCTCAGCTTCAAAAGTTGAACATTGCTCAACTTTTGAATCCTGAGATGCCTGGAAATCTCCGCTTTGCTTTTCCACAATGCAGTTCAGCGAAAGGTGAGGCAAAGTGACGTCACCCCATTCAAAGTGAATGGGCAGAAGCGTTGGAAGATTTTTTTAACGCTGCTGTGTGGACGGGCCGTGAGTCCAGGTAGAATCAGAAGGATAATCCACAGCATATCAGGAGAATAATTCCAGTGGAGATTCGTAGGAGGGGCTGACAGCCTGGCGCAGAGTGGGAGCCGGGTGACCAGCCTACTAGCTTGTTAGCTAGCTTGATAGCCACAGTGCACAGGCTGTAGGCGGCAGGGAGAGACGATGTCAGCCGGGAAGCCGGCTGATCGCAGCGGGATGGGAAGACCCAGATAAGCCGCGGAGTTAGGGTGGAGTCAGGGTTGAGACAGAAAATACTTTTGGGAGCCGAGGAGCATCTAGGTAGCAGCCTGCTAGGTCCGATAATGCTAGCGGGCTAGGGACCGGTGAGCAGGAAAGAGCCAGCAGGTAGGAGATGACAACACAAGGATCCGTGTCAATTCGATAGAAAGATGGTGCTATTTTTGCTGATGACTGACCTTTAAAAATTAGAGAGCCAGACAAGAGAGGTTCTGATCTGGACTAAAGAACAAGATTTTGGGTGGAGGAGCGGCGAACAAACAACACCAGCACCCTCAGCGGCCCGGGAGAAAATATGTCCTAATAAGGTCCTTTAACATCCACGTTGCACGTCACATCACCACATCACTGCTCACGTCACTATCATAATATATATATATACACCAGTGGCGAACCGTGTCTATCACAACTGGACCTTCTGTAGAAACACACACACCCCGCCGTAATGTCCGTCTTTTCACTGAAATGTCATCTTGAAAAGGTCACTCACAATTCCGCAACAACTTCATCTTCACCTGTTGCACTTGTCATTTCAACGTTAAAAACAATAAAATGGCATGAATTGCTTCATTGCATTCATCTAGATCCTCTATCTCGAGCAGTTAACCAGCGGGCCTAGAGTACCCTGGAACCAAGGGGAACTCTGAAAGAATATGCCCATTGGCTACAAATCAATATATAATTGGTTGATCAAACTGTCAGTCCAAACATACGCTCTCATTCAATGCAATGCCCAGGGCATTCTATCAAGGATGTAGAATACCTTGGTTGAAGGATATTCTACCCAGAGACCCAGAACAATATCTGGTTGCTTTCTTTTCTAACACAAAACCACTGCAATGCCTAGTGCATGATCCGAGAAGGACAAACAAATCAACGTAACACTGTAATATTACAGATCAACAACACAGATACGATTCTTATTTATTCATTTTATTACATTTTATTTATATAATTAAATCGATTTTTAGTTTGTTTTATCTGAGTGTTCCAAGGTATTCTCTGAATACCTTGAAGGCCCTGACGGTTCGCCACTGATATACACATATTACAGAATTGCAGAATAACTATGAAATTGCCAAGATAACATTACCGTATTTTCCGGACTACAAATCGCACCAGAGCACAAGTCGCTCTTGTCAAAATACGTGTCGTTAAGAGAAAAACCCCATATATAAGTCGCTTCGGTGTAGGCTATCCATCCAGTTAAACACTTTCAAAGAAACTCCAGCACAGATGTCAGCTTTACGGAAGTTTAATGAATTGGTGAAACTGTAAACGGTAAATGGTGTCGGTCGTCACTGAAGCCCATGCTGTGTCGATTCATCGCACAACATCCTGGAAAGTTACGTGACTTTATTCTTCTTCGGTGGTACAGCAGTTTTCAGTTGTCGCGATTGTATATTGGGCCATCTATTGGCCGTCACATCACATCACTACAAAAACAAAAGACAGGAAACTCAGTATCCCCCAGTCTGTTTACCAGTAACTAACCATCAGTTCTTCAATCACAGTCACTGATGAACTCATTAACTAACCATTAACTATCTAGTCGTTCCTTATTCACTACTCACTAACTAAGCACATTTTGTGTACCTTATTGTAAAGTGTTACCAATATTTCAGTCTCACAACCATTTAAAGGTTATTATTAGTGCATGCTTGAGTCCAAGTGCATGTTTGTCTTATTGAGAAATATTGTGTTTAGGATAATGGGACAGACATTAGATAACATTGACTGATTTGACCTCCAAACTTCAGCTTTTCCTTTAGTTCAATTCTACGTTTGTCACAAAAATATATTTCACAAGAATAGAACAAACTTTGAAGGTTGACTACCAAATTCTAATCAGATCATCTTTTAATCCAAACTGTGAGAAATAAAAGGTGTATTTGTAGATTAAAAGCCCTACATTTGATGCTGCTGCAGAAACAATTTGCCTACAAACATCTACCTCATACAACAAAGAACATGGTGACGTGTGTGAACAGCACAGGTATGAATAATCCATACTCGTTGTTTTCAAGATCAATCAAAGCCCAGAATGCACCTGTACTGTGTAAACTCTGTAGCATGACAGCGATCTAAAACAGTCGTCTGTGCTTATTGTCTTTTTGTCTGTCAATCATTATGGTATAGTTCCCTCCCTGTCAAATGAGAATGTGTCTTCTGTCTGGCAGACTATTGGCACTGTGCCACAAACAGCACTACACAGACAGTTGCTGAATGATTGAATCAGTATGTACTTATGTGAATGTATCTAATAGTCAACCCTCCATCAGAGATTTTTGTTGTTGTCTCTTATTTGCATAATTGTTCTTGTTTGGATAAAAATGTGGTGCATTTTGCCCATTACAGTTAAAAGAGGCACATTGATTTGTCTTCTTCTCGAGTAAAGCGCAACACATTTAGCTTAATCTACTAAGTGTGTTGCCTCACTCTTGGAACAATGCCAGCAGCTTCATCTGCAGTTTTATTTCCCAAAGCAAGCCAATTTGACTGGGATTAAATGTCAGGCTAATGTCTAAATGATTTGTCTCCTCCACCTTCCAGCCGCATGGAAACAAATCTAAACAAATGGTACCCCTCTTATCTATAATTAATCATTTTAATGGATCCCAACTGCCTAACTCCTCCCCCTGTCTTCCACTACTCTCCCCATTAAGTAACCAGTGAAAGATTAGCGGGTAAAACTGCAGCTAATGATGGAGTTTTGAGCGATGGTGCTTGAATAATGAACTGATACCTTTGGAATATATCATGCTTCAAATGAGGCAGGGCTGAATCAATAATGGTAATCAGTGTAGTCCTTTCTTGCCTGCAGGCTGCTGTTATTTGATGCAAAGCCTTTTTTTGTGCATCAAATAAGTCCTATTGATCAGGAACAAATGACAAGCTGATGGAAAACCGATTGAGAGGGACATTATATGATTAGCATCTGGTTTGAGCACATTGCACTGATATATCAGCCTCATATATTATAATTCCACATATATCTCGACTTTCAGCTCTTTCACATGAATCTAATTGTATCCAAATTCATGATTTGATATACATGTAGGAGATATTCCTCACAGAAAATGCATGAAAGGTTTATTCTAGTCAAGGCAGAGGAGAACCAAACTTTCAGATGTACGACGAACAAAAACGGTCAACAAAAAAACAGACTTAAATACAAGCAGAACTAATCATAAAATGCAATCGTACAGGAGGTCAGCTGGTTGCAGGGTCGATGCTGAACAGATGAAACTGCTAAGGACGCGTCTAGTTTTTCCAACCCAGGTAAGATCTGACTACGGCAAATACCGCATGACAAAAACATCAAAATAACGACAGAATCACAAGCGGCTATTTCACCCTGCAAAACATGTATTTGACAGCTACAGACGCTTCATAAAGCATTTTCTTCAAAGTAGAGGAAAATAGTGCTTTTTAAATATAACTCACAATCAGAGTTATGCAGAGCCGCAGCAATATGAATTAATCTTTAATATGAATACACCATGCATTTATGAAGCATGGTAAACAATCTGTAGCTTGTTTTTCTTGTGTGCCACGTTGTGTACATCGAAACAGTATACAGTATACAGTTTGTACTTTGTTACTTAGCAACATTGTCACGTTATGTTACAAATTCTGGTTACACAGGACCGTTTGAATGTTAACAGCATGGCTAGCACTGACTGCAACGCAAGAGGCTGCAGCGGCTACCAAATCCAATCTAGACTGGGCTTGAAAAACAATAGAAACAGCCAGGACAGACAATCAAAACAGGAAGTAAACACAGACATTACAGAGGGAGATAAAACATTTCAAAGTAAAACAGGAAACAGATAAACCAAATACATGGATCATGCATTGAGGAGTTGAGACATACCCAGCACAGTGAGGCGGGCGGGGCGGGACCTGATGGCCGCCTGGATGGCCTGGCACTCGAAGAAAGCATCATCTTGAATCTCTGTTCGCTGGATCAGGAGGTGGTATTCTCCTTTACTGTGGTCTCCAATGATGTCATACCGTGGGTAACCTGCAACACAATGTTTGGAGAAACTGCCATTATTATCAATGTGACCCAACACCATATGCACAGTGTGAAACCCACAGTAACATCAGGCCGAGAACCAGAATGTTTATTGACATGTATTTCTGTTGTAAAAGCACTTTATTTATTTTTTACCTGTTATAATCTGATGAATGTTCATGGGCAATGCCATCCATGATACTTAGTAGATCAAGTTACAAGGAGTAAAGCTCATACAGGCACAGAGGGCAGCCCAGGGGTCCTTTAGGTGAAACCCACAATAGGTAAAGGCATCACTTATTAGACCTAGCCAAAAGTATGCAGCCACGTTACAGTGATTTGCAAGTAATTCTTTATTTTAACATAAAGTAAAGTGATAAAAAGATGTATAAAAGTCGCGACAGAGACATATAATGAATGTGAAAGTGAAAAAACTTGAAAGCGTTAATTCAGATATTACATTTATACTGTATTGCTTTTTTAGTGTGTCATGAGAAACAGTAAGTCACCTGCTAGATAATATGGACATATACCAATAGTGTAATCACCTCAATGAGTTGTGTATGTGGACTGAATATTGTCAGTCAGTGTGTTTTCAGGTTAATTTACTTTAGGATATTTTATGTTTTCATGCAAGTATGAGAATGTTAACACATGTTTATGCAGATGCTTCATTTTGTAGACCAGCATTGTTGCTGTGATGTGCTTTTGTTTCAGTTTTTTCTAAACAAACAAAGTAAAAGGCATTTATTTTAAACTAATGCTCGAATGGTAGTCCCTTTTTGTGTTTGTGTGTCACAACAAGAATGCACTCACATCAGCAGTGAATGAAGCTATCTATCCTTTTTTTCAATCCATCCATCCATCCATTTCGTCACTACCGCTGAGGGGCAATCATCTTCATGGATTCAAATTTTAAATCCATCAGTGTATTATTTCTGTACATCTCATGGCCTCATTTCCCAATTAAAGTACTAATGTCACGATGTAGTTTAATTGCCAAAGACTCTTCTCATAAACCTTCAACCCTCCTATTGCGCACAATGTCAAATAAATTAATTTTATAACTATTTAATCCTCTTTCCAATTAAATAAATCTCTTCTGAAATGTACATTGTGTATTGGGTCATATTTGCCTTGGTGCCTTTGGTTGGTAGGGGGAAATAATTCAATTTTGCCTGAGTGCATTATTTTAAATGACAGAGAAGTTAATCATATTACACTTTGACGATGCAACCGAAAGAAGAGCTGTTTCTTAATTCTACTTGACTTTATATACGTTTCAGCCAAACAGCCAATCTGCATGGTCACATGTGTATGGAGGTAGATTTGTCTCAATATTATGTGTGTGAAAGGTTCCACAATCAGTGTGTAAATATGACATTTCAGTTTAAGAACGCACCAAGAGCTTCCATAGTTTCAGTGTTGCACTTTTCGGAAATTGATTCCTACATTTGGTATACTCTCTAATGCTGGTTTATTTCTCTTTCAATTTTGAGGTGTTTCTATTTTAGAATTGTTTATTTCTACTCTTTTAATTTGTTATTATGTGAAATTCCTTGTTTTGTTTTATGCTGCTGCAACAGCATAAACCAAATTGGGATTAATAAAGTACATCTTATCTTATCTATAGGCCACTAGGCAGTGCTGATGATGTCACAGTGTGATGGTCACAGACACACAGGGTGAAACACACTGCACCCTCAGTAATTTTGCTTCATTTCAGTTGCAGTAAAACATACTAACAACTAACACCACACTTTTGATTGAAATGGTCAACTCTTTATTCACTTGTAACCTGACATTATTACGTACAATTTCACACATTTTAGCACAGCCAGCACAAGTATTTGTTTGACTTTCTTTGTCTTTGAGTCACCGTGGTCGTTGGGGGAGGTTACTTCCTGGTCCAGTAAAAGATGTGACTGAGGGCTGATGACATACTGCAAGCAGCCAATTGGGACAAACCACATGCTTATGTCAAAGGGGGTATTTAGGTTTTGTCAGTGTCCTTTTGTATTCTGCTAATCTTAATTACCCCTTGTTTTCTATGTGATTTGGCCAAGCCACAGTATGCCCCTTGTTTTCTCATGATGACAGGCCATGTTGTTTTAGTTAACAGCTGTTATATTTATTTGAGGTATATTCTGTTGACTTCTTTAATAGGCCTAGTTATTAAAGATTCTTGGTTTATAATGTTTATTGGGATTTTTGGGTAAATAAAATCCCAGTTTCTTACCTTACTGCTTGGTACCTAACACACATGATCCCAAGTATTCTCCTCTCCAGTTGAGCAATTAGCTGATTAATTTGTTGTGTACTGTTGAGTCTTGAGATTCATACCATTTCACATACATTTGGATTCTCAGACAAAGAATGTTTTCAAATGTTTGATAATATGTCATCTATTCTACAGAGTCCACTCAATGGATGCAGGGCGAGAATAGTTGGGGAGGAATTAAAGAAAGGGAAGAATTAAGGAGGGAGGGGAGAGGGAATGAGTATGCAGGCAGATCAGTCTATTTTGAGAGGGAGCCTGCTGGAGGGGGGGGGTTGGCTAAGACGGGAGAGCGGGTCCATTAAAGCCAAATGGGCAAAGTAAATAACATTAATGCGTATTGATTCCATCTAAAATACAGCTATTTATTCTACTGAGCATCAATCAATGGCTAGGGCACTTTGGAAGTCCCTTGCTAACATTGGTCCGTAGCAAAAACAGGGTTTATGAAAAATGCTATCTCATTACATTGGAATAAAGGACCAATGCATCTCTATGGCTAATTTCAAACGACATACACACTTAATCACGGCTAATTCACTAATAAGTTAAAACTAAATTGACTAATTATGACTGGATATTTGTTGACGATATACCCCGCATATTTTAAATTAGAACTAATGTCCACAGTACTTCTCGGTACTGTGACTTAAACTTTGGATGGTTTATTGCCTCAGTGTTTACTCCTTCTGTGTGGTCCATTAAACAGGTGAGAAGAATCACATGGGAACATTAGGAAGACCAAACACCTGCAGGGACTGTTATTTGTACACAAGAAAGCCTAGAGAAATCTACTTAAAGGTATTACCCGTCCCCTTGTGTGTTATGTAGCTTTGTATGCATTGGAACGGTCTGCAGAGTCACAAACTCTCAAAGTACACCCTGTAGCGAGTACAACTCTAACACAGAAAAGACCTGTCTATGCTGCCCCAGAACGCCTCGTTGGACATTTCTCTTTTCCCATTTTTTTCTTCCTAGGTATGGTGACGTAACGATACCCAAATGGACCCATTGGTCCAAATGGACAAATCCTTGGAGCTCCTCACACACACACATTCTCTCAGCGGCGAAACTGTGACGCGCTGGGGGGGGTGCTAGTGGAGCCTCGCATATGGGGGTGCTGCAGCCCCCTCAGCATCCCCCCCTTCCCGCGTCCATTCGCGATGTCTCGCTGTCTCGCAGACCCCACGCAGCAAGCAGGAAATTAACCCAGCTCACACTGTCCGCTCCAGCAGCGAGCCCCGCAGCGTCAGAGCATAGTGGGCTCTAAGGGAGGGGGGGGGGGGCAGGAGCTCCAACAAGCCGTTTAGGACAGAGAGTGAAAACACATACTATACAGAGATGCTGTATGAGAAACCAATGTGAGTTTGGAAAATTGCACAATATAAATCTATTCTAGTATACCTCAACAATGGAATTATGATCCGTAGAAATGGCCATGACATGGGACCTTTTATTGACCCATTTATACATTCAGCTCTTCCTTAATCAGATTGCTATCCTCCTACCAGATGGATAGCATGTTTTGAATATATTAAATTGATTCATTTATCAGTAATATCCAATACAGCAGTCAGTAGAGATTATTTTCTTTCAGGTTTATTTTGGCAGTAGCTTGGGCTGCACGATGAATTGAAATGTAATCTAATTGTAATATGGATTAGTGACATTTCCAAATCAAAGTAAGTGTACAAATTGGTAGTCAAAATATGTGAAAATATAATCTGAATGAAATTGTGGTGCTGCAGAGAAGTCCTAGCCTCAAAGAGGTATTACTAAATTACTAAAAGAGCTAATAAAAACGTGATAAAAAAATCCTTCCGTAACATAGTGACATCACTATGTAACACTCGCACTTCTATTGGCTAGTGCTCCAACACATTGTATGTGATAGGCTAAGGGGCGGGACATCTCTGAGTGGTTGACCAATCACAACAGAGCCGGCCAGCTAACCAATCAGAGCAGACTGGGCTCTGGTTTCAGACAGAGGGTGAAAAGAGGTGCTGCAGCACAGGCAGTATGAGAACAATAAAGAGCTTTTTGAACATAAAGCATGGAGACATGTTCCAGTAGAGACACTACATACTGATATGAAGATTTAAAAAAAGGGCAGAATATGTCCATTTATGTGCAGCTGTGGTCTGTTTTAGCAACACACTCTCACTCCATAAACGTCCAGGAGCGACGCTTGGTCAGGGTCCTGTGGCGTGCAGTTGTGACGCTCCTAGGCTCCTTCAGCTTCATAAAGGGACGCAAATAGCTTTCAACTGATTGCAATGTATTCCCATCTGCGGCGGGATTTGACGCTCATGGAAGCACGGCATTCGTTTGTGTCGGCTGCCCTTAAAGGCAATGTGAGAGTCCATTCCCATTGGATAACGAAGAATTGTACACCCGGAAGTAAGTATTCCCCTTACTGTCGATTGATTTTACAGTGATATCTGCACTACTCATCGACTAAAAAACACCAGATTATCCTTGTTAATTACACAACATTGATTGGTTTAAATTGTGTGCAATGCTTTTGTATTTTTCCCCTTCGATTCGGAGAAACAAATATTTTTTCGGATTAAAGGATGGAAGAAGACATTACACTACCCAGAATCCCCAGCTATCGTTTAGGACTACACCATGTGCTCTGTTTGACAAACCCCGTGATTAGTTCTCAAGCTCTGTGATTGGTTGACCTCCAACTGCATTCCATTCATTCCAATGGCTGGCGTCTATGTCACGTGATCTTCAAATCTCTCCCTGCAGAAAAAAAAAACATGGCCGAACTTCGTTTTATTCTCGGTGGAAAATGCCTATTTTAAAGTCAGTTTGGCCATTAAAATCACAGAGCTTGAGAACTAATCATGGGGTTTGTCAAACAGAGCACATGATGGTGTAGTCCTAAACGAAAGCTGGGGATTATGGGTAGTGTAGTGTCTTCTGCCATCCTTTACTCTGAAAAAATTATTTGCTTCTCCGAATTGAAGGGGAAAAATACAAAAGCATTGCACAGAGAGAGAGAGAGAGAGAGAGAGAGATTTCCCACACATAGACTTTACTTGGGCGGGCCGCCCACGTATATTAACGGCCGCCAAAGTATAATTCGCGAGCCCTTTAGGTTTAATTTTGTTGAACCGTGGCCTGCTTATCAAGCTGAAGGACAGAACATTGAAATGCAGAGGTGGGGACTGGAGTCACATGACTTGACTCGGGTCAGACTCGAGTCGCATATTTTTGGACTTAAGACTTGCTTGAATAACATTGATAAAAGACTTGACTTGACTTGACTTTGACTTGGTATTCATTACTTGAGACTTGACTTTAGCTTGAGACAGATGAGTTGAAAGGACTTGACTTTTTAAAATTCAATATTTGCATTTGTTTTTGTATTGAGATACTGTATAATGTTTAGTTTTTTCGAAATGTGATTGGGTGATTATAGCGCCATGCGCGCAAACCTCGCAACCCACTAGAAGGCAGGAGTCTCAGTTAACATGGCAGCGGCTAGCGTTACTCCACCAATAGTCAAGTTTGGATTCAAGGATTATTTTGTCGATGACGCAAACAAGAAGAAAACAGCGGTATGCAGGTTCTGCAGCATAAAGATTAGTGACAGGACCACCACAACATCCAAATTCATTCGTCACTACAAAAAAACCCACAGAGAAAGGTACGTGAATGTGTTGTGTTAGCTAGAAAGCTAACGTTAAGTTTAAGCTACGTTAGACTTGGTTTCAAATCGATTAAGCATTGCAAAGAGAAGACAAAACGGTAAATGAACACTAGAACCGCCAAGGGATTCATTTTGACTAACCCTGATACTGACGGGCTGTCAGGAGAGGGAGAGAGAGAGAGGAAAAGAGATGCCTCGTTTATTTCCCCCATGTTATTATGAGAAATTCCTTTAAACTGTTGAATCTACTTTTAGTAGTTTGTTTAAATGTTTTAATTAGGTTGTATTTGTTTGTAGAAGTGCATCATTCCTTGATTTATTGTAAAATGAATCTGAACTTTTTGATCTGTTATGATGATAAACTGAAGCAATTTCTAAATTAAATCAATTAAGTGAGTTTTAAATCGTCCTACTTAGTTTATAAGGAAAGGAACAAATGAAATGATTTGAAAATGATATCTATGTAGGTGCTGACGCTGTTGGCGGTTCTAGTGTTAACAGAAATGTAAATTAAATATGTGTAATGGCAAATACCATATATGATCTTCTTACCTAGAATCCTTTTTGAACAGACTTTTTGAGTCATAGCTATATTGTCTGCAGTTCTGGGGTTAATATGAATCTAATATGATTGTCATCGGTCTAAATTAGATTTCAAATTATTAACTGTGTATGTAATGAAGATCATAGTGTGGGTTGAATCCATTTTCATAACCACTGTCTTTTCACTGATTTAAATGCGGAAACTGGGCATATTCATCAGAATTTTGTATGCCTTGACTTGACTTGCTTGACCTGAGCAATGACTTGACTTGACTTGCTTGACTCTCACCACAGTGACTTGGGACTTGCTTGATACTTGTTGATCAAAACTTGAGACTTGCTCATGACTTGCAAATGTAGGACTTACTCCCACCTCTGTTGAAATGCGATCCGGATGCAGAGGAAATGTGGACAAAGTGGTGGGCAGAGTGGAGCTGTCAGTCGGATTCTAGCCAGAACGGAGAAATTTAACACATGTATTCTGCCTCGAAAGCATTTTCTGTTTAAACGACACCCGCTTTGAAAGAGAACATTATGATACAATTTGCATGCAGAATGTGTTCAATGTTGTTTTTGGAAATGGCGTGAGTTAGTGAAAATATCTGACACACGAAGGGGCCTGAAATTATAGTTTTTCCCTTTTCTTCACAATTGGACATTTGTGTGAGCCTGCATGTTTTATAAATCAAATCTTAAGTGAAAGTTATTTAATGTGGGCATGTGTTGACCATTAATATTGTCAGTCTTTTTAATCAGACATTAGCTATTCAGCCAGCTTTATGTTGAGAGCTATAAGGATGTAAACATAGCTTTTTAATGTGTAGCTTGGGTGTTAATTGAATGATTTTCACACTAATTTGTAATTAAGATGTTCTATGTGCAAGTCTGGTTTGCTAATTGGGTCCTGTATGAATGGATTCAGGCACCTTCTGCATTATTTAATATCATTACAAGGAACCTGATGGATGCCAGGAGCCTATGGTCAAAATCCAGCGAACATACAAAAAATACCTCGTACAATAAAAAATAGAATTTCTTTTGAAGAATTTAATAGAGTGTTGCAGAGATGACTGATTTTTGTACGAAGACCATGTTGGCCAGTCTATAACAACATAGTTAGGCTGGCCAAAACATAATCTCTGACCCCAACCACGTCCTGAACACTGAATATGAATTGTGCCCATCAAATCCCAGGTCAAATGTACGTTAGAGGGTCTTGTGCATGTTTCTTTTCATGTCTTGTTCAATGTTTGTTCCCTTGTATCTTGTCCTAAATATGTGTCCTTGTTGATGTTGCAAATGGAGCTGCTTTGATGCAAGAAACATTTCAGACTCGATCTGATGATAAAGTTATATCATAACGTATCCTATCGTATCGGCCCGTCAGTAAGCATCGCAACAAAGAACAATGGGATTTTTCTGTTGGATTATGGAATATTGCAGAAAATATTCTCTTTGGCAAACACATGTCTATGATACTAACACATTTTGTTCCACAGGATAACCTTAACAAGATGACACCACTGTTATTATTATTTAACCCTAAACGCAATTGCTATATGTGATAAGCTAACGTTAGGCTATAATAAAAGGTGATTACAGTCGACTGGTCGCACGCTAAAGACGGCTTTATCATGCATGTTCTGCATGATGACGTTTAGTAGTCTTATTCAGACAGTTGCAGCTGGCATCATCTGGCAACTACCGTTTTTTTACGACACTTTAAAGCTTCGGACATTCACCAGTGGGGTATTTTCTGATGTATTTTATGTCGTAGAATCAAACAGCAAAACTGTTAACCACAGATCTTATTTCAGGTATTTAACCAAAACGTGTTGAAAAAGACAATGAGACTAGGCCACCGGAAGTGGTAAAATGCTAACTTATTCCTCATTTTAGGACTTCCTTCAGCTTTTCTTTTATAAACCAACATCTTTCCTTTCAAAGGCCATTTGCAGTGCAGTAGCATTACATTTCAATCTTCACTCCTTCATTAAATCCATATTTGATTTGAATTACTGCAATATCCTACTTCAATGCTCATGCTTTTGTACGTTCAACATTGTTTAGTTTGACAATTGCTTATCTTTTTTGATCCAGCAGGCCTGTACATTTGTTTTCCTTCTGCTCTTTCAGTAACTATAATAACCTGTTTAAATGGCAGTGTGGTGTCAGCAGGAAGGGCTCTCATAGGTTGTCCGGGCAAAAAGGCCAATTACACTGTCAGCCCTGAATAAACATCCACAGTTGAAGAGAGAGGAAAAAACATAGAAAGATATAGGCTTTCAAGCTCACTCTAGTTCTTTACATTGATGTGCAATCAAAAAAGTGCTGTTTACGCTCTGACACGCCCACATGTGCACAAACAAATGCAGGTAAATACACATTTAACCAAATAATATCCTCCACAGCAGGCATCCATAGGCATGCATTTTGAAGTTTAGTCAACTTTACATCTTCCATAGGAAAGGAAGGTAACCCTAGATAATGGTTATCCATCAGATAGTACACACCCACAACTTGACACCATGTTCATTTACATTTTCAGTGCCTATTCATGCATATTCACTGCAATTAGTCTGAGAAATTGTTTACAGCTTAACAGACTGTTAAAAACATTTGGTGATGATTAATGGTTTTTGTGTTAATGTAAGAGCAGTTCAAACAGAGTGGTCAAAATTAACAGTAAAGTAAAGTAAAAAGTAAAGGGGGAGAAACGAACCCAACAGGAGGGTTAAACACTCATTAACATGTGCACACTGAGCTTCTGTCCTTTCTATCTCCCTCTGCCAAGCTCAGTCGATAGTAATGTTTGGTTAGACACCGGTGGGTACCTGGGGTCCCGATCATTATGACTTGCAGGGACACCAGGGAAAGGCCCTGGACGGAGATGGGGAAGATGTCATGGCGGAGAATTGTTCTCCCAGGCCCAATTAGGTGAACACTGCATGACAAAATAGGAGCAGGGAAAAGAGGCCAATGCAGGCAGGGTCTTCTGGGGAATGCATCATGTTAACTTGCTAAAATATGTCTGCATGGCATTACAAACCTAGCAACAAATGATGTAGATTGTCTTCACTTCTACTGGAGGTCAAAGACATGTCGATGAGGTGTGCAGTTATTGACCTCGGCCTGCACCTCAACACACACTCCACTCATAAAGCTGATAGGAGGGATTTTTTTCCGCAGGCAGTTTGAGTCTTCAAAACAGCCTGGGGAAAGATGGAAGACTTGAGGGGGGTAAGAAGTCACATGTGGTTCGCCAAAGAGCAAAACACGATTAACCATCTGCCAAAGCAGCAGATGTTGTAATAAATTGCAACATTCAAATGTTGACTTTTTGTAACCCAGCTGGACATACTGATGAGGAAACGTTTCATGTTGTTGTGTATCAAGAAGCAGAAAAGCTGGACGGTATGTTTTGAAGTTTTTCCCAATGTGTGATACAACACCAACACAAAGATAAATTGAGCTAACAAAGATGTCTTTCAAAGTGTAAACCAAAGAAGAAAATAACCACTGTGGGATTTTTATGTTTGTCTACAAGGACGAAGACCTATATCCTCAATAAAGGCTGAGAGAATGGTTGGTTTGACTAAAGATAGGTTCAAAAACACTGAAATAAAGGAAGGTATATAAATAATGGGCAAACAATACCCTAGTTTTAATGTTAATCTATTTGATATTGGCCGTTTATCCAAGGTAATAGTTATTAAGCCACTTTGTTTGTGAGGAGATGTTCTAGTAGTCACAGAGGCAGCTCAGTCTTGATGTTTTGTTTAAACTAAATCACTACCTACCTGAAGACATTAAACTTTAACACTAGGGTGGTCCTTAAAATTGAAAGTCGGAAAGTCTAAGCTCCAACCCCCAGAATTCATTCTATTAGTCAAGAGAACTCTCCTGGTGAATTTTGTGCTCAATCTGACAACATTTATCAATCAACCAAGTGTAGCCTCCGTTGCAGCACCGTGGCTGCTGGTGTGGCAGCCCAGGTCGATGAGGGAGGGGTACATGTTGTCAGATTGAGCAAAAAATTAACCAGGAGAGTTTTCTTGACTAATAGAATTAATGATGGGGGTTGGAGCTTAGACTTTCCGACTTTCAATTGTAAGGACCACCCTACGTGAGGCTAAACTTCAAGGTTGATGAGGGAGGGGTAAATGTTGTTGGAATTTGAATAAAATTCACCAGGAGAGTTTTATTGACTATCATAGCGAATTCCGGTGGTTGGAGCTAAAAATAAATGAATTTGAAAATGTACATGGCACAAAGGAACACCCTATTTAACACGGCATGAAGTAAAAAACATAATAAATACATGACTAGACTTGACACAGGTTAACAAGTTATCACTATTAAACAACAAATCTTTACGATCCAGGCTTGCAGACTTTCCCACTTCCTACTGGATTAACCCCATTTCATCTCTTGGACTTTATTCAAAACTAAACAAAAAGGTTATAATTATAATAAATTATGATTTAATTATTTAAAATAAAATTCAAAGGATATACAACTGTCTTGCCAACTTTTACTTTTACATATTCATATGCTTAAATGGCTCTTGACTTTTTAAGCAAAACAAATGGTACCTTACATCATCATGGTGGTTAGAGATTGTATTGTATGTAAATAGGTATTCAAAATAAATAAAAAAGAGGAAGATGTTCACTGGAGAATCATATTGTAAAGCATCATTCTGTCTTGCCTTTGGCCCTTGCCCTTACATACCGTAAAACACGTAAAGAAAGTATCTCACTTAAAGATGTGTCACTTCAGCCCTTTTTTGTGTAAAAACGACACAACTTATGTTAAATATTTTGTGGAGTTGGGAACTATCCAAAATGTTGCTAGCCATTTTTTAAAACCTAGAGAAATCTGTGATTTGAATCAACGGTCAGTTGATGCGTCAGTATTTTGTTTGTCAGCCAGAAGCTGTCTTCAATTGACTTCTCAAGTATCAAGCCACATTCTTCCCATACTCGCTAAGATGTGTTGATGTTAGCCATATGTTTTTACCAGATAAGGATCATCAGCCTGGTATTAATTTTTTCAGAGAAAAAGGCTGAGCAAACTTAGTGTTCAGGTTGTATCTAAATGTGAATGCTCCGCCCTGTCATCACCGGACACAAACACATTTTTAAAGTGAAACTGCTTCCTTCAGTGTTTTTCCGGCTTTAGTCACCGGGCCTGTTTGAGAGGAGGAGACCTCTGTGGATATATCCTGAAACCTGCATTATTTATATCCAAGTTTACTCACCTGCAGTCTTCTTCTTCCCTACCTTTGTCGGCACATTGCTGCCATATCTCTGCAGCTCCTGTTGCATGACTGCAACCTGCCGGTCAATTAAATAATGGGAAACCATTGGCAGAGCCGTCCTCTTCCATTTCAATGTTATATTTATTTCCCCTTTCTATCTATCAAGGTAAATAAACCCTTAGTTTTTATATTCATGAATATAGTTATTTGTCAGTGAAAGTTATAGTTTTTTAACAAATATTATGACAGGACACACCGCACAGTACTCACACATTACCAAAGCCACATGAAAGTGAGTTCTTCAGGGGTAGGTTTTTTTACAGTCATATCGTTTCTAGATGGGTTCAGTTGGCAACAAACAAGAATAGACAATATCAATTATGGACGTTTGTCACTGATGTCACCCATAGGAGTCGTTTTGAGGCCCTAACCCTTCTTGGCGGTGATGCAACCGTCAACTCCGGCTAATCCAAAAATGGGCCAAACGATGGATCGCCATTGCAGCTTTTTGATTTACAATTTGTCTTCCCCAACATTGCAATATATTGCCTCATCCAACATTTGACACATCTAGAGAGTAAAGTCATGATTTAACAAGAATATGTGTAATTAATTCACAATAAAAACACAACAATTTTGCTGATCTCTTCCAAGGAATATTGAGAAGTTCAAATCATTTAGTGAGCTACATACTGTATATAGGTGTGGTTTTCCTATTATCTAGTTAAATGTGTGTGTATAAAAGCATTTTTTAAAGACAACATTTTTGGATTGATTTGTGTACTCCATCAAAATGTTCATATTTTATATCTTATTGTGGCTAAAGGTTGACTTGTACTCCATTTTAAGGTTTCCTTGACAATAATGAAAAAGCTGTATTGGACTTCCTATCCGCCTGGTAGAAAAAAACATTCACTGCACATATATGATGATTGAGAGTCTACAGTATTTGCAGTAAAATGGCTAAAACATGCAAAAACATCAGTATGGCCCGACAGGAAGAGACATTTTATTTTACCTTTATTTAACCAGGACCAAATTATACCCTCATCCATATCCTGTTGCATAATGGACTTGACCCATGAGAGGCTGTAAACCTATGTTATATATATATATATATATATATATATATATATATATATATATATTAGGGCTGTCAAACGACTACAATTTTTAATCAGATGAATCGCAGCTTAAAAATGAATTAATCACCATTAATCACCATTCAAACTATGTCCAAAATATGCAATGTTTTTATGTATATTGTTGTGGGAATGAAAAGATAAATAAAAGAAGGCGGATAAATCTATTTAACATACAGTATGTATGTTTATTATAACATTTTTCTGTGTGTCAAAATGAAAGACAGCCCACACACCTATCAATCATCACACCGTGGGGTCATTACGTGTTGATTTCTATCAACGGGGGAGTACTTCAGGAAAGTCGACGAGGGGGCTAGTGGAGTACTTCGTGACCACAGAGTGTGAACGTTGTGATCAGCTGTTTTAGCGCAGTTTTCCAGTGAAGGGGGGGAGTCTCCCTCCACAGCCGGTTGGCGTAGTTTTGGCACAATTCCGTTGTACAGACCGACGTTAACAGCAGCCCTGTCTGTGCACACGGAGACCGACTCTGTCGTCTGGTGATCTAACCGCCTTCTGGAAAAGCTTCACAAGTAGGCTACGTCGGTACGCAAATGCACTTTGTGACACAAGTGACGGTACGCATTTCAGATTAGGCACATAACCTGCGTACCAGTTATGTGCACCCCTGTAGGCCTACTACAGCAAAAGTATTCTCCGTCGGGACTTCCTGCAACAACACCACACCGTTATATTGATTCTGATTGGCCAGAAGACATTATCAAATATGTTCTATTGAGAGACGATCACTACGTGACAAAAGTTTTCAAAACCGTTTCTGGTCTTCGGTATGTCCAGACAAGTGGCTACTGAAATCAATCTTACTAACTGCTGTCTGTGCAATTCTCGGCGCGAGTTGGCGGACTTTATTTTGCTTACTTTAACATCATTTTTCATGGTGGGACTAAGCCATTTCTTGGTATGGTGTAGCCTACCCCAGCCATACCCTGGCGCTGCCACTGGTGGGATGTATGGGGCGGGCCATTCTGCACATACGTTAAATGTGTTAAATATTTTAACGCAATTAATTCAAAAAATGTATTACCGCCGTTAACGCGATAATTTTGACAGCATAAATATATATATATTTCACATATCGCAAGCTCAAAGTATAAGAGAATAATTTAATAATTATTTGAAACATAATGATAATGGAGAAGTTTCGGCAGCTAGAGCAGTTAATGGGGGAAAAATAATAGCCCTCTCCTCGAGATTGAAAAAAGAACGTGACAAGAAACAATTCGATTTAGAAACTTGCATACGAGTTGGAGCGAGAACACAAAAGGACAAAAACAGAATCCACCCTGAAAGCTCTTGACCGGTTCAGGCGAGATTTGAGTGACTTATTGACATATAAAGCCGACGGTGCTTTACGATTTGCTAATCAGGGATATTATGGATCAGGAAACAGAGCGAGTCGGCTATTAGCATTTAAATTACGTAAAACACAAGCAACCACGATAGTTCCGAAGATTATGAGTCCCTCCAAGAAAAAAATTGTGACTCACCCTAAAGAAGTAGTGGAAGCCTTTTCTGTTTATTATAAAGCACTATATGACTCGCCAGTGGTAGAGGATAAAGCAGGAACAATTAGAACCTTCCTTGGTGGATTGCATTTACCTAAATTAAGGGAACAAGAGTCAAAAACAATGGTGGAACCAATCACAAAGGAGGAAATTGAAGAAGTTGAAAAACAATAAATCACCAGGGATAGATGGGTACCCGGGGGAGTTTTACAAATGTTTTAAGGAGGAGATCACACCACTTTCGCAAAGAGTATTTAATTATGCTCTTAAGGAGAACCAACCTCCCAAAACATGGTCTGAAGCAATAATACCTGTGATTCCCAAGGAGGTGAAAAGACCCGTTTGCTATGCAATGACGGACACATTTTGAGTACAATAATAGCTCAAAGGATCTAGAAATATATTACTACATTAGTTAACCCAGATCAGACAGGATTCATATATAGAAGACAGGGAAAGAATAACATTAGACGAACCCTAAATATAATGTCAATGGCACGGAAAAGTACGCAGTCTTCAATGCTTCTCAGCTTAGATGCTGAGAAAGCATTTGATAGGATAGACTGGCTATATTTGGAATGTACACTAGAGAAGATGGGATTTCATTCAGATTTGATTAAATGGGTTAGAGTTCTGAATTCCAATCCGGTGTCAAGGGTCCGCGTTAATGGCTACACATCCGAACAATTTAAATTATACAGAGGGACCAGACAAGGATCGCCCCTCTCCCCACTGCTATTTGCAGTTAGTATAGAGCCTCTGGCAGAAATGATAAGGGAGAACCCTAGAATCCATGGAATATCAGAGGGGGGAGGAACACAAAAACTATCGTTGTACGCAGACAATGTGATATTATATATTAGTGATCCTCTAACCTCAATTCCAACTTTATGGAGTTGCCTGGATGAGTTTGGTAAAGTGTCAGGGTATAAAGTTAATGAATCCAAATCGGAGGCTTTGTTAGTGGGTGATTGGCCATCTCAATTAGACAAGGATGTTTCATTTAAATGGTCAGCACAAGGTTTCAGGTATCTGGGAATCATTATCACTCCAAAGACTTCACAGTTATACAAGGCAAATTATGGTAGATTAATGGCAGAAATAACATTTGATATGGCTAGATGGGAGATTCTCCCACATTCATTATTTGGTAGAATTGACACCGTAAGAATGAATATACTTCCCAGATTATTATATTTGTTTCAGTCTCTCCCCCTCTATGTTCCAGTCTTGGTCTTTAAAATGATAGACAAGTTGATTTCCACATTTATATGGCAAAAGAAGAAAGCCTAGGATTAAATTGAACCTGTTAACATATTCAAAGAATCAAGGAGGCCTCAACCTTCCCAATTTGAAGTTGTACTACTGGGCAGCACAACTGTGTGGTATGGTTGAATGGCTTACACAAAATGGAGAGACGACTTGGTTGGAATTAGAGAAGGAATCATGCCCATTAGTGCCTCTTGAGATGCTGCCATTTCTGGGGCAAAAGAGCTGGAGGAAACATGGGGTAGAGAATGAATGGATGAAGTGCACCCAGAAAGTAAGGTCAATAGCGGTTAAAAAAAGTGGAAGCACTGCTAACAATTTCAAGGGTGATGGAGATTGCAAAGAATGGGGACTTTAGGACAAGTAAACTGGATACAGGATTCAGGAATTGGGCGCCGAAAGGACTTGTTATAATAGACCAAATATTTGAGGGTGAATTTTTTTTGTCAATTTAAACAATTACAAGATCAATTTGGTTTAGGTTCTAATGATTTCTATAGATACTTGCAATTGAGAAATTATTTAATGTCACATCGAGAATGGAATACCCTTAAGCGAAGACCCACTTCCATAGAATTGTTACTAATAAGGATTATGAAAGAAAAGAGTTTCACAAAAATAGTATCAAAAATATACAAATGTCTGCAAGGACACGTGTCAGGGAATACTTTGGACATTAAAGAAAAATGGGAGATGGAGATTAATGTCATTATTGATGATGACTCGTGGGAAGATGGGTGTGAAAGGGGACATAAAATAACAAATAGCCTTTCATGGAAAGAATTTAATTGGAAAACCTCTTATTGTTTCAAAATATAACAAAGCGTTAACACATTTGTGTTGGAGGGATTGTAAACAGATTGGAGATCACACTCACATGATTGGGGACTGCCTGAAGATGAAGTCATTCTGGGAAGGGATTCATACAGAAATATTGGCCATCTTGAATATTAATTTACCACTAGACCCACAATATTATATCTCAGGAGTAATCCCAGAAGGGGCTATGTTTAAGATAAAGGGTTATTTGCTGCATATACTGCTCTTGGTTGCAAGAAAGATGATAACTATATCTTAGCTTAAACCATTGCCAACCACCCTACGTCAGTGGCGAGACAGGCTATTGATGGTGTTCTCAATGGAAAAAATAACAGCAAGACTCCAGATGAAGTCGGATGTGTTTGTAAATAGATGGACTCCTGTAATCGATCATTTTGGGCTACGATTGTGAAAAGGTGCTGTAAAGATATAAGGGTGGACTTGAACAAAACTAATTCTTGTGTATTTTAATTTATTTGTGTTGTGCCGATTCAATATTCTCTCATTCCTCTTTGGTAACTTTTAGGATACCATAATGTATAATTCTCTGTGTTTGCTGAACTGGAAGTAATTGTTTGTTTTTTATTTCAACAATGTAAAATTGATCTGCATATGGTTGAATAAACATTTTGTTAAAAAAAAGGTGCATTTTGCATGATAGGAAACCTTTCATGAGACTAAGCGGAATCACGCTAAACATTAGCCACCTTTAGCATTGGCGTTAGCGTTAGTGTTGCGCAGATGTGCCCGATGTAGTTTGTTTTTAGCATATGGTTAGCTTTTTACTTCTGTGGACTACATTTAAGGCACACAATTCATAACATTAGTGTTAATATGTGTAGATTATCCTGCTGAACAAAATATGTAGACATCATAAACATGTTTTTGACACATTTTCTGCAATATTCCAAAATCCACTGTTGATATTCCATTCCATTCCCTGCTAACTTCCTGGTCATGTGGGCACCACTCTTTGCACTCTTTGTAATCTCAGTGTATCATCACTGCACATTAAAATCCTTCACTTAAAAGGTCACTTCCTCCACAGAGGAAGTTTAAAGGTCCCATGTCATGCTTTTCCGGTTATTACCCATCCCCTTGTGTGTTATGTAGCTTTTTCTGCATGCTAGTGGGGCTGCTGCTGCAGCCCCCTCAGCAGCCCCCCTTCCCGCGCCCATTCGCGATGTCTCGCTGTCTCGCAGCAAGCAGGAAACCACACCAGTAAGCCAGATCACACAGTCAGCTCCTCGCAGCAGCGAGCTGACCAATCAGAGCACACAGGGAGGGGGGGGGGGGGGGCCGGAGCTCCAACAAGGCGTTGTTCAGGACAGAGAGTGAAATTCAATGAATACACATACTATACAGAGATGCTGTATGAGAAAAACAATGTGACTTTGGAAAATTGGACAGTATAAATCTAGACCTCAACAATGGAATTATGATCAGTAGAAATGGCCATGTCATGGGACCTTTAAGTTCTCTCTATTTGCCTGTTACATTTTAACTATAAAAGTGTGCTGTCAACCTAATCCTACATTAGTCTCTAAAGTGTTTGAATCTGCTTACATTTGCCCCAGTTTAGAATTATGAGATTTGCGTCACCCTCATTTCATTACCCGAGTAGCTTCTCTCAGTGTCCGGCGTACACTCTACACTCTGGATAGAACAGGATGCCTGAGGGGGAAGCTCAACATTTTATTTCATGGGCTACTCCTCATAAAAGAAAACTCTTATTTCATCAGCACTTAGTGGAGGCAATAACAGTGAATTGTGTTAGCTGCAGTGTCCAGCCCCCCTAAGGTCCAAGAGCTCATCTTACCTGGGGCACAGCAGTTTATGGGCTCTTTTAAAAGGATTACTGGTGAGAAAGTCTGCACTGCAGTGAGCCGGGCATACCACTGTAGTTATGGGTTATATACAGGACTGTCTCAGAAAATTAGAATATTGTGATAAAGTTCTTTATTTTCTGTAATGCAATTAAAAAAACAAAAATGTCATACATTCTGGATTCATTACAAATCAACTGAAATATTGCAAGCCTTTTATTATTTTAATATTGCTGATTATGGCATACAGCTTAAGAAAACTCAAATATCCTATCTCTAAATATTAGAATATCATGAAAAAGTATACTAGTAGGGTGTTCAACGAATCACTTGAATCGTCTAATTAACTCGAAACACCTGCAAGGGTTTCCTGAGCCTTGAAAAACACTCAGCTTGGTTCAGTAAACTAAATCACAAGTATGGGGAAGACTGCTGATCTGACTGCTGTCCAGAGGACCGTCATTGACACCCTCCATCAGGAGGGTAAGACACAAAAAGAAATTTCTCAAAGAGCAAGCTGTTCACAGAGTGCAGTTTCAAAGCACATCCACAAAAAGTCTGTTGGAAGGGGGAAATGTGGCAGGAAACGCTGCACAACCAAGAGAGATGACCGCAGCCTTAACAGCATTGTGAAGAAGAGTCGCTTCCAGAATTTGGGGGAGCTTCAAAGACAGTGGACTGAAGCTGGAGTCCAGGTATCAAAAGTCACTGTTCACAGACGTGTCCGGGAAATGGGCTACAATAGCCGTATTCCCATGGTCAAGCCACTTCTGAACTCAAGACAACGGAAGAGGCGTCTGACTTGGGCTAAGGAAAAGAAGCACTGGACAGTTGCACAGTGGTCCAAAGTCCTCTTTTCAGACGAAAGCAAGTTTTGTATTTCATTTGGAAGTCAAGGCGCCAGAGTCTGGAGAAAGGCTGGAGAGGAGCAAAATCCAAGTTGCTTGAAATCCAGTGTGAAGTTCCCACAGTCAGCGATGGTTTGGGGAGCCATGTCAGCTGCTGGTGTTGGTCCACTGTGTTTCATCAAGCCCAGAGTAAATGCAGCTGTGTACCAAGAGATTTTAGAGCACTACATGCTTCCGTCTGCTGAAAAGCTCTATGGAGATGAGGAATTCATTTTCCAGCATGATCTGGCACCTGCCCACAGTGCCAAAACCACCAGTAACTGGTGTACTGACCATGGCATTACTGTCCTCGATTGGCCTGCAAATTCCCCTGACCTGAACCCCATAGAGAATATGTGGGGTATTGTGAAGAAGAAGCTGAAAGACACCAGACCCAACAATGCTAATGAGCTAAAGGCCGCTATTGAAGCATCCTGGGCATCCATAACACCTCAGCAATGCCACAGGCTGATTGCCTCCATGCCACGCCGCATTGATGCAGTAATCCGTGCAAAAGGATTCCCAACCAAGTACTGAGTGCATTAATGGACATTTTCAAATGTTTGATTGTGTTTTGCTGTTATAAATCTTTTTTTTTTACTTGGTCTGAGGAACTATTCTAATTTTTTGAGATAGGATTTTTGAGTTTTCTTAAGCTGTATGCCATAATCAGCAATATTAAAATAATAAAAGGCTTGCAATATTTCAGTTGATTTGTAATGAATCCAGAATGTATGACATTTTTGTTTTTTTAATTGCATTACAGAAAATAAAGAACTTTATCACAATATTCAAATTTTCTGAGACAGTCCTGTATGTGAGCCTTCTAGATGTGTATTTCTCCGTTCTGTTTAAACACAAGCTAAGGTTATGAGTTATTTCTTTCAGTTATATTTTGGGAAATATGATTAATTTATTTATCTGTGTAGGGTGTACAGTAGTGATACTGATTGTGCAATCCTCCTTGAACTGGTTTGTCTCAAGCAACCATTCTCTCTTACTTTATATATTATGTTCATATTATAGATATGTCAATTTTCCCTTACCTGAGCCTTGATAACATTTCCTGTGTGTTCCAACAAGCTAACAACTATTTTACAACAGTGGAAGTTATATTTACTTCATAAAGCGTGTGTTCTTCTCCCTGTTTGAGTGATGTCGCCATGCAACCAGAACTTCTAACAATAGAAACGTAGGTCAAAGCAATGGAAATAGGACAAAAGCTTGTAATACAATGTATGTATCCTTAGTAACAGCCAAATGTTAACTTAACAGATGCTATTATTTCCTCACAGTGAATTATACAATAGAAAGTATAAATGTACATTGTGAAACAAAAACTTGTAGGCAATTGGCAAGTAGACAAGGAGTAACTAAAGATTCAAGAAATAATGAGTTTTTGTTACTTCGAGGCTATAACACTTTCTTAAAGATTATATATTCTGCTTATTTTCAGGTTCATATTTGTATTTTAGTGTCCCTACTGTGACATGTCTCCATGCTTTAATGTTCAAAAAGCTCTTTATTTTTCTCATACTGTCTGTGCTGCCCAGTCTGCTCTGATTGGTTAGCTGGCCAGCTCTGTTGTGATCGGTCAACCGCTTAGAGATTTCCCGCCCCTTAGCCTATCACGTACAACGAACTGTACGACCGAATATTACAAGCTTCTGAAAGAAAATGGGTTGTTTTAACTCTGAAAAACCAGCACCTTACTGTGGTGGAGAGGTTTGTGTGCCCTGATGAACCTGGGGGCTGTGTTGTCTGGAGCCTTGTGTTCCTGGTAGGGTCTCCCATGGCAAATTGGTCTCAGGCAAGGGGCCAGACTAAGATTGGTTTGAAGACCTCATGAAAGACGAACTAAGAAGTAAGGAGACCCGGTCCGGAGGAAGCTCGGGGTCCCCTTCTGGAGCTGTCAACTGATCACCATCTGGTGGTGAGTTGGGTCGAGTGGCGGGGGAAGCCTCTGGACAGATCTGGTAAGCACAAATGTGTAGTGCGGGTGAACTGGGAACGTCTGGAGGAGACCCAAGTTCAGGAGGCCTTCAACTCACACCTCCGGCGGAGCTTTTCGGGCATCCCTGTGGAGGCTGGGGACATTGAACCAGAGTGGGCGGTGTTCAAAGCCTCTATTGCTGAAGCCGCGGCGGGGAGCTGTGGTCTCAAGGTCTTAGGTGCCTCAAGGGTATCCTAGAGAACCCCTCCCGCCCACTCCACGCAGGGCTAGTGAAGATGAGGAGTACGTTCAGCCACAGACTCATCCCTCCACAACAACGCACCAAGCGCCTCGGAAAGTCCTTTGTGCATGTAGCCATCAGGCTGCACAATAAGGGGTTAATGATGAAAAAGAAATACAATTAAATCACTGGACATAAATATACACTGTTTCCACAACCCCTCCATCCATCCATCCATCTTCTCCCGCTTATCCGTGGTCGGGTCGCGGAGGTAACAGTTCCAGCAGAGAGCCCCAAACTTTCTTTTCCCTGGCCACATCAACCAGCTCTGACTGGGGGATCCCAAGGTGCTCCCAGGCCAGAGATATAATCCCTCCACCTGGTCCTAGGTCTACCCCTTGGTCTCTTCCCAGCTGGACGTGCCTTGAACACCACCCTAGGGAGGCGCCCAGGTGGCATCCTAACTAGGTGCCCGAACCACCTCAACTCTCTCCTTTCGACGCGAAAGAGGAGCGGTTCAACTCCGAGTCCCTCCCGGATGACCGAACTTCTCACCTTATCCCTAAGGGAGACACTAGCCACCCTGCGGAGAAAACCCATCTCGGCCACTTGTACCCGCGATCTCGTTCTTTCGGTCATGACCCATCCTTCATGACCATAGGTGAGGGTAGGAACGAAAATGGCGCGGTAGACAGAGAGCTTTGCCTTCTGGCTCAGCTCCCTTTTCGTCACAACGGTGCGGTAAAGCGACTGCAGTACCGCTCCCGCTGCTCCGATTCTCCGACCCATCTCACGCTCCATTTTTCCCTCACTCGAGAACAAGACCCCGAGATACTTGAACTCCTTCACTTGGGGTAAGGACTCATTCCCTACTTGGAGTGGACAGTCCATCGGTTTCCTGCTGAGAACCACGGCCTCAGATTTGGAGGTGCTGATCCTCATCCCAGCTGCTTCACACTCGGTTGCGAACCGATCCAGTGAGTGCTGAAGGTCGCAGACCGATGAAGCCATCAGAACCACATCATCTGCAAAAAGCAGTGGTGCAATCCTTAGTCCACCGAACTGCAGACCCCCTCCCCCACGACTACGCCTCGAAATCTGATCCATGTATATTACAAACAGGATTGGTGACAAAGTGCAGCCTTGGCGGAGGCCAACCCTCACCTGAAATAGGTCCGACTTACTGCCGAGGACCCGGACATAGCTCTCGCTTTGGGAGTACAGAGATGGGATGGCCCTGAGTAGAGAACCCCTCACCCCATACTCCCGCAGCACCTCCCACAGTGTCTCCCTGGGAACCCGGTCATACGCCTTCTCCAAGTCTACAAAACACATGTAGACTGGATGAGCGTACTCCCAGGCCCCCTCCAGGATCCTTGAGAGAGTAAAAAGCTGATCCGTCGTTCCACGACCAGGACGGAATCCGCATTGTTCCTCCTCAATCTGAGGTTCGACAATCGGCCTGACCCTCCTTTCGAGTACCTTAGAGTAAACTTTCCCGGGGAGGCTGAGTAGTGTGATGCCTCTGTAATTGACATACACCCTCTGATCCCCCTTTTTAAAAAGGGGAACCACCACCCCGGTCTGCCACTCCTTCGGTACTGTTTCCGACTTCCACGCAACGTTGATGAGACGTGTCAACCATGACAGTCCCTCAACACCCAGAGCCTTCAGCATTTCTGGGCTGATCTCATCCACCCCCGGGGCTTTGCCACTGTGAAGTTGTTTCCACAACCCATGTTAACATATTATTAGTAGTAGACCAAATAGGTAGATAGATATGTCACCATGTGTACAGATGTCCATTTTCACTTTTCACTTGTCACTTTAACTTATTCCGTACTTTATTATTTATTTTTCTTGATTTTCTTGATTTTTGATTTTATTAATCTGTGTGAATCTTTGCTGTCCTGTTTTTTCAGGCCTGTTGCTGCTTTGTACAACTGAATTTCCCCTAGGGGATTGATAAAGGTTAATCTTATCTTATCTCATCTTACCCTCGAACCTCCTGGTGGACACCGGTGGTCAGGGAAGCCTTTGTTATCCCTTGGGACTCCCGAGGCAGTTGCAAGGTACCGACAGGTCCGCAGGGCAGCAGCCTCGGCCATGGCCGAGGCAAAGCAGCGGGTGTGGGAGAAGTTCGGAGAATACATGGAAAAAGACTTTCGGGCGGCACCAAAGTTGTTCTGGAAAACTGTCCGACACCTCAGGAGGGGGAAGCAGGGGACCATCCAAGCTGTGTACAGTAAGGATGGGACGCTGTTGACCTCAACTGATGGAGTGTTAGGGTGTTGGAAGCAACTTTTAGAGGAACTCCTGAACCTGACAACTACGCCCTCTAAGGTAGAGGCAGAGCTGGAGTATGACGGGGGATCAACACCAATCTCCCGGGGGGAGGTCACTGAGGTCGTCAAACAACTCCACAGTGGCAAAGCCCCGGGGGTGGATGAGATCCGCCCAGAAATGGTGAAGGCTCTGGGTGTTGAGGGACTGTCATGGTTGACACGTCTCATCAACGTTGCATGGAAGTTGGAAACAGTACCGAACAGTACCCCTTTTCAAAAAGGGGGATCACAGGGTGTGTGCCAATTATAGAGGCATCACACTACTCAGCCTCCCCGGGGAAGGTACTCGAAAGGAGGGTCAGACCGATTGTCAAACCTCAGATTGAGGAGGAACAATCCAGATTCCGTCCTGGTCGTGGAACGACGGATCAGCTTTTTACTCTCGCAAGGATCCTTGAGGGGGCCTGGGAGTACGCTTATCCAGTCTACATGTGTTTTGTAGACTTGGAGAAGGCGTATGACCGGGTTCCCAGGGAGTCACTGTGGGAGGTGCTGCAGGAGTATGGGGTGAGGGGGTCTCTTCTCAGGGCCATCCAATCTCTGTACTCCCAAAGCGAGAGCTGTGTCCGGTACCTCGGTAGTAAGTTAGACCCATTTCCGGTGAGGGTTGGCCTCCGCCAGGGCTGCTCTTTGTCGCGGATCCTGTTTGTAATATACATGGATAGGATTTCGAGGCGTAGTCGTGGGGGAGGGGGTCTGCAGTTTGGTGGACTAAGGATTGCACCACTGCTTTTTGAAGATGATGTGGTTCTAATGGCATTATCTCTTGTGTTGCTCACATCCCATTGAGGTTCCAATATTTTAATATTGCCATAAGAATTGTAATAGAAAGGCAAAGTCCCTCCCCTTCCGGGAGCCTCCATGGGACCCCGGAAGCGGAAAATTATACATTGAAGTCAATGGAGAGAGAAAAGTTATCTTTTGATCCCGTTTGAATTGTGCCACGAATGACACATGATGTTTGGCAATCTTAAACAATCATTTCCATGTAAAAAAAGTCACAGTTTGTTGTAAAACTGTTGAAATATAAGACTATGAAAAATACGCAACTAGAAAGACTACAAATCCCAAATCATCATTTAGTAAGTGATGTCATAGGCGATAATGCTCCAAGAATGGTTGCGACTCGCAATTAAAGCAAAGAAGAAGAAGAAGATCTCATAACTGATTTATTCCCTCCAATAAATATAAGAGATTGCTCCAATAAATTCACTTTTACAAGATACCTGTGTGCTTTGTACCAGGTTGTAATCACAAAAGTGATCATACCACTTGCTCGTTCTATCGCTTCCCGTCTGGTGAAAGGACCAGGACCAAACATATCAGGTAATATACATGTTTTGCATGGAACATAGTCAAGTTAGCTACCTAGCTCGTAGCGAGCACGTTAGTTAGCATTACGTTACATTACTTACCCTTGTCATTTGTATTAGCCTTAACATGAAGTAAACCAAAATGTTAAACAGTAAGAGTCGTCCTGATGGTAAGTATTTTAACATTTGAAGAGTAGCCTATCGCCCCCTCCACCAGGTGCTAAGGGGGCGGGAGGTAGGCTAACGCCACATTAGCATCGGGGATCTTTTCTACTTTATGCTATCTGCACAAATGGTTAACATTGAACATTAAAATATCAGGCAGTTCAGGGAGAGTCAAAGGCAGGCAGGCAGGCAGCTCTGCATGACATTCTTCTGGACGTGTTTCATTGTGATGATAGTGAGAGTGAGTCAATCTGTTTGTTGGAAAGACAGTAGTTGAGTGATTACTGAGAGAAAATTATTAAAAAAGATAATTATTCAAAGTGTTGTTACTTTAAAGTGTTGTTACTGACCTTTTTCTCTTTTATTTTCTTTACCTCACCTGTAACTGCTGAGACCCTAAGGAACATGCACACTGGACTGACCTGCTCTGGCAACCTGATTTACTAGAAAACTAGGAGCGGCAACTTGTTTTGAAATTGAATTTTTAATATCTGATAATAAAGTTGATCTGTTTTCTTTATTCTTGTCTCTTCCCAGCTCCATCCATCACCGTTCTCTGTTCCTGCAGGTCCTGCTTGCTAATCAATGCTCATATTTTTTTACACAATTACAAATAAAGTCAATGTATTGTATGACATGAAGTTGTGCTTCATTCTGAGTCAATAATAAATTCATTCTGCCTTCAACTGCAAAATTATTGTGGACTGCACCGACATCCATGTAGCTGCCCCCCAGTAAGATGAACCAAGCAAAGCTGACACTCAACATACAGCTGTGCTCTTAAGTTTACATGAAGAATTTGTGAAATATTGGTAATAACAGGTTTAAATCATTATTAGTAATAAATTATATAATTTTCTCATTGTAGACGAGCAGACAGGGAGCCAGATGAGAAAAGCAGAATATGCAGCTGCCATTTTCCACATGGAAAAGAGAAAGGGCGGGACTTCGCCTCTCTATTGTGTACCTTACAATAATAGAGAGGCGAAGTCCTGCACATCTACTCCCGACCCATGGGACCCCGGAAGCGGAAAATTATACATTGAAGTCAATGGAGAGAGAAAAGTCATCTTTCGATCCCGTTTGAATTGTGCCACGAATGACACATATGGTGTTTGTCAAATTAAAAGAACATTTTGCAAGTCAAAAAATAAAAATGTGTTGTAAAACTGTGAATTTACACATTTGTTTGTGTGAAACCGCTCAGTGAACTACAGGTCTCTGGTCTCGCACAATACGCGTCACCATCACAAAGATGGCCGCCACGTTAGCAAATTTCACCTGTTTCTTTCAGAATGAGGCGAAAAAGTATAAAACGAGGTGAAAATCACTACAAGTCTGGGCATGTTGAGAGCTGTATATACACGAAAGGGGAGTTAGTCGGTTCTGTAAGAGCCAGCATGCGGGACCGGCTTTACAAGGTTTCAGTGAGTAATATGAGTGCAATGTTTAACATTAATGTCAGCTAGCTAACATTAGCTAACAAAGTACACTAACGTGTTTTGTTTTAGCACAGTGCTTAATTTGTAAATCATAAGGTGCCGGAACGCAAAGTACATATGACAGCTCAGGGATGACGAGACGCGTACAGGTCCCGGAACGTATACAGAAAAGGTGCTGAAAACAACATGAAAATGTCCACTTGCAACGCTGTGGGACTTGCAAGCCTCAATTTCAAATAGTATCCATGGTATAAATGTTATGACGATAATTTATAATTTTTTAGGCTAGTACGCACAACATAGGCAAATGCCCACATCACCACAGGTGGGACTTCAGTATACAGCCAGCAATTAATTTCTCAACAGGTTTAACGTGTAAAAAAAATATTTATTAGGCCTATTCAAAGATTGGCACGGCGGCCTATTAATAGACAGTATGTTTGCTCACCATATTGAGTTGTTTAAAACACCCCACATCACGAGCATGTCCGGATTGTCCTCTATCTCTTTTTTTCTGCTTTTATTGCGTGTGTCTGTGGCAGTTCTGTGTCCTTTGGCCACCCAGGACCTCACGTACGGGACTGGATTGAATTTAGCCAGGGGGGGTCCAACAAGATTTAGGAAGAGTAAAGATGACATGGTAGATGTGAGCAAAGAGCTACGGTTGGGAGTGTAAATCAAGCTCATTTGAGAAAATCCGCGCTCACATTCAGCACTTGCAATGGGAATGCTGTTGACAGCAACAAGTAACTCCATCAGCTCATCGGGGGTGTCTTTACCATCTGAGTCTCTGTACGTTCTGTAGGCCCGTATGACTGCGCGCGGGTTGGCAATGTTGAAGCGCTGACACAGTGACTCGACCTCAGTCTCTCCATACAGCGCACCTGCGTCCTCGGGCCAGTATTGTGCGTAAAGCACCTTCAACTCCTCAATGAACTTGTTATATCCAGTTTTATCTGGCATCCGGCCTCCTTGAGATAACATACGGTCCTCCAAGTTCTTGGCCACAGTTAGAAAAAACTGACCTGTCGCTGGACGTCCCACACTCTTCTACGCTCAATGCGCTCTCCTGTCCTACTGAATCTTCCTGCTGTAAGCCAGCTGATGTCGCGGTTCCGCTCGCCTCTTGCTCCGGCTGTTGTACCGGGCTAGTTGATGCCAGGGTACCCACCCGTTGTTGTTGGTGGTCCACCTGGCTGACGGTAGCTGGCTCCTGTTCCGGCTGGCGGTGAACCTGACCCGCTGCCCGGGCTTGGCTAGCTGTCGGTTAGCTAGCTGGCTAGCTGTTGCGGCGCTAACCTCCTCCTGGTTTTGAACATCAATATGACCGCTGCAGCTGCCCTCGTCGCTGCTTGTGGAGGCTTTTCTGACTCGTTTTGAAGTGTCTATTACCTCTTCCTTCTTTTTGAAGAAAGACAGTAAATTTAACTGTCTTTTTGACATGCTTGCATTGAATCACCGTTTCTTCCTCTCTGCGACGTGCTCCTCATGTGGCGAATTTCAAAAGTGAAAGACGTTTGTCCGTTGGTCCAGCTTTTCAGTGCGTCAACACAGATCTCCGACTCTTTCAAATCTTAATCTTAATAAACGACATGAAATTCTTGGGATTTTTTCTGTAAATTAATATCTGCATATTTTATTTCATTTTAACCATTTTATTTTTTTATTTTTTGTGAGAGGTACCGGATCTGCCCAAATAGGTGCCGGAACACAGGGTGGCCAAAATGAAGAGGTGCCGGATCCTGTTCCGGCAGGATCCGGCTCAAATTAACCACTGTTTTAGCAACTAGTTTTCTCCTTAAAACTTTGTGGTCTCAGTGTATGCTGTGGATAACATTAGTGTTCACAAGAACAAGATACACTCCCGTGTTTTGTTTTAGTTGCTCTTCAGATTGAAGCGGCCAGTTTTTTATCGACTATACTGTATGTGTGATCTCTTTTTACATCTCGTAGTGTCATTTGATTTTTTTTTTCTGTGTGTAGATTCAAGGATTTTGGTTATCTTGTCAATTTGTTTGGTTATCTAGGCACAGCTATGTGTGACTCCCTCTGGTACACTGGTATGTGTTTTCCTAATGTAGAGAGCATTGATTAATTAATAAACTACACACTGACTCTAGATCCTGACCAAATCCTTTTTTGTTGATCAAATGTTTTTCAAAAATGTATTGTATATTATATAACAGCTGCACATCACAGACCGGAGACTCTGCTACTGAGGACCACGAAGGAGGCGATCATCATCCCCATCCCCAAAGACCCTGCATGGCATGGAAATCTCCTCCTCCTGTAAAAATTCTACACCCAGCATATGCTCCCTGTGTTGGCCAGTAGAGAGGACATTTAAATAAACATACTCTTAACACCCTCGGACTCTGCGTTGTGTTTCGTATGTGTGATGGGGTGTTATGCAGAGGGGAGGAAAACAGGACACAGCAGATTGGGATTGTGGTGGAGATGCTGAGCAGTTATTTAATTGTTGCGTGTAATTATTATTATACTGCGTGCTTCTTAGTTATTCCATCTTTTGCTGTAACATGGATCTGTATGTAACTCTATATTTACTTGTTATCTACCACACTTCCTTCTACATCATACACCATCATTATACATGATGGTGTATATAGGATATATATATTTGTATACATATCTTTAAATTGTATAATTTTATTTTTCGTATTTGGGATTGTTGGAAAAGTCTTTTTGATCTCTCTGTCTATAAACACAAACTGAGTAAGATTGACAATAAAGTTGACTTTGAATTTGAAAAATATATATTCTTTATGAAAATAGTTGACTGTTGTCAAATGAATCCAAATGAAACGTTGGACTGAACTACAACTACGCCTTTAAATCTCTACAGACTGTTTTTCAGTGGGTTAGTGGAGTTAGTAGTTTTCAGTTCCCTGGACTGATTAACAGCTAAGCTCCCTTTCTCTTTTGCCCACTCAAATACACTTGGCCCTTTCTCTTTTCCATGTGGAAAATGGCAGCTGCATATTCTGCTTTTCTCATCTGGCTCCCTGTCTGCTCGTCTACAATGAGAAAATTATATAATTAATTACTAATAATGATTTAAACCTGTTATTACCAATATTTCACAAATTCTTTATGTAAACTTAAGAGCACAGCTGTATGTTGAATATGTCAACTTTGCTTGGTTCATCTTACTGGGGGGCAGCTACATGGATGTCGGTGCAGTCCACAATAATTTTGCAGTTGAAGGCAGAATGAATTTATTATTGACTCAGAATGAAGCACAACTTCATGTCATACAATACATTGACTTTATTTGTAATTGTGTAAAAAAATATGAGCATTGATTACCCCAAAAATATGATAGGGCCTCTTTAATGTGAACATAGTATACTTATTTTCAGGTTCACAATTATAATTGGGTAGTTACTAGAACATGTTCAGATACGTTTACGAAACACTTTTTTCGCAAAATATCTGTCTGAATACCTTTGTAAAATGTCTCTTCCTGAAATGCTTTGTTTTGGTACCTATCTCTTTAAGAACCCTCCTGAAAAAGCTCAGTTTGATCTGATTGGCTTGCAAGAAGAACAACGGGGCACTTTTACTAACGTACTTCTCAAGCCATGGGTGGATATTCTTAGATTGTATCATCTGTAATTGGGTCATCTTATTTCACAGTTTACAGGCTCCATAAACCAAAGTATATGCACTGAATAGGTGTTTTTTCACAATACGTCTCCTTTAAATCGTGGTGTAATGGTACATTTATGACATGTTATTACACTATCATGCTTGACTCATGTAGAATCCTTTATCGCATTTATATCAGCTGATGAAATCAGACAACTCAATAAAGGAGATATTACCTGAAATATCCCTGTTAACTCCCAGGGCCATGCCATCCCGCAGCCACAGCACCATGCCGTGGTACCCGGGGATGGTGCAGGGCAGGGTCACCGGGTGTCCTGCCACCACCACCAGGTCTGTGGGCTGTTGGGTGAACACCGCAGAGCTCCCTGGAAATGCAAAAACAGTAAACCCATTAGTCAAGCATATACAATAAACACCAAATGACACAAATTGCAAATTAGCTAGCAAGTGATGAAGCCAACACAACATAAGCAAACTCAAATGTGAAGAAATGTAATAAAAACGTATATGAAAATGACAAAAAACAATCTAATTTCAGATGGAACGATTCTACTGTTATGAAGCAATACTTCAAATAAAGCATGCAAATTAGTCTACAGAGAGCTGCAACTGAAATTGGAGTAAATAAATTGTTTTGTATCCTTAAGTGGTAAAATATTACTGTATTTTTTATAACTTACTGCTCTGTGTTGATCATCCCCGTGCAGCACATAAATCAACACTTCATGTGTAAAAGCAGGTGTAACAGAAGTTTTTTGGGTCTTGGGAGTGTTATTAACAACTCATAACCCAGTTTCAGAGGCATGTTGAGAAGCCCCCCGCTGGCCATATGTTAGGTCAGTAAATTGCCTGCAGCAACAAGATATCGTTAGCCCTGAAATTGCGATAATATTTGTTTTTATCAAATATTTCCCGCAATTTTCTTTGATTTTAATCTCCAGGCTTCTCCTTTCATATTTAACATGTACATTCCAAATGCAAGAGTCTTCAGCCGTGAAAAGTCTCTGTGAGGCTCAAATGATAGATCTACCAAACTGATAGATTAAACAAAGTAGTAGTCAGATTGAAAGGATCACCTGATGAGGGTTTGCTAGATAGAAAGTTGGCATATCACCAAGATAATGAAGGTTATCAGCAAACTGAAAAGTATTCCGTTCACTAGTGGATACCACAAATGCATAAGAATTCATCCTTTTAGCACCTTGCAAAGATTCCATGGCTATATACTCAATAGATGTAGACCAACGTGGTGGACTGACAGTCAAACCAGTACCTTTCTGCTGTCTTAAAAGAAACCAAAACAGCTAAACAATTAAATAAGTAAATTACAAGGAGTACATTAAAGGAACAATGACCTTTGTGTCATGAGAAACGTATGCAATGTCAATTATTATTCTTCTCCTGGCAAGCTTGATAATTTCTAAGAGAGGATTCTGCACATGAAGAATGTCAGAATGTTTCAAAGCGAAACTAAATAAGAGCAAGGGGACATCAACTATTGTGAGGTCAGAGGCAAATACAGATGCAATTGACACATTTTACTAATAATTTGCTCTTCTAATTATGATAATACATTCCATTATCACTTCTATAGGAACAACCTTATCAAGTGGCCGTTTTAAATGTTTCACCTTCAATATCCCTGTTTAATCCTGAGATCCCAACCCTGTTGCAGCCAAGAAGGCCAAACAGCTGTTCCTGCATTAAGGAAGTCATGTCCTATACGATCCAACAGCGATCCCACCGACTGAAGACTTGTGCATGATTCTTGGAAGATTCTCACATGTTGCTTACACATTGCAAGCATTATGTGGAGTATAGGCTACAGTGCGTTAAACACAATTCTAACCGGTCCACATTGCCCAAACCTTTAACAACAGGATCTGCAGCGCTGCCATGAAAATGAAAAAGAGACTTCTGTGATGCTAACAGGGTTCAGTTAGCTGTGTCTGCCATCAGTGGTCGAGGTAGAACATATAGAATTATGCGTAAAATTAGATTTGCATTAGGGCATTTTTCAGACATTCTGGGGTTGGCTTGGGCCAACATGGTGGCCCGGTTTGAGCCGATCTGTGCATCTTTCCTTCTCAGCAGCAGGATCTCCGCTCACCCCAATTGGCCAGGGTGAAGGAACAGTGGCAGCTTGTACCGGATCTTGTTGAGTTCAAAATTGAAAGTTGGTTGGACGCCAGCCATTAGCATTTTGGCGCAGCTCAGGGATTGAGGGGAGTTCTGAGCGGGCCCAGAATTTAGCTCGGCTGCCTGCATGGAGAACGGGTCAGAGCAGCAGCAGAGAAGGGGTCTTCAAAAGGGCAACAAGAGGAGCAAGAGCCAGGATAAGAGTATTGAGTGAGGAATCGCTGGGCTTCTAAATGTTTCGTAGTTATATTAATAATTCATCTTATTCCTTTAATTTGACTTTATTGTCTTTCTTAGTTGGTGATAGCCAAACACATGTTGTCATCCACTGAATAAAAGCTGATAGATTAGATCAGGGGTGGGGAACCCTTTTTCCTCTCAAGGGCCATTTCAATTTTTTCAACATCCTCCGAGGGCCGTACAAATTATTGACCTCTGCTTAAAAATACTGAAATCACAGCCCATTCATTTGGCCTTTCTTTCATGCCGTGCAAAGAAAAAGCAACCTCTTAATCCAGATATCTTACCATGACTCGTGCATGCATTCACGTGCACGGTTGTGGCATGACCACCAAAACAGAAAGCATATTGGACACAAGATGTGTGCAAAAGTATTTAGTTTCCTATCCATGTGGACTGATTTAAGTGGGGGGGGACCTAACCTCCTCTAGGGGGGTCCTCACCTCCTCCAGTGGGGTCCGGGGGGCATGCTCCCCCGAGATTTTTTTTTAAATGTTGAAGTTAAAAGCATCAATCTGGTGCACTTTGAGAGCAACATTAGGAGATCTATGGATAGATCTCTCAACATCAATATGAAACAGAACTGTAAGCAGATTTATTTTTCTTTATGGATATTTTACAAATCACTCCCCTTTCAAACCGTATTCTTATTTATTAATTAAAAAAAATATTTACTGTCATATAGTATTTTATACCTGTTTAATTTATTATCTTGTTTTTTTATAACTATAATGATCATATAAAGATGTGCCTTTACCTCACTGGTTGTAGAAAAAGCTTCTTATATTCGTTAGCATAACTAGCTAACCAGATGCTAATAACAACAAAGTTATTGACTGTATGATCAGTATGACAGATGAACAGATCGCCACTGGGCTTACAACTAAAGACACAGCCACGAAAATACTAATGCATGTGTCCGGCTCCTTATGGGTACGACGCTCTGGTGCTCTCCGTCTGAAGAACTGCACCCCTGTCAGACGAGACATATACCACGTGATGACGCGTTAGGCTCGTGTTGTGTTCAAGGACCCTGACCTTGGCCAGGAAAAACAGGCACTCGTTTGTTTAATTTTTTTGCGGTCTAGATTTCTTTAATTTTTATTTTTTTTGCGTGTGTTTATAAACTACCTCGAGAGCCGTAGCAAATGGTCTCGCGGGCCGTATACGGCCCGGGGGCCGGAGGTTCCCCACCCCTGGATTAGATAGTATGATGTTACAACATCACGTGTGAGGTTAATAAAATTACCACATGCATGTATATGAAAGTGGGGGAACAATTATTTAAGTAACGCAACTATCCATAGTCTTACAGTCATTTTCTTTAGCATTGTGTGATTGAAAATATTATTTTCATTGAACTAATCAATAAGACCAATAAACACATAAAAGAAGTTGGGTGCGGCATTGACATGGACCTCTTTTCTAAAGAACTCAATGGTTTTTCAAGTGGATTTTCAGACTCAATGACTACCAAAGCTGCTCTATGAAGCAGTATTTTCTCTGTTAACAGTGAGTCATGGATGGTTGATTCATTCACTAGTATGCCCCCCACACATCCATCCATGAGCCAAAAAACACAATCAGACTAACAGTGTGTGGGGCTTTGATTTTCAAACCCTATGTATCTGAACAATCAAGCCTGTGACATTTTAAACAGGGGTTTGGCACACAAACATGGTACAGGAGATCAGCATGGAAGTAGCAAACAGTGTCAATGGGGATTCCAGTGGGGGGGAATCTATATATGTGCATGTCTGTGTCTCTTTCTATCAAACAGTGTTTGTACAGCTCTATGGGGAGCGCTGTAATGTGACAATCTAACCTTGTCTTGCGCTTTGCAACAGTACATTTGCACAGCAGGGCAGGCACTAATGGGAGGATGAATGGAACAAATGTTTCTCATCATTACATCTCCCAGCTTCTCTGTGGGGGACAACCGTCTCAGACAAATCAAAAATAAATATATTTATTTGCTGACATTTTGACCCTCCCTTCCCCCCATTTGCCTGGAGGTGTCAGCCATTAAACATCGATTTGAGGCAACAGATATGTGCTTTGCACAAAGAGCGATTACACAGTTTTTGCCCAATCGTTGATGTAGAGACTGTTGACAGTTTAGATGTGAGCAATTTCCTAAACAGGACAGCCACTCGATGCAGAATTACTCAAATGTAACCTGTTGTTCTCAGCTGTGTTCTTTTTACAAAAGTGTGCGAAGAGTGGGACCCTTAATTAATTGTTTTTCAAAGTCAGTCGTGGGTAGAGCAGTAATTAAAAGGTAATTTTGAGAGTTGTAGATGTGGTGAAAATTAATAAGGTTAAAGGGCATGTGGATGTAGAGAGTTAACACAGAAACAAGTACAACAAATACAGACAATCTGTTTCTGCTAATAATTAAATACAGTAAAATGCTAAAATACCTGAATGTAATAAAAACATTGAACCTCAAAGTCTTAATTAAGCCTCATACATATCTCATTTTAGACATCAGACACTATTAGTATGTTGCTTTCTGCCAGCCATTGATGAAGGAATCAAGGCTTTCCTTGGTGGATTTACTGAAACGCAATTAAGGTTTTGAGAGCCCCTTAATGCCCAGAAAACTGAAACAGGGATGGGGAGCATTTGGCAGCTTTATGCCACATTGGTCCATGAAAGGTCTACTGGGGAGATGAACATGTGTTCCTTAAACAGCTTGAGCAATTTAGCTAAATAGTGCTGAGAGCGGAGAAGTCTCATTATGGTTAGCAGAGACCGCCTTCCTTTCAACTCTGTAAAGAGTCAGCAAGGAGCTACAGAACAGTAGAGGACAGTTACAGAGCTCTACTTACTGTACGGCAGCATTCAACACAATGTATTATACACAAATATTGAATGGAAAATGTGTTTGTTTAAGGGAAACTTTGGCAATTTTAACCAGCTATCGTTGCAATGTGTTCCATGTAAATCCGATCTCCTGTTTCCGGCTCAGTCAAATTAATTGAGAGAAAAAATAACTCTGGATTCAGCTTTAGGTGCATATTCCAACTTTAATACCCTAATAATTTAAATAAGGGCTATAAGAGTGTTCATACTTCATTTACAGACGTCTACCCAAATCAAGGGGAAAAGGCTTTTTGGGCCCCAATGATGTCACGGATTATAACATACGTGTGGTAACACCGTTTGGCCACTGTGATAATGTGCTTAATTGGCTCTTCTCTCTTTGCACAGGAAGAATTGGCTCTTCCTGTCGGCTTGGAGCACCATATATTTTACAGATCGTGTCCCAAGAAGAATCTACTGCTACACTGCTGTACTAAATCAGCACATGTTAAACACACCTGCTAAGCATGTTAACACCATGCATAGACTATAACAATAACTTGCTGTTAAATACCAACCAACTGTGTGCAATATGTGCTATATGTGCAATATATATACCGGTAGATGCCGTTAAAACTGTGCTATAAATGCCTGGCTGCTAAATCCTAAGAACTGTTACTGGATGTGTATTTTGAAAATGATGTATATATATTTTTTTTATTATATCATAACTTAGTACTTTTTAATGCATGTAACATTATGTAACATTAAGCTGTCTGTGGCTCTTTTTTCTGCTGTAACTACGTACTTTTCCCCTCTGTGGGACTAATAAATGTATTCTGATTCTGATTCTGATGCATAGCAGCCTCGGCAACAAAAGTTTGAAAGTTGGCGTGTGTGGGAAAGCGTTTAGTGGTCTAGAAAAGAGCTGTAGCTCAGGGGTAAAACATTTATTTATTCATTTATTTAACAGGGACAGTGCACTTTAATGAACATGAGGCTATTTTTCATCCGTAGTCCCTGGACAGATTTTGTAAGCCCTAAAAACAACACATTTCATTTCAAGTAAATACAATCAAACAAAAACATGCAACATACATTAATGGAATACTTAAGTAAAAAATTAAAAGACACAACAGTAAAACAAAACAAATAAAAAATCTGCATCTACTAATCAACGCTCAGGAGTAAAATGGGCGTCTACCAATCAGAGGATCAGTGGTTCAATCCCAAGCAGTTGTAAGATACTTGAACCCAAATGGCAACCGTTGTGTGGTATTGAAGTGTTTGTGAGTAGCTTTGGATAAAGCATCAGCTAAATGACATGCAATCTCAGAATATACCCTGTAACAGTGACAAAGTGAAGACATGTTAATATTGACTTGCCTTTCGGCCTTCCAAACTAAATCAAACAATAATGGATAATCATTACAGTTAACTTAAATGGTACACATACAGTTCAACGTGCTGTGAAATGTTTGTGATGAAATCTGATCGTATGCCGCCTCGCATGCTGAACTGAGAGAGAAAAAAAGTCCCTCTAATCTTCTTTAAAAATACAGTGTGTTACAAACACAAAACATTGTGTAATGAACTCCGCTGGGTCCCCCCTGTAGAAAATGAAATGGTTTGCTACTGTATGTTGCAGACAGGCCTTGGTAGATAACAATGTGGGTTACAAAAAAAAGACATCATGTGTAAAATTGTCCTTCCTTTCAGATCTCTTGAGTTTCTCATTTCCTCGCATTGGAAAATAAATGTTCTTCCCCGCCTTCAAAGATGGTGGAGGGTAAAAATGGATCTAGAAAATCTTTGATTCATGGATTGATCCTTCTTCTGTGTGAACAAAGAGCCTTCAAGCACAGCCTAAGGCAACCGTTTTTGTTTGTTTTTTATGGATGAGGGGTAGGTGCGTAAAGTCGCTTTTTATTATTCTCTCAAAACACATGACGTTCACCAAAGACAGAAGAGCCTTCCCAACGTCTCATTTAGGTTAGATTTAATAGTTTTTTAGGTTATTTATTTATTCATCTTCCTGCATTGGCTAATGGAGCACTTCCATTTTTTTCTTCCAAAGAAACCACTTTGTTCTCTTCACAGAAAACAGTGCTTCACAGAATTTATTTCAAGCCTACCTTCAATTCTAAATGTAATCAATGTTTTTGAGGATTTCATTCGTTCTTGGTACGGGTAAGTGGAGCAGGGTGGAACCAAATGAAGGTCACAGGAGCACTCAACAGAAGAAACTTTGATGCAAGGCTTGATCCGGTCAAGGCAAGGCAAAACAGAACTTCCAGATTAACACACACAAGGATCAAACAGAGACTACGAGAAAAACGCACTTAAATACACTCTGAAAACAAGTGAAGGGTTAACTGCAGGTGTACAGGAGGTCAGGTGATGCAGGGCTAATGGAGGAGAGGACAGACAAGTAAACAGGCGGGAAAACACACAAAGTAAAAACAGACATGATACAGATGAAGAAACTCAAAATAAAACACAAATCACAAAAAATAAGATAATGACGACAGTGGACTTGGGAGGAAACTTTGAGTAGTAAGTTTATCCTTCAGGGAGAACAGTTATAAAACTGATTACAAAAACACTGTAGGCCTATGTATTTAACAACATTAGTTTCCAATGAACTCAGTGAAACCACAGCAAAACCAGCTGTAAAAGAGAAAGAAAGCATGGAGAAAAGGGTGAAGAAGTGAAGAAGGCTTGAAGTGTCAGTCATAACTGTGATGGATGTCATAAGGCGCTTTCACACCAAGTACTTTGCCGTACTTAGTTCCCAGTACTTAGTTCATCGGAACTCTTTAGTTCCCGGAGCTAAAGAGCAGATCGCGTTCACACCGGAATAAGTCCCTGAGGGAGGATTAGGAAAATGAAGCCGTTGACGTCACTTCTTCTTCTTCTGCTGCTTTGGGTTTACTGGCAGGCCGCAAACAACTTCACGGCGTATACTGCCACTCGAAGTCCCCGGAGTTGGAGCCTTCCGAGTAAATCGCCAGAACGCCGACACCTCCTCATCTCCACCGCTCCCATGTTTTTTTTGGTGTTGCCATAAGTTAGTCTCTCTCCGTTGGTGCGCTGGGCTAATGCTAATGCTAATAATGCTAATGCCAGCAAATACAATGTCATTTTCTAAGTTTTACGGGGCGTGGTTTGTAATTCCCCAGCCAATCAGAAATGGGAACCTTTTTCTCCCATGAAAGTACCTGCTCACTAGCAGGGACTGAAAAGCGCCTATTGTGTTCCAACAGAGAGGGACATGTTCTTTTTTGGGTCCAGATGGAGGCCCCTATATACTGCACTGTGTATTGATCATATTGTTGACAAAGCTGTTGACATCAGTCTGTTTTGCCTTATGTTATTACTCTGCTGATATGATGCTATCTCCTTCAGACCTTCTGTTAGGGACTCTTTCTGCATTAACAAAGTTAAGGGAAGCGGCGGAAAGTAGACTGAAGTAGACATACAGTCCCAAACAGAAGAAAGGCTAATGCAAGACTTAAAGACAGCTTCAAGACTTCTCAAGAAGAATGAATGAACATCTCACGTCTATTTATTATTATTTTCTTATAGAAGTTATTATTGAATGAATTGACTATCAGCATTATCCTGCACAATAATCAATAACTCACCTTAACTTTTCTTTTGTTAAGTATGAATTCTTCTAGTTCATGTTCAAAAAGTGTATTGTTTTCGTTCTAAAGAAAATATGTTGTTCTTGCATTTGGTCAAAATGTTTATGAACTTAGCATTACATTTACAATGTGTATGTATGTATGTATAGATGTTAGAAAGCTTTGGCAATAATGTACCCTATTATGGTCATGCTAAAAAATCTATTTGAATTAAAGATAATTGAATGAGACATTTTGAGGTTAAAACCGAGAGGTGGGACTAAAAGCTAATCTCCGTTTTTCATGATTAAAAACATAATGTAGCTTAATTCAAACTTAAGAAAATAGTTATCTCTCCCTTGACAAAACTCAAACTATCACGCACATCTATTCTAGGAAATATCCAATTAACACATTGTCTCCATGTTCGCCTCAATAAGTAACTGACAACCCATCTTTAGTAGTTTCTTTTGTTTAATCTGTTGTCGTTATGGAGAATAAATGCCTTTAGATTTGACTGTTAATGTGATAAAATGAATTCTTTAAATAATAAAGTATTTATAATCCCCTTTGCTAAAAAAAATCCATTTAATTAAATTTAGAACACATTTATTTATCCCAGCAATGGCAATTGTATAAAGCAGCTCATCATCTTTCTATCATGTTCTTTAAAAATACTTAATGGCATTAAAATAAAACTTTTGTGACATTTAACTTGCATTTTCCATTTGATTTCCTGATATGTTTTCATTAATTTCCTTAGATAACGGCATGGTGGAGAGAATTCAGCCTTTTTTGTATTAAACCAACTCTAATTGAATGTCACTATTATTAAACTCTGGATGTCATGTGGCATAACTTCATTCAAATGAGATACATGACGTGAACACAATGCACCATCAGCTTCACATTTCAGGGACATTTGGTTCAGATTCCTCTGAAATGCTTTTATGAAATGCGGTTGAAATCCTTACTGCGAGCCATGCTCAAGCAGCTAATGGAATCAGCCATTTCAACACCTCTGTTTCCAGTGTTTCATTCATGTTTGTGTTTATTTCCTGGGCCTTTTGATGGGCAGCGCACAGCAAGAATGCTGGAAGGCTTTCTGCTGGCTCTTTTGTCTGACCTCAGCTGTCAACTTGGGTGCACCGGTACTTTCTGAAAAGAAGGAAACGGGCGGATGAGGATGTGGAGAGTTGAAGCTGTAGGTAAACAACCCCCACCTCCTAAAATCCCTGAGCTCTGCCCATCTCCCTCTTCTTCTCTCCCAAAAGCTCCTTGTTATCTCCCCTCATGCTCATCTTCCTCCTCTGCATGCCCCTCTGTTCTTGCTTCTATCCTTAAGGGAATATAGCCTGTGGCATTGCCAAAGGCCACTCTCTAGCCTTTTAAATTGCCTCGCCTCTCTGTGAACCATTGCCCAATGCAAGCAGGTCTGAAGCTCATGCAAAACCATGCCCTTGTGAATCAATATTTGTGCATGCATACCTACTGTGTTGATTCCAATACATTTTGTGTTGACATTATTACAAAGGAAGTTGTCAGATGCTTCTCACAACATGAAGAAGGTTTTTATTATGGTTTGCAAAATATCATGCACGTTCATTGTTATCACTGTGGGAGAAAGGCTGTCAGGACATGAGACTTCCTGCAGTACAAATGTATTAAAGATTCTTTCCCTGGCCTTAAAGTTCTTAGCTGTGCCCCTTTGCATGAGCTAAAAGCTTTAGTTTTTGAGTATTTTGTTGTTGAAGGAAAGCCTGCCTTTGCTATAGCTTCTGCAGGGGAAGTGGAGGAGTGCCTTGGCAGCTCTAAATGGTTGAACTTTCCACATCTCCACAAAGCTCACTACCCTCCTGTGCCTGGAAAGAGAACTCATTTCAAAAGCGTCTATATTCTGTATAGCCTCACAGCAGCTTCCCATTTAATCTAAAGGCAGTGAAAGGAGATGGTTGCGGTAAAGGAAAAAGAGCAAAAAAGTGGGAACAGAACCGAAAACATTGCACCACCAGAAAAAAAGGCTTTGGTGCTCCGATGTCTGATCGTCTCACTGCCAGGAGGCACCTCAGCAGCCCCATCAGTGATCCTTGGAAACGAGATGTAAACATGCGAGGCGGAGTGAGAAGATCAACGCGCGCTGATTTGCATGTTCGTAGGGCCCGGAGAGACTGCCAGCTGGCTAACATAACCATGGCAGGTGGTAATTGCCATAATGACACTAAGGTTGGGTTGAGACACCAGTAAAGTAGCGTGTCCCGTCTCATTAACAGCGCTGTTGTTCAGACTGTCAGACAGGGCAAGGCAGGAAAAGCAATTAGTCTGGGACCACAGGGAGGAGGACGAGCAGGAGAGTGATACACTTTCTGAAGCCATAAGATTTAGTCAAAGAAACCACTTCATGCAATGGTAAACCATAGTGCAGCTGCAAAGATTGGTGTTCATCATCATTATCTTTGGGATGTATTTGTTTATTTGACAGGTGCATGGAAAGGCTTATTAGCTGAGTTAGCTATGCGCTAATTTACATCTGCAGTCCCTTGGCAGGAAACAGAAAATAACTTCTCTGTTAAAAAAAATAGCACTGTTGTATAAAAACATAATTAAGAGAAATATGTGGTGCACCGTTCTCACTCCCTCCATTATCTCCCTGAAATAATGAATGTGTTTAACATGAAAGGGTTGGGGACAGCTGGTTTTCTCTTCTGAATTCAAATAAAAACTAAGTTTTGGCTTTCAGAATATGAAACTATTATTGCACATTTAGATAATAGAGGAAAATGTAGAGGAATTGCAATAGGCGTTGTGCGTGTTTTCATCCTGAAAAACTAAATAAAGGATCCAATTCCCTTAGAAACAAGTTAGTATCAATATGATTGATGGATAGGTTGACCAGGGGGGTATACTTCGAAGCTGGTTCAACCTAACCTGGATATGTTTGAGTTAGCCGGTTGGCATAATCCAAAACATACGCGCTCTCGCTAAACTGTACTACGACACGGGTTATCAAGTGGATCGCTCAAGCCAGCCGTGTCCTATCTAGTTAGGTGCGCGTTCACATGAAAGGGGTGGTATTTGGAGCATTCAAACAATCACAAACATGGACAAGCGTACTCACAGCGCAGCGTCATACTTCCTGAATGAAAAGTCAACTATATAATTAAACACATATGAAGAGGTTAAAATGTAAACATCCATGACTTAAACACTTTATCCAGGATAAAAGCCACATAGCTGCACCTGCAAGGTAAATACAGCTGGTAACAGAAAAAGTGTTTGAATGCGTACATTAACAGCTTTATGATATCACTGCCCCGTCTAAGACACGAGTGGATCTGACTTTAATTACATTTGACTCGAGTGTTTCCTCAACTTAATGTGTTGCTTAAAATAATACTTCTGCATACAGTATGTGACACTGTGAGTGTTGCACGGCCAGATACGGCTCAGCTGACTCAGATAAGGAGAAATATGATACATTATGATGTGATATGCCTCGGACTGTACTTAAAGTTACTCTGATCCGGTTACTTATGTTGTGGCAGATATTTAAGTAAGCTTTCTTAACGCTAATGTTATAATAGTCAGATTGCTCTGAAGATCGGAGGTGATATTCTATTCATTTTCACGTTCACACAGTCGGTGATTTGAACTGCAACGGCAGTTTGAACTGTATCCTTTATCCTCTAATATGACTGATCACTTTAAACTCTGCAAACTGTTGTTATCAGCTGTTCCACAATGGTTTCTACCTCAAACTGTAAAATATTTATCCTTATATTTATCCTGAAACGGTTTCATTCAATGAAAAATAAAATCAATGTGCAGGCTTACGTCAACACTGTTCTACATGAACAATACGGGCAGTTTATACATTAAATAAATCAACAGTAGGTGGCGATATATGCTCCAAGTGGAAGCGATTCGCCATTAAAGCAAACAAGAAGAAGAACTCCGCACAGTTGATCTCTTATCCTGGAGCATATCCTGCTTCGGAGCACAGACTAGGTTCCATGATAAGTCACCATGGAGATCTAGCCTGCTAAAAAGAGAACCAGCTTCGTAGGACCGGAAACCCTGAGTTTTCCCTGAAGTTAGCCGGCTAAGCGAAAATCCTGCTTCGTAGTATACCCCCCAGTTGTACCTTTGTGCGGGACTGCACAGCATTTTATCACTTTTCCAGTGTTCCGCATTTGATTGACAGTCGCTCAGAAAATCGAAACTTTGCTTTTATCCAATGGTATAACAGAGGTATTCAACTAAAATTCAACGAGGTCCAGTTATAGAAAATCTCCCCATGCAAAGGTTCCGGAGCTTCAAAATGTCTAACTTGCTTTATGAATTAGTGTGATATATATTGAAGTAGCCTGTAGCTTTATCAACGTCTGCATGTAATCAACAACCCGGCGTGCTCCAATCAGTGTCCTCGGAAGTGGACCAGGAGATGACTGCCAATCAAATAAAGAAAGTACAATTCATAAACAACAATATGTATTGTTGTTACGGCTGCTGTTTCTGCCTGCTCGTTAACCTGTCTGGGATTGTTTGCAGCTGTGTGTGTGATTAGGTAAATGATCTGTGTGGTTGCCCCAACGTCATTGGCTGTCATCTCCTGGTCCACTTCCGAGGACACTGATTGGAGCACGCCGGGCCCGACGTTCTCCAATCCCTGTGCAAGCCCAGCGCACACCTGCTGGAGAGGACTACAAAGCCTGGGGACAATTATCACTCAGGAGGCTCTGCTGCGATCAGACGCCTCATACCTTTTGCTCTTGTGTCATGGAGACTACTGACTGTGTTTGGTGTGACATATGTGTTTAGTGACGAGTGTCAACATATGTACTTAGTGTCGAGTGACGATGTATGTGCTTAGTGTCGAGTGACGATGTATGTGCTTGACAAGTGTCGAGAGATGTGCTTAGTGTTGAGTTTGGATATATGTGTTTAGCGTAGTGTGCTTAGTTTCCCTCCTTCAGCTGTGTTTTCTTACAGCTTCCCTTCTTTAGACTGTACCACTTTGACGGTGAGGGTTAATTTGGCTATTAGCTATATTTCTTTGTATTTAAGTAGGCTCCTTTTTTAGAGTCCTCCTTTTGTTAGGTTATTTGTCAACCTGTGCCCTTTTGGCCTTTTTGTTGTTTCAGGCTGCCTGCCTGCCATTTTGTTTACCCAGCTATTGTAAATAAACCATTTATAATTATTACCAATTCCAATCTGGTGTATGTTGCTTTCCTCTTCTCCTAGTCGGGACGTAACAATTGTCAATTAACATTGAACTATAAAGTAAATACTGTGGATATGTGTAATGTTCATCTCGGACTGCATTTAAAAATAAAATAGGAGATAATAAATAAAATGGCTTTTGAAAATATGTGCATCTTAACATTTTAAATAAGTTAATTTTAGATAAGTAAAATAGCGTGTAGCAGCAGCTTGAGTTTCCCTTTTTCTTTGTTTACCGTTTCACATCATGAACAGTTTCAGACGATTATAGAACAATATCAGTCTTTACACATCATAACAATTGAACAGTTTTAAAGTTTCTCTTTCTTTCCCTCTTATATTGCAGTCCCTCAATCACTTTTTTTTAATTCAGCGCAAGAATTGAGCTGGAGCTTGTCTTGCCAGGAGTTTGTAAATCTGGGCTGAAATGGTGTCAGGGTGCTCATTGGTTAGCCTGCCCTGCAACGATATTTAGTTTTAATTTTGATCCTGGTGGACTGATCATATTGGGCTCTGAGACTGCTCATTTGACCTCAGTTCTGACTTGAGAGGGAATGTTTGGTCAAACACTTTGTGTTTTGTTTCATAGTGGCGTTTTGGCACTTTTAATGAGCGCCACGGTCTCTGAACAAATGAGACACACTGGCTCTGTGCTCCCAGTGGGCAGGATGAACATGAAAGAGTCCACTCAGGGTTAAGAGCTCTGTTCTCACTGTCCACTTTCCTCTTCTTGCAGAGCACCATGTGGAATTATGTGTCTCTCCCTGTCTGCCGCTCATCTCTTCTGTGTTTCTCTCCCTGTATCGCTCACTTGTCTCTTTTGCCCCTGTCGGCAGCGGTTAAAATAGAATCACCCCATTAAAATTGAAATCCCCTATTAATGTATTGATTATAGGTCCGGGTCCGTATAGGTCGGCGTCCGGATCCGGTCCGCGGTCCACCTGTTGCTGACCCCTGCACTATAACAAACCTTATTGGTTCATCGGGCTGCTCTCATTATGTTCAGCCGCTGTTACCTTCTCTGTTTGGTAATCTTCTTGTAATCTCTTTTCTTTTATTCTTTATGGGCCCAGCATCTCTTACGAGTTTCACATGTAGTGTTGCTTCAAATCGTATTCACCTTCATGTGCGAATGAAAAGAAAATCTGATTTTGATTGGTCTGATTGATTGATGTCTGACACAGCTAATGGTAATAGCCCTCTCTTGCTTTCTAGACTAACTACATTTGTGTACCGACCATGAGCTAATCCAGTAGTGGGGGCATGGGTGGCGCCAGGATTTGTTTGCTGCAGGGTGAGGAGAAGGTTTTAAGCGGGAACACAGGAAATCTGTAAGCAGCAATATATCTGAGTGCAAGCGTACAGTTTGAGCAGAAGCAGAGCAAATCTAAGTGCAAGCAGGCATTATTTGAGTGCGAGGACAGGGTTTGAGTGAAAGAAATCAATAAAGTATGCTCTCAAATTTAAATACCACGCTCTTGAATAAAGATAGGGAATAACCCCCATAATAACTGACATAACTATTAACTTGGACACGCTACAATATTATCATTAATATTTACATTAAAACATTCCTTTGACACTTATAACATTACTTTGCAAGGTAAACACAACCAAAATAAGTTTGTAAAAGCAGAATTTGAACACTGTTTCTGTGCTCCTACAATATTTTAATACCATTACACCCTAAGCGTACAAGTACACAATAGCGATCGTTCACTTTCAACTGGCATGCTGTGACATTTAACCTCATCACCACACCGCAAACAGACGCAGACGCAGACACGCAGACACACACACACACACACACACACACACACACACACACACACACACACACACACACACACACACACACACACACACACACACACACACACACACACAAATATCTATAGATACATTTTCATAACAAAACAATGGGCTTGCTAAGCCGTTGCTAGGCCAATTGTTGGAGTTGCTACAGCAACTCCAAGCTACCCCCTGGCGCCGCCCCTGAGTGGGGAGAATGTGGGACAGTGCCCAATACATATTAAACCTTGTGCCCTGTCTTCAAATATGAATTATCTCAAACATTTAGAGATAAGAAGCTATAATTTCATATATATATATATATATAAGTACAGGTATCTATTCTGTTTTTGTGTTCATGTGATTGATTGATTAACTTATGTGCACAACTGAACTACCATATAACATTTTTTGAGTGCCATTGGACTAAAGAGATATCATTGGAAAGCTAAAAAACCGCCTAAAAATGTTGTAAAAGAATCAACATGTGTTCCAGTGTAATTATGACTGACTGTAAAGGAGCAAGCCACATACACTTTTAGGGTTATCACGATTTTGATTGGTCTAAAATTGACCTTTCAATTTCAATCATAGGTATCAAGTGAAGTCTCCATGTGGCGACATCATGCTTTGATACAAACTGAATGAATGAGGAAATAAAATGGGGTGGAACAGACTCTGGGTTTGTTGAATAGTTACCACAGTAACTGACCTAGAGCTTTAGTTACCTCTTTTCTGGAACTGAAACCTCTGATAGCTCAGACATAGCAATCTCAGAGTTTTCATTTGATGATTCATAATGAGATGTGTGAGTGCTCTTGCGTCATTAGTTATGGGTAAATAATTGCAGTGCTAGATTTGAGGTTGTCAGAAGTTGGACACAGTATGACTCAATCATCAATCAAAAAACTATGAATTTGACTTATAATAAAAAAACATAATCTATTATCCATTACTCTCATGACACAGTGGCTTAGCAGTGCATTTGCACAACAGCTGTGAAGGAAACTCTCGCCTCAAATCAAACTCCTGATCAGATATCGGAGTTGGTAATGCTCCACAGTCATGGAGGAAATATTTGATTATTTTGTCAAAGCTGCCACAGAGATGGATAGCATTGGGACAAAGCTTCAGATACTCACAGTCTTCCTGCAGAGCTGAACATTATTCCTCTGCTGCAAGGCAAGATGCACGCCCCCCCCCCCACACCCACTCATTTTTCTTCTAGGCTTTCCTTGCCTCCATGAGTCACAGGTGCACGCATGCAGCAGAGAAATCAGGTAAATGTAAGCCCTGAGCCGATGCTTTGGGAATCACTGAGACTCATTGTGACACATGAATCACATCCAGGCATACCTTAGGGTGACGCCTCACAATTGGTGTGACTGCATCATTTCTGCCTGCCAGAGAGCCGCACTGCTCAGGGGTTTTCCTTTCTGAAACCTTTCTACTCATATAGTTAGATACACAGTATGTATGCAATCCCATTCCCATTTCTCTGTACTCGAAAGTAGTGAGTCACACGCACGGCTCTCCTGCATGGCTAATGGAGTTAATCAGAGTTGGAAAGGTAGAGTCAGGGAAAATTATGGCCTACTCTATTGTTGAATGCCTGACCTTATCAGTTCTAATGTACCACTGCAATTGTTGATGTCAACTCTTCATTGAGGTAGCAGGAAGTGGGCAGGTTGAAGCGGACGGTGTGAATTGAAGCTGGGGGTTCAGCAGGGCACAGAACTGTTTGTAAAGTGTGATGACCCACCGAGGCATCACGATAATATCACTGACAAAGCTGTGATAAGATTGGAAATGTAAAACATACCTTAATCAACAAGCTCCATATGCATCTGTAAAGATAATGTATGGAAAACAAGGTAAATACACTGGCAGTGAACGTTCAAAATGAAAGTTGCCTTGTTAAATTGATAGACAGCTTAACAGTCTACAGCATGGTAGGAGCTGTGTGAGACCGTCAAGACTTAAATTAACAAGCAAATGTATTTTTTTTTTACTTTAGCAAAAGATGTGAGGTAGATGTTATGTCTAATGTTATGTTGATGTCTCGTTTAGGTCATAACGCCATTTGCTGGTTTCAGAGTTATCTAACCGACCGTACTCAATGCGTCAGGTTGGGTAGCACTGTCTCTGACCCTGTCACCTTGGAGAAGGGCGTTCCACAGGGCTCTATTTTGGGGCCTTTGCTCTTTTTATTATATGTAAACAATATTTGTAATCAGATGCAATTTTCTACCTATCATATGTATGCTGATGACACTATTGTATATTCATGTGCTCCTTCTCTGGATATGGCCGTTTCCAATTTAAATCTGATTTTATCACGCTGCAGCATGCACTTCTTGATTCCAAACTGCTTTTGAACAGTAAGAAAACCAAAGCAATGCTTTTTGCTCCCAAGTCAGCGTCCTCTTGCCTCTCCATTGACACCCTTGATGGCGTCTCTGTTGAGTTTGTTGATACCTACAAATATCTTGGCTTTTGGTTGGACAGTAATCTGAACTTCAAACACCATATCGAAGTTCTAACAAAGAAATTGAAATTCACTCTTGGCTTCCTTTACAGACTTACATGTTGTTTTTCAACTTCATCCCGTAAAAGGTTGGTCTCTGGCTTATTCCTGTCCCAGCTGGACTACGGTGACACCATTTATAGATTTGCCTGTCCCACTGTCTTGGCCAAACTTGACCCACTCTACCATGCTGCACTGCGTTATATATCAAATGCACCCTATAGGACTCATCATTGCACAATGTATAGCCTAACTGGATGGTCCTCACTCACTATGCGTAGGATGCAGCATTGGTTTTTATTAATGTATAAAGCCATTTTAGGAAAGCTTCCACTCTACATATGTGCCAGATTTGCTCCAGTTTGTGACTTTTACAACCTCAGATCCAGTGCCTGGATACGGTTCCAGGTTCCTGCTGTGCGGACTGAGGCTGGAAAAAGGAGTCTCTTTTATTATGGTCCTTGGTCTTGGAATGACCTTCAATCACGCCTCAAACTGACGGCACTTGTCTCTATAGCCTGTTTTAAATTGAAGTTGTCAGAAGTCCTTACCACCACCTGTTCTTGCAGTAATAAGTAGTGCCTTTCTTACTGTCCTAATGTGCACAATGTAGTAACTGCTTTTTTCGTCTTTCGTTTTCTTAGTTATGTTCTCTGTATTTTATATGTTTGTGTTATGTGTTATGTGTAACGTTGCTGCCTTCTTGGCCGGGTCAGCATTGTAAATGAGATTTTATCTCAATGCTTTTTATCTGGTTAAATAAAGGTTAAATAAAAAATTAAAATAAAAAGATGTAATAAATTATTAAAATGTTTTTAAAAAACTATTAATAGTTAGGCACCAAATGGGAAATGAAAACGGTTTTGGTTTGTGTGTCTTTGCTCATGTATTATTTATCATTAATTTCACGTTCAACTTCACACTAAGCTTTGGAGGTATTTGAACATTTGCAGAGATAAATTACTTACAATTTGATACACAAATTATGAATCCATGATCATCAAAACATTCCCGTCATTGATCATTTTCATCAAGTCAGCCCCTCGAAAGTGTGTACATAAGTCGAATATTACAAAGTTATTCTGTTGCTCCTGGGCAGCCAATGGCAGTTGCGTTTGAGTAGTTGAATTCATCACCCCGGAAATACACTGACGAGGGTCAGAGTTACTAGATCCGCCAGTAAAATCTGTGAAAATATCTTCGAGAACTTTGTACTGCCGTTCAATGAGAAGACAAAAGAAGCTTAGTGCAAGTTCAAGCAGGAAGACCAAGCTCTTCATTCATATTACACGTCACTTCTTCACCCAGCTCCCTCATTAAGTGATCGGGGGCGTCACTCCCCAGCTAACCAATCACTCCTCTCTCCATTCTCACAAGCCTATCGTTGCACCCGCTAATCCCTTTATATCTGCTCTTCCCTCTTGTCAGCTGTCATTTCAGGTGACAATACGCAACCCTCCTCCCCCCCTTTCGCCTCCGGTCTCCTACAGGACCAAGCTAATCCTTCTCCATTCAGCCCGGTCCCTCCTACTTATCACCACCGCCAGTGTCTAGACCCCGGGGGTTTCTTCGGAGCGGTTCTTCCCTTCCTGAATGATAACCCTGCAAACCGGGGCCTAATCGCCAAACACCATTCCATTCTCCTGTCTCAATTCTGGCAATCATTATTTCATTCATATTACGTGTCCCAGTAATAAATATGTATTTCATATATCAACGTCTCTCCTGATTGAATTATTGAGAGCTACAATAGCAGAGAACTGGAAGTCCATCTCACAATCACCAGGCACAGGTAAGTGCAACCCATTTCAAATATGATTGTGATGGCTAATGTCGAATAAAGCAGAATACTTGTGCTTTGGACTTTTGCCTGGGGCCTCTTAAGTGTCAGCAGGGCACTCAGGCGGGTTAAGTAACATGTCCTCCTGAGACGTGGGCACAGCATTCACCCTGACACACCTGACCAGTTACGAGCACGCTTTCTTGGATAGAAATGTCAAGACCTGTAAGCACACAACCTGACATCCCCCTCCGTTGTCATTCCCTTTCCACAAATTACACAAAAACACTGACACACGCACGCATGCTTGTACACACACGGAAGAATAAGTCCATTTGTCCTTGTCTCACACAAGGTAGGTAAGACAAGGCATGTCATAACCACACTTGTCAGTTTCTCACTAACCAGGCTTGTCAGTGAGCCTTCCCTTGCTTCATTAAACAATCCTCTGCGGTGAAGGAGGCCGTGCAGCAACAACCAGCACGGAGCTCCGAGTGGGGGGTGTTAGGAAGGGGCACCACCACTCCCAAGGATCCCCCTGATAAGCTCATCACTGTAAGTTAAGCTCTATTCAGGTGTGAGTACGCCTAACAGGACTTGGAGTCATTTGCAAAGACTGCTGGCATAGTCAGTGATTTGTCTGTGATTGTTTTTTAACATATGAACATGAGCACAAAGGTCCATTGATAATACACAGAGCTACAAAGTAACATGTTAGAGTAATCGGATGTTACTGTTACACAGTAATGTAACATGCTACTTTTTGTTCATCAGTAATTACATTACAGTTAATAAGCAGAAAATGATCTTGTTACCTGCTTTACTTTAATGTCTTCCACTTCTACGCATAACGGGAGGACAGAAAAATAAACCGAACGTCCCTTTTCCCCTGTGCTACACTCACAAGTTCATGGATAAGGAGACGGAGCAGAAATGTCAGTCACATAGCAGAGATACATATTGAGCAACATATAGGTAACGGGCAGGTGGCCTGTGGCCACCATCAGAAAGGAAAACTTTTGCAACAAGTGTTATCCCGAGAAAACATGGCTGATGTTCAGAAAAAGAGCAGAAAACAGACGTCTATTGTTCAGTGTTGTCCTTACTAGATTAAGGATTCACGCTGATCTGGGCTTAATTGAGTTCAAACTTTATATTTGTATTTGTCATTTGATGTATGGTGCATCTCAGGTAATTTCAGCAGCAGATAACTAAGGCATTACTTTTTTTTTTAAAGTAACTAGTAATGTGTAATGCATTACTTTTTTTGAGTAACTATCCTAATACTGATAATAACCTGAGAGTTGTGAATGTTGCTGATCAAAGTTGCACTTTATTATTAGTGCAACTTTCTTTTCTTTTTATTATGGAAATAGAGTTATCAGTGTAATCTCTGGAGTGGAGGTTTGAAAGCTCTCTGGCACTAACTTCCCAATCTGCTTTGCTAAATCCAGAAACAACGAATGATTAAGTCCTAAATATTTGCGTCACCGGTGATTTTGTAATATTCATTATCTCTGTAAATGTGTCTCATGGAAGAAAAATGTTAGGTTGTAGTGAGTTATCTCCTTGTAGTGCTACCTGTATGCTAATGAGCCTCAGTGCAGTATTGAGTGGGGGACTTTCTAACAGGGGGTCTATGTTCAAATGGGTATTTTTTTTAAAAGCACGCAAATAGCAAAACAAAATGCTAGAGTTTTTATTGTAATCATTGATATTTGTTGTTTGTAATACACTCATCAATCCTTTTATTAAAGAATAAGAAGAATGAAGGCTACAGAAGAAGAGTAAATTATTCACTGGGGGTCTGTATAAACCTTTAATTTGAAAGCGGGGCTGGTATGCTAATGGGAGCTGCAAATGAGCAAATTAGGAACCTCGTTTTGGTGATTAACAAAAGCTCAGCAGTCCTCAGGTAATCTCACAATGGATTGTGTGTAGCCTCAGATGTTACCCTTTTTTAGCTCCATGATAACTGCTAAAGTAAACCATGTTCAATTTAGATCCCATATAAAACAACAGAGAAATACATGACTGAGAAAACAAAAGAGAAAAAGTCACATTTATAATTGACGATATCAAATTAATTAGGTTGGGTTGTGTTTTGAAGGAAAATTTGGTTTTAACATGAGCACAGAAGATGAACTGAAAAGCAAGATGTCTTCAGCAGTACATCAGGAACTGTAATGCTGTTTGTCACAGAGAGTCGAGGGCTTGTCACATTCAAGATATACACCTACCACTGTTCCAGATGGACAACATTTTGACGTCATAAAGGGTCAGGAAGGAACTGTGTCTATTGCAAACAAACGGCCAATATAAGGATCATTCTTATATTTTTCATAAATATTAATAACTTATTAGAACCGTCAATGATAGAGACTCGCTCAATGCTGTCAAATAAATATTGAGTCTAAAGGTCATTTCTACTTCCTAACCCTAGTTGATCCAAAAAGATACACTGAAAACTGAAACGTTGACTTTAATTACATTTAGTGTTTAATGTAATGTACGTAAAAAATATTAGGTTCAGCGTAATACTATTGCTTTCAACTAACCTAATACAGTTATGTGAAATATGTTGACATAACACATTTAATTAAGGTTAACAATTCAGTGTTTCAGTGAACGGTACGTCCACGGCAGCGTCGCGTTGAAGCTTGCATGTGGGCGTGTCTGGCTTGCGACCAACAACCAATCACATTAATCTCCCGCCCCGGACACAAAAGTATGCGGTTTGATTGGCTAGAGCTTGTACTGCCATATGATTTGATTGGCTGGCGCTTCCGTCGACGCTTGAAAAGTTGAACCTTTCTCAACTTTCTAAACGAGCAACGGAGGCAATGCGATGCGACGGAACCACAAAGTGAATGCGAAGCGTCTCCGTTGAAGCATGCAACGCTGCCGTGTGGACGTACCGTGAAGTGATAGAAATCTGGATTAATTTCATGACATGTAAAAGACCTGATCAAAACAATACCAATCAAAGGTGCAACACTTACTGTACAGCCAAACATGTGTTGAGATACTTAAAGTGCACAATAAACCAGCAGGTGAGGAACATCTTAAACCTGTAGCAAAGGCTGATGCTAATTGACCAGCAGATCAAAAAGACAGAGGAAGCACAAGTGGCACTGCTTGAGTTCAACAAAAAATGTGTCTGTTATTTCATGGACATCTAAGAAAAAGAAGAAAACGTTCTTTGTTGATCCCTGAGGGGAAATAATATCTCTTTCACTCATTTTACACACAAGACCCGAAATACACAAAAAGGACCTAAACACAAGCAGAAATAGATAGATGTCCAATCCAGTGGGCTGATTATTGACAGGCGCCCAGAGCAGTTGGGATTCAGTTCATGTCTGCGGTTCCCAGGATGCCAACTGGCACAGGTCATTGTTTGTACCTGGTCTGTGCGGAGACATGAACCTGCGACCTTCTGGTTCCCAAGCCAAGTCCCCACTGACTGGGCTACCCACAGCAGCCTACATTGGCTTTGCATGTGACGCAGAGTAAATGGCAATGGCTGACATGCAGGGTTTGGAAGGTTTACTTTAAAAATGAAATCTGTTACAATAACTAGTTACAAGTCAAACAATAACAATTACCTTTGATTGGTGGATTAATGGGCATAAAGCCCCCTGAGACTATAGGGTGACCAGGTGTCCTGCTTTGTGCGGGACGACACAGCATTGTTATCCCACAAATTGAGAAGATGTCCCATATTTGATTGACATTCTGAAACTTGGCTTTTATCCAAGGCTTTTTATAAGACAATATAGGGCTATCACCATGTCAATCAGTGTCAGTCAATCAACAAAGAAATGTATTTCCGGTGTGGCTGATGGAGGGCTACTCCCAGAGAGTTTCGGTGAAATTTTCACGTATGGAGGTGAATACGATTTGCTAGACTCACAAGAAATGCCTGGCTAAAAAATTAAAAAGTTGATCAATTGACACATTCCTATGGATAGATTACCAAATATATACGGTAAGAGCAGCTGAAATACCAAATGTTTACCACAGAGTGCAGCACTCACAGTCCTACAGATCAGCAGTCTGTGGTAGTTAGCTAGCTCCGGGAATTGTTTCAGACTCCAGAATTTGGGCTGTATAAATAAAATATGATGGATTTATTGAGATCATTAAAAAAAAGAAAAAAAATCAATGCTTATTCACATGCGTATGGGTATCTGGAGTGCCAACCAACCCACACAATAACAGATTATAAAAACCCAGTCAGTAATTAGTACGGATTAAATAGCAATTCCGATTTGGCTCCCATACAGGTTTAATAAAATATATGGCCAAAGCATCTGTACACCTCCATCTACCACTTCAGGACTACTCTTTCAAAAGATGAAGCATGGAAACTGAAAACAAGCTTGATGTGGCTATTTTAACTCTGGATTAATGAATAAGGATAAGAAGAGAAAACAACAGGCCATTGTGTTAGCAATATTGCTATTTCCAGCAAGAACACATTTAAGTAGTGCACCCCAATGCAAATACTTTTTCTGGATATGTACAGATAATGTGATCTGATAGAACAATGCTGCATTGTGCTGGAGATGACGTCAGAGAACAAACTAAATGTACTTCAAACTGACCTCCTCATTCTATTCACTATCTTCTTTTTAACGAAGAATTGCAAAAAAGGTCCCGAAAGTCAATAGAATTCTTATTGTTCCTGACAGAATATATAGAATAAACATTACTTTATATTCATCTGGGCGTCATCCCATTTTGTTCATAACTCATTCATGTACTGTGACTCATAACAATTATAATTTTTTATTTTTCCAATCTCCTCCCTTTCCACTTTGTTTTTCAATTATTACAATATTACTGCTGCCTGCAATAGATTGAAAAGCATAAAGAAATAAGAACCTCATGTTAAACTTTGCATGTTGCAAATAAATGAAATCCAATGAATATGTGATAGTGTCTTATTATAAGACTCTTGAGCAGAGTTGGGTGGGTGGGTAATAATATTACTTTTGTCGGTAACGGAGTAGTGTAACGTGTTACTTTTATAATTCAGTAATCACACTACAGTTACTAACATTTCCCCAACATGCGTTACTTCGTTACTTTTATAAAATAATCACACTCACTGACAGACAAGAGGGGTTTCCGCCGCAGGTTTGTATACATGTAGGCCTACGTAATCTGCTCGATTTGCGCGTCCACATCTCCACGTGCAGTGCTGCATAAACATGGCTGAGTCTTTTCATCTGAAAGGTCCCTCAACGGGGCCGCTCGCTCTCCTTTCTTGATCGCCCTCTCACGGGTGAACAGTTCAATGTCCCGCTTCATTGTAGGAATTCTTCCATGTCTCTACCGCTTTAGTTTGACCATCTCTGTTACTAAGTTATGGAATACTAAATAAATAAGTAATTAGATACCTTACCGTTTGTAACGACGAAACGCCGTTACTGCTATTTATTAAATGGCATTAATTATACAAGTGTTCACTAGTGATGGCAGTTTGACACTGAAGCTTCGAACGGAGCTTCAACCCTGGACTTCCTATTCCATAGAAGCAGTGCTTCGAAGCTTCCTTCAAATCACGTGACATGTGACGTCCGAAGCAGCAACTGCTTCAAATCACGTGACATGTGACGTCCGAACCAGCAACTGCTTCATTTCCTGAATGAATCAACTCACTGGTTCGCCGTCCAATCAGGTGATTCAATGCACTGCCTCGTTTCGATTCTGACAGGTGACAGGTTGAAACCGTTTCAAATTTGAGCGCTTCAACACTTTATAACCGCTCTAAACAATGCGCAATGTGTGGGTTGTTGTCGTAGTTTGCATTGTTGCTGTTGAGTTGTTGTTGGCATTGCATTTGAATTGGATCATTATAGAGCAAGCCAGGAAGAAAAATAGGTCGTTCTGGCTCGTGAAACACTTCGAAATGTGGAGAAGTTGTGAACAAAAAGACAATGAGTAATATAAAAATACTTTGATGGTCTAAGGCAGGGGTCGGCAACCCGCGGCCCACGGGCCGCATGCGGCCCTTTAACCCCTCTGCTCTGGCTCCCTTGAGCTTAGACAAAAATAAGAAGGAAATTAAATTAAATTACTTGAAGGACTATTTATATTTTGTTGCATGGTTGAAAATGTTTCGTATCTTGTATTTTGAGGTGATACTGTGACACATAAGTAAAAAACAAAATGGTTTTAATTAGGTCAACTAAAATATGCGTCACATCCTGCTACGGTCCCGCGCGAGCGCCTTTTCTTGGAGGCACTCGCGCGGGGACCCCCGGCTCGATGAGCGAACTATGGAAAAATCAAAGAAAAGTACCGGAGGAACACAGGATTTAATTCTGTGTGGACAGAGTTATATGCTTTCACAGCAAACGATGCTGGTTTACCGGTATGTTTGATCTGTAGAGAGAAGTTGTCAACGGTGCTGCAGCCTTTACGTATCGAGGAACAACACGGGAGAGGAAGACAGCTGACGATCTTCAGTCATAATTCAATGGGGTATGTCATTTATTTCAGAAAACACTTTTTGTTATATTCCATGGAATGCTCTTATCGTCCCGATAGCAATGAATACATTAAATCAGGGGTACTCAAATACAAATCTTAAAGGTCCAATATTTTTTTTTCAATAAGACAAAGGTCCGTTTATTACGGTCATTCAAACTTTTAAACAATTACAACAAGATTCTTAACACGAGGTTGCAAAAACTAAAATAATCTGTATGCAGCAGTTTTCATTGTTATTGTGTCTGTGCTCGATCCCTCAGAGCTGCACAGTTATGAATAAAGGCAACTGCACCCTCTTTCATTCAGCATTCCCAATATTGCTTTATAAATGTCTTGCCCCCTTTTCTGTCGACTGAGGTTCGTCAGGCCCAACACATCTTCAACAAACTCCCCCTTTGCCTCATCATAAAAACTCACAAACACCAGCAACTGAGCATTGTCAGTGGTGTCAGTGGACTCATCCACCGCTAAGGAAATGCACTATGCATTTTGTATTCCATCACAAAGCTGATTCATCAAATCACCAGCCAGTATGTTCTTCTGGTTGCTGTGGAATCTGAGATGGGGATTTGCTTGATTTGACCTGTTATTTCCTCTTTTAGTTTGCCTTCAAACATGGTCTCCATCACTTCAGTCATGCATTCTTTTATACTTCAGTTATTATCCAGTGGAAAGCTCTTACCTACTGGCCTAGTTCAATCAAAGTGGTTACTTTCTTTTTGCTGGGCAGTGTAGTTTTACACACCGTCTTATTTGACTTTCTCAGGACTTAAAACTGTTTTTTGGGGGAAGACCCCCACAAAGAAAAACATATATTTACACACGTAAGGTCATCCTCTTAACAGTTTGGTATGCTCATCCGTGAGCAGAGCATCAAGTTGACATGTCTATTAGCTGAATGCGGCGATTACCATCTTGTTCAGCAAAACGCCTCACAAACGTATTAAGATCAACAGCTTTAGTGCGTTTTGATTCAATGATGAGTACAGCCAACCTGACAGTCTCTTCTCTGTCATTGTAGACCGCAAATACCTAATTCCTTCAGTACTTGGGTCCGAATGCTTCTCGTTTTGCGCCGTACCGTTCAAATGAAATCGCCGCCAATCATATTTCCACGCTCGCGCCAGGTCCGGGGGAGGGGTTACAAGGCGTGCGTCTTGTGCTGCATTCACTTGTACTCGGACATTAGAGACTTTCTCTCATAAATGTCCGATGAGCCACAACTTTTCTTTCAAAACAAAGCTGCCCACTGGGGTGGCAGCTGGGGTGGCAAGGCCTATTTTGAGGGTAGCAGTTGCCCCCCCATGCCACCCCAGTAGGTGAAACTAGACTACTAGCTACAGTACAGATGCATGCAACTAGATGAGCTGTTAACTCTCGCTCGGACTTTTTCTTTTTTTAAACACACGCATCTTTCCCACCCGCATTCCGCGAAGACCCGCCCTACTGTGCCTCTGATTCGCAGACTGTCGGTGGGGGAAAAAAACGCTGACAGGATGCTGAATGTGATTGAACCAATGCGTTGACAGACACACACAGACAGTGGAACAGTCGGACATGCAGAGCGCTGTTTGTAGTGGACATAGCGGAACATTTTGACTCGTTGCGTTGTGGCGATGTCTCGCAGATAACACAAATGAAAAGTATAATTTGCTCAGAGTCCAGAGACAGTTGTGGTTCGGTCCGGATCCGGACCGGAGTCCGGACTTTGAGGATGCCTGCATTAAATGCTTTGACAATAAATACATACAAAAATTCATCTCTGGAAGCCGTAGCGCTGTAAAAAGCACGACCATTCATTTTAGCCGACGCGGCTAAAATAACTGGATGGCCTACCTGCCTGTCAGCCTTCCATCTCTGTTCTATCTGTGCACAAACTTATCTCGTGGCCTCATTGATGATGTGCGTTCGTATGTGTTGGAGGAAGGACTCTGTAAGAAAGTCTGAAGGAAGAGGCCTATTTTTTCCGGTTGTGTATTTTCAAATTCTAGCGCACTCGAGGTGGTTTCTCCATTCTTACCTACCCTACCTTTAACTCTTTTTAGGGTGCAGTTATATGTTTTATTTATTTCATAGCGGGCCCATTTTAATAATATTTTGTTTTCCTTCAAATGTGCAGAGGACTCCCCAAGTGCTGTGTTTAATTTATTTTAAAGCCTGTGTATTATTTGTAATTCTCCTTATAGGAGTTCTTTGTTTCTTATTAGAGGTTAACAGTTGTATATAATGTAATAAATAGCCTAATAAATACAAAAAGACTGTAGTTTTTGTCTGATATAACAATAAATACAACTTTATTAGCTATCAAGTTATGAAATATGTTTTGCGGCTCCAGACAAAAACATTTGGGAGAAAAAGGAGCAAAATGGCTCTTTTGGTCAAAAAGGTTGCAGACCCCTCGTCTAAGGAATTGATAGCAGTGGATAGAGCCGGCGGCCAAGATGCGGCGATATCCTCCGCGCAGCTGGTTCAAAGCACGGAATAGTTAAACTTTTAATCATTGCTTTTCAACTTTAATACTTTAATAACTGATAAAAGGCCCTCTCCGCCCAAAAAAATGTCAAGCACCCTCTAGTCTCTTCTCAATAACCCAATACACACTATTATCAATCTTTAATTGCAAATAGAACATGATATTCAGTGTGTGTGTGTGTGTGTGTGTGTGTGTGTGTGTGTGTGTGTGTGTGTGTGTGTGGAATATTTTTCAAGGCAAAGATACGTTAAACCCACTGCAGCCTTGCACTTCGCCAGGAGAGGTCGCTGTAACTGAAGCTTCGAGAAATGAACCTATTTCCGACACAATTGTCCAAGTGGTTCGACGCTTCATTCAAAGCTTCATTTTGCCATCACTAGTGTTCACCCCTCATCTTGTCTGTTGTTTCCGGTCGTCTCTGTGTTCCCTCCTGCTGATTATCCGATTGTGTTCACCTGGTGCCCTGTGTTTGGTCCTCCCCTCACCTGTGTCTAATTGCTCCCCCTCACCTGTGTCTTGTTAGTCTGTGTATTTAAGTGCTGTTTCTTGTTAGGCTGGTAGTATGTGTGAGATCCTGGTGGCTGCAGGCTAGACCCACGTGAACAGCAGCAGCAGGATTGAGGCTGTGTGTAATATGTTCATTGTTTTAATAAATGCCCACGTCGGGTTATATTTTTGGACGTTCTGCCTCTGCCTCCTTGCTTGGTCGGGCCGCTCAACGGTCAGTCTCACACCGTTACTGCGCTCATAAAGAATGATAAGAATAATACGTCTTGAACTGGTTTCATTAATTCGTGTCTTGACGTTTCACAGACTGTTAGTTTGTTGTGGTAGGCTGGTAGCCTATTTTAGAGCATATACAAAGAAAGACTTGTGTTATGTCTTCCTTAATGCAATAGTAATTGGGGGTGCAAGTGGAGTCTCGCAGAGGCAAAACTGTGGCGCGCTTACACTGTAGGTGCGCCGCAGTCTGCATGATCTGCCTGTAGGGAGGGGCGGGCCGGCCCTGCGAGTAAAGTAACGAGTAAAGTAACAAGTTACTTTTTGTAGAGAGTAACGAAGTAGTGTAATATATTACTTTTTTTAAAGTAATATGTAATATAGCCTACTTTTTTTTTGTATTACTTTTTTTTTAGTAACGACTCCATCTCTGCTCTTGAGTAGTGTGCAATATCTCTGTGTGGCAGCCATCAAAGTCAGAAACATTTATTTAAAACATCCTTTAAAAAGGTCATTGTTATGTCTCCTACCATCACTTTTCTGTTTGGCCTCCATCTTCTCATGACCTCTAATTTTCCAATCACACATAAAAGCAGGGACAGCAGTAGAGCTGTTCTTTGTGAATGGGATGGCACAGCAGCCCACCACCGCTGATCCCAGCAGCACTATGGGCCAGTTGAGATTATGATTTTTAGCTGATCAAAGTCAGTAAATTCTCCCTATATCCTCTCTTTCTCTAACCAAGGAAGCCCAGTCTTGAAAATCAATATCCTTAGTGCATCATCAATGAATGAATGATCAGCAGTGGCATTTGATATCTGTCTCATCAAATCATGACTCGCTTTTCAGTCTACTTCAGAAGCTGTGGAGTGTTATCATCACAGGCTGAATTTGCTTTCATACCATTAACAAAACCCACTGTTTCTTTGTTTGATATGGAACATTGTTTTCATGCTCTCAGTTAATGTCCTCGTTTAATAATACAATTTTTTTCTTTCTTGTATTCACTGCTGAGACACAACAGAGCAGCGATTAGTATGCTACCCCATTGTGCTCATTTCCATTTGTTTTCAGTGTTGGTGAACCTCCTACAACTTTGAAAGCGTCGATGGAGCGTTTGAAAACTACCTGCTGGCTCTGGCAATGACTCGACTGGTGCTGCTGTCAAATCTCCTCCTGCAGTGTTTCCAATGCTCCCGGAAAACACAAACACACCACAATGTTTAACAGGCGTGTACATATTCTGTTGTGCAGAGTAAATGTCATGGCTGGAGAAAAAAATCACCAGAGGAGCCCTGTCAACTGGGCTATTGAAACGCTCCTTTGTGAATGGATGTGATCTTATGTTGTCGTGCAGCTGTGGTAATAAGTGCATGATGCGTACATGACTAAATCATGGCAAGAATACAAAGTAAAGCATGAGAGAAAAGCAGACCCGCCTAGCATCCAACAAAGGAAAGATTTTTTACACAACTGTGTTAATTGGTCCTTTGCTCAGAAAGCATTAAAGAGGGCTTGACTCCTGAGGGCCACAGGTTCCAATCTGGAGAGAGGTGGGAAGAGTAGGGTATTTTACTCAGGTAAAAGCAGAAATACCAGTGTAGGAATACTCTGTTAAAAAAAGTCCTGCATTCGGAATGTAAACGAAGAAAAGTATTATTATCAAAATATAGTGAAAGTAGCGACAGTAAAAGTAGTCATTGTGCAGATTGGTCCATTTCAGAATAATATATATGATATGTTTTATAATGATTGATCATGAAAGTGTTCTCAAAGCTGATAAAGGTGCAGCTAGTTTGAATGACTTTGTATACTGCAGGGTAGCTGGTGAATTTACTCCAGGTGGAACTAAAGTCTGATTTAACACTTGATTATATTTCACAGTTGTAGGGAAGTAGAAATACAAAGTAGAAATGTAAATACTCAACTAAAGTATGAGTACCTCAAAATTGTACTTAAGTAAAGTACTTGAGTAAATGTACTTAGCTTCTATCTGTACTGTCAAATTTAGACAACATAAGATTAAGCCATTATCTTTAGAAAAGAGGGCTGGATTCAGTGCAGAAAGAATGCCCAACATCCAGAATTGTGTTCCTTCAGGTGGGATTAAATCAATGAATAATTAATATGTGGTCAATATCATGACAGAGGAGAGGGAAGTCACGGGGAATTGTTCTGATGATTTATTCCTGAAGGCTGAATTCATGTCAGTAAAACATAAGGTACTTCCAATCAGCATAGCTGTATTTTTTTTGCAGGATTTGCTTTGTGTATATTGTATTCCTTATTAGAAATACCATCATCATGAGCTCCATAATGTTCCTAAATGGCTCTTTCTTTACTCAGATCCCACTCTGTGTTTTCCTTCTCAAATTAATCATTCACTAATTTGTATATAATGTTTAGGTGGTCTCGTGAGGATTTTAAATTCAATTTAAAACGTTAATTATTCTGCTTACTCAAATGTCAATTATAAATTGTATATTGTATTCAATGTTTACATTTTGCGATGGCTGGACTAGCATAATATACACTGCCTTCAATTCTGTATTTGTATATATATATTGTGTATTCAGTAAATATACTTGATATTTAATTTGTTGTTGTTTCCTTTTGCTAATAACTTGTCTTTAAAACTATATTTGATGAAACCACGAATGACAATGTGAATAATACATAGTGTTTTAAGTTATTTCAATTGAGTACAATTCTCTGTAGCGGATAAACTGTGTTATGTACTGTGGATCGAAATGGCTTGTAATCCAATCCTGGTTTTACAGCTTTGCTTCAAAATAACATCCTGTGGTTTCATAACTAGCGAGCAAACCTGAGCTGTGAAAATTGCATCTGATGTTTAACTTGTAGTCAGCATATTCTCACCGTCACATCTTTAATTTTCAGCCACATAGCTTGTCCAGCTTTTGGCAATTGGGTGACAGATTTTGCCCATGGGGTACACGTTGATTTGCAGCATTTGGCTTACCCTGTTTCAGTTGACGTAAGTGGGCTAGATTATTAAGAAATGCACGGATAAGCTGGTTTCAAATCTCGCACCCAAAGAGCAAAGCACAACCCACCGTTTTTGTTTACTAAGAGAAGAATTTGATCTGATTTACTGTTGTCATTTGTACCAGCAGTTGCATCTCCATATGTCATGCAGTAAAAAGAAACACTGACATACCACATTATTTTTAAGTTCTTCACTTGAGCTTTTTTGAAATTCATATGTAATAACAAAGTTGAAGAATTTGAAAAAGAATTTCCCTCTAAGAAAAAATATAAATATAGTTAGGGTTAACAGTCAGACAGAGTAAAGTTTAAAAAAGCCCCTTCATTTGGTTAGGCTTCTCCTTAGGCTAAAGCTGCACTCACATGATGAGCTGTCTGCTCTTTGATTACTGCAAGGTTGGGCGCAGAGCAAGGAAAAACAGGTCCAAAACTGTCGGTTTCTATGGTTACATCCCCTGCTAGCTTGCACAGCTTCACATAGGTGTCGTCTTATTGGTTGTGTGTCAAACAGTGAGTGGTAAACACGTTCAAAGTTTAAAAAATGTGCACCTTTTTTTTTGGTCTTCTTTCAATCTGAAGGTTGTGGGTCCGATCCCAACCCCCTCAGTCGACATGCCGATGTAGCCTTGAGCAAGATACTTAACCCTGAGTTGCTCCTGATTGCATGGTGTGTGAATGTGCATAAATGTTGGCTTACTTGAGCAAATCTGTACAATTGAGCAGTGCACAGGTGAATGATAGCTTGTAATGTGTAAGGCGCTATATAAGTACAGTCAACTTACTTTGAGCATAGCGCTCAGCAAACATTTCGAGCAGTGCAAGATGTCAACGGTAGCGTTACTGCCTAGTCAGTTGGCCCCGCTCTCTCCATAGAAACACAACGTCCGCGCAGAAGCGTTTCACCGCTGGTCATATGAAGACAGCTTATGATTCAGAAGATTCAATGTGCAGAGTGCAGATCAGATGTGATTGTGCTTTGATTTTCTTACATGTGCAGTCTCATCAATCAATGCAACACTGAAAGCCGATCCGCTCACGTTGAATTACTGTAAATGTCACTTTTCAAAGCTACTGTCCACAACTGCTCTTTATTCCACCCACTATACTGATGCTGGAATCAAATCTTAAGGAATGGATGGATGGCATCCCTATCTCCCAGAAATTACATCTATATGTAAAAGACAAATGTAATGCCTGATTGGTTCAGAGGCAATGTTTCTTGATTGAATGAAGCCTAACATTCAAGTAACACAATGAAGTCTGATTTAAGCTGGCCAAGGTGGTTGGCAAGCGTATCAGAACAAAGGAGGGTTTATAACCAGACTCCACTTTGTGGTTACATCTAGACTAAAAAAGCAAATTAAAAACTTTAGGTATGATGCTGTTTGATTTCAGATGGCTAGGAGTATTATGTGAGTAGTAACATGAGTAATATCAGCATTATTTTGTAAGGCTTAAAGTATTCCTATATAACAGAGCTAGCTTTAAGACCATGTGGAAGAACAGTCCTCCATGCGAAATATATTCAGATTCTGTAACTCCCACATCAAATGAATTTATGCAAGGTTTGTGTGTGTGTGTGTGTGTGTGTGTGTGTGTGTGTGTGTGTGTGTGTGTGTGTGTGTGTGTGTGTGTGTGTGTGTGTGTGTGTGTGTGTGTGTGTGTGTGTGTGTGTGTGTGTGTGTGTGTGTGTGTGATATGATGGATCCTCTTGGACAGAGAGGTGCCAGCACTGCCACATGGCATTAGGCTCAGAAGGGAGAGTGGTGCATATTGGGAGCACAAACCAGGGGGAGTGATCACAGATATTATACTGGCTGATTCTGATTCTGTCACTCCACTGACACAGACGTGAGGATGTGTTTACGCGGCCTGTTCATGTGTGGAGTGTGGTTGTAGGGGTTAAATTATTGATTGAAGAAGTTCTTCAAATTTAACTTTTCTGTTATACAGGATATATATGTTATTTTACAGTGTGTTGTTGTTTTATTTGTTCAAAGCTGCTTTGGGCAATGTTACCAAAAAGCTATGGTCAATTATGGACAAAACAGACTTAATTTCGGGAGTCTACGTCGCCACTGCACCGGAAACAGTGGCATTTGAAGATATCAAGGTACAGTGATGATGTATTTTTGCAGGACAAGTCTGAAGGGAGCATCGCAAGGGCTCCCTCGATGTCCACGAACAACAACAAGAAAACCTCTGAAGCCTATGCTAACCACAGATCTTATTTCAGGCATCTAACCAGTACACTTACTTCAGTGAAATAAAAGAATGCCAACTGTGTTTACATCCATAATGCTTGGTGCTCAAATGTCAATGTTGATTGACTTCCAATCCCGCATGTTCACATTAGTTAAAGCTAATTACCTACAGCTAACTATTGGTGCAAAACCTAAGAGTTAATGTTTTGGAGGCTGGTTTACTGGAATAGCCTACTGGGACACTTCATGGTATTGACATTTTAATCAACAATGAGCCATTAATTAATGTTATCTATTTCACTTGTGCTTTTTAAGTCAGAATTGCTGCTGAAAAAAGGGCTATATTGTCTCTAACTGTTCCCGGGAGGTAACTCTGTAGCCACTAAGACTTTCACATGTACTTGTGCAACCCATTTTCATGGCATTTCGTGTTCACCAACACGATTTTTAATCCATTGATTCGCGTTCACCAACACGATTTTCCCCTTTTTTTCATGTTGCACAGCACGATTTTAAAAGCAATGTATTTCTACTGGTAATGTGTTTCGTGCCTGCAGCACGTCTTTTTCTCCGGTCGGGTCGTGGAAGACCGGAAGCTGCATTGGTTCATAAAAACATGTTCTTACTCAATATCAAGCCACAATTATTGCGTTTATTTTAAATCGTATAATTTCGGACTGTTGCCGTCTGTGAGAAAAATAAATGGGGCTCTGAGCCTCAGAATACTGAAATCTGTATTTTAAAATCTTTTTTTCTTTCTATTTTGTTATTCTTTTCAAAATAACACACTGTTATTTACTCACCAATAACACACAATTATCCTTGCTTTTATTTATTGGTTTGATTCCATAATCTTGGGCTTTTTTGGCATCCGTCAGGAACTGAATTTCAAAATAAAAATAACCGGAAACAGATGTAGGCATTTCGAGCGATTACCCAAGATCCTCAGATATGGTTTAAGCTCGCTGATTGAATGTTTTAGCTGCAATGCATTCTGGGAATTGGTGTTTATTAGATATGAAATCCGGAAAACATTTTAAAAGAATAAAATAATACTTAATTCCGAGTGTTCTTGCTTTTCTCTTTGAAAGTCATCACATAACGGCAATACACGGTTCGGCTGCATCACATATTACAGATCTGCCGTAGTTCTTTATTTATAGAGCCCTGATGAGAAGACCTTTGGAAAAACTGGAAGAAATGCAGCAGAAACTGAATACTTGACGTGGATCATAAATATATCAACAATTAAACAACATCTTCAATTTCTCTTCACACAATACGTCTCCTTGCAGTATCAACACTAATTCAGCTGACTTTTATATTTGATCTAATTCATAGATAGGTTCTATTTACAGCATAACGGTGCACAGCTGATATAAAAGGACTTGTAGTTTTTAAAGATATTACTGATTTTCTTTGAATATAAGAATGTAAATACTGAGTCTGAAATAATATAGCAATATGCTGTAAAATTATGTGAAAACATGAATAAAACTACACATCTTCAGATGTTGTACATACATAAGTGTCCTACACTAATAATACAAAGTTATTATGGCTGTGTGTACCTTGTGTGCACCGCCTAGTGGTTAAATCACGTTATTGCATTTTATTTTATGTGTTATATTTGATAAAAAAAATATTAAGAGTACATACTTTCATAGGGGGAAAGTAGAAGGTCTGTGATAGAAGTATAGAATATAAAAAATCAAGAAGATACTATAAGTGATCTCTAAAACAGTTTAGTGCACGATGTACAAAGATATTAATAGGAGGATGTGCAAAACAGAAAAACAAATTAACCTTTATTTAAACATTAAATAATACTTTAGATTAAGGTCTTCTTTTAAATAAGAAAAACACTTTGGGGGTATAATTTATCTACAGATAAATATTAAGCCTGACAAAGTACTTAACGTCTAATATATTGCTTTCCTGCAATGTTAACTATGTTGAAGCACTTATTTTAACTGATATTATACATATGAATTATGTATGTAGATAGTATAAGAAATGTGCAGAATATGACAGTTTAATGGTGGAGGTACACACATATTGATAGATGTCTTGTAATGCGCTGTTGAGGAACCTGTAACCCAAGATTTTCATTCATTGCATACACCGTAGTTGTGTATATGATATGTCAATAAACCTTTGAAAATCTTGAAATCCTGAAAGGGATTTGAAAAATAGCCATAATATACAGTCTTTAATTAACTATTAGTAGAGAATAACGAGTAATGAATATACTTTATTACTCGTTTCCATTCATGTCAATTGCAGATAAATGTTTAGTCTTCTCAAGCACCAACTATCAAATATCTCTCCTGATTGTTGGCACTTGACAATCACCTTCCCTGAATTTTACTAAAGTCTGATTTAAGGGTTGTTTATATTTCACATCATTAATCAGAATCTGCAAAGTAACTCAAATAAGTGTAGTGGAGTAAAAATACCAGGTTAACCTCTGAATTGTAGTGGAGTAGAATTAACAAAGTAACAATGAGCTGTCATGTGGGTATATATTAATGCTGCCCATAATGGATACAAGCGATTTTCACCCATTTATTAATTATATTTTTTACATTTGATAACACCAATGTGTTTAACACTGGCAACTTCTAATTGTGGGAAAAACTAAAACGTTCAGTAGAGACGTCCCATAGAAAATTTTGCGAAACACAATAGCCAGCATGTGTAGTTCTGGGGGGGGGCGTTCGATTCCAGTTTTGGATAGTCTGGCGTGGTTTCGTTCCATTTCAAACAGCTGTTTGGCGCTCGGCGTAACCTTGGCGCACTGCCACTCCAACATCCAATCCCAGAGCTTGAAGATTAATCACGGGGACTGTAGTCCTAAACAATAGCTGGGGATTATGGGTAGTGTAGTGTCTTCGGCCATCCTAAACTCCTAGAGGCCTACGTCTGTTTCCGGTTATTTTTATTTTGAAATTCAGTTCCTGACGGACGCCAAAAAAGCCCGAGATTATGGAATCAAACCAATAAATAAAAGCAAGGATAATTGTATTTTATTGGTGAGTAAATAACAGTGTGTTATTTTGAAAAGAATAACAAATTAGAAGGAAAAAAGGATTTAAAAAATACAGATTTCAGTATTCTGAGGCTCTGAGCCCCATTTACTTTCCTCACAGACGGCAACAAAAGTCAGAAATTATACGATTTAAAATAAAAGTAATAATTTTGGCTTGATATTGAATAAGAACATGTTTTTATGAACCACAGAGCTTCCGGTCTTCCACGACCCGACCGGAGAAAAAGACGTGCTGCAGGCACGAAACACATTACCAGTAGAAATACATTGCTTTTAAAATCGTGATGTGCAACACGAAAAAAAGGGGAAAATCGTGTTGGTGAACACGAATCAATAGATTAAAAATCGTGTTGGTGAACACAAAATGCCATGAGACTGGGTTGACTTGTGGCACCCAATCAGCTAACAAGGGGAAGGAACGTTTAACAGTTTCCTGAAATCAGATTTGACAACTTCTGGGTGAAATATGCCTAAAACTTTCTATAATTTGTCCATTGTGGTAGTTTATAGTTTCTTATAGTTTATATTTTCACCTTGGAGTGTGAACTGGGAAAGTAGCCTAGAGGTTCCTTAAAAATCCACTACACCAAACGAATAATAAAAAACTTTAATAAAAACACCGGGGCTTTTCTCCTCAAGAGCCTTATGCTACGATCAGACCGGAAGGGATGAGAATATTCGCTTCACTCTAATCGCTCGAGTTTCACCGCGGCTGCCAGCTGTGTTTACTCGCATCATTCAAACAAGACGCGCTGGCTCGGGAGCTACAACTACAACAAAATGAAAATATTTTACCGTGATTAAATTGTAATACACGTTTCTAAATGATGCCGACGTAACAACATACTGATACCGGTTCGTAAAAACCATGAATTAATGCTTGACAAGTCTGCAGACAAGACAGCAGGCGAAAAACCTTTTAAAATGCTTGTTTTCTGAATGGAGATTGGGTCGACCAAGCTAAGCTAACGTTGTATATGCTCACTCCACACTCATAACAACGGCCTACAGACATAAATAAACCAGCGACTGTATTCGCCATGACACAGACAGTCTGTGGTTTGTACTTGTTTAACTTCTGTACAGTTTCTGAACAGATATGAGGAGCTGTGATCTCTGTGCACTAACTGCTAACAGCTAATGGCTGATGTTTTCTGGTTGAACGTCAGTGACGGCAGGCTGAGATCCTCACCTCTGATTGGCTTCCGCGAGAACGCGTCAAGTGAATTTGCCGCTCGAGTTGAAAAAATTGAACTCTCGCGTTTGACGCGACCCCCTTCAATCACCTCAATTGCGTGATTCGCGCCGCGTCCACCGCTTCATGTGTGCTGTCGGAGTGAATTCGCGTCTGATCGCGTCTCTGCATTGACTTTACATGTAATCGCGCCGCCCCCAAACGTTGCATCGCGTCCGGTCTGAACGTAGCATTATATCGATTCAACATTAACCCCACTTTGTAACCGATGGGCTCAGCTGAAATTGCGCAAAGCTGTAGGTGTGAGACTAAGGGGCAAACTAGAGCTATGGCCGGCCTGATGCAATCTAAAACCAAGCTTTCATCTCTGTGGGTAATCCGGCACTGACCTAAAGTAACAGAAAAGCAAGGGAGGAGATGGCGGGCAGAAGAAATGCAAGCAACGGAACATTGCTTGAGAGACAACTTCTATGAGATTTACCGGAGTGCATTCATCCTCGAGCACAGCAGCTCACTTAATTGCCTGTTCATCTGTCGCCTCGCTAGGATTTCCCTAGACATTAATCAAGCTTTCATCACACCCATTTCCCCACCTCTGCTGCTGCATCAGCCTCACTAGTGCTGTCTCAAATGTACTTACTCTTGCTGTTTTCTGTGCATAAGTGCGTCCCAATGCAAAGTTGGGCAAAATGTACTATGAATACCCAGATGGTGCAATGGCAATGCTGAAAAAGTTATGTGTGGAAGAATGGACACTTCTTGCACTCAATGATTGCCATCTTGGCTACATAACAGAAGCCATGCTACCAGTTACAATTGTGCTTGCTGCTTTGGACACAGCACTAAAATACCAAAACAAGTGAGTTTGTTGTCACTATTTAAGTACACACCACTTTACTAGTACAAAAAATAAGCCACCATTAAATGTATCAGGATAATTGAGTAATTTGTTCCTGCTAAAGATCGTTGCTAGCTAGCTAGCTAACAGTGTCATTCTTCATTTGGGGTGAGGGCGAAACAGCAGTGTGATAATTAAACAACACTACATAGTCAAAATAAATAACAGCGCACAACATGCACTGTACTAAGGGAAGTAAAAGCATTAAGAAACAGCAAAGGATGGTGACTTAAAGTAATATCAAAATTCAGTGGTTGTCCGCTGCCAAGCATGCAGGTTTGACTCCCGAGCTCGCGGAAGCATTCGGCAATGTCATCCCTTTTGTCTCCGCCTTTCAACACTGTCTAGTGAATTAAGGCACTTTCTAGACCACAACATATCTTCAAATATCCAGCACTGTTGCCTGGCAGCAAAGAGTAGTGGGTTCAAACCCGCTGGATTGGGTCATTCTGTGTCGAGCTTGCATGTTCTTCCTGTGTCAGTGTGGGTTTACTCCAACTTCCTCCTACAGTCCAAAGACATGCAGGTTAGGTTTATTGTTGAATATAACCCATAGGTGTTAATGTGAGAATGAACTGTCTCTTTGTTTCAGCTCTTTTGCAATATCAAATGGAATCGCAAATCTGGATCTAAACCTCTGCAAACAGAGAGTAGTGCTATTATCCTTTGTATATTAAACATTGACATGAAGATGTAAAGGAATTAATTAAAGATTAACGTCACATAATCCTCTTGTCATTTGTCACACAAGTTATGTTGATACCATAATTTATCACATTATTAATGCGGCTGATTCCACAGAAGGCATGGACAATGGGCCATGGCTTTTTTGTGCTGCTGGATGATTGCTAAGATCTGTTTTACCTTTTATTCACTGTCACAGGATATAGTTTTCCAATGACATGCTTATGTAATCCTGCAGTGCACAAAAAAAACTTCACTGACTCGAAGTCAACTCTCGAACTACAGAGAATAACCTTGATCAATCTAATCCTTTCTACTTCTCCTGTTCAACGTATCCTTTATGAAAACTTTATTAAGAACAATCTCGGTTCTATTTGAATGCTTACAGGTGCCTAACAGTTATATATTTCCAAGCCAAAGTTCATTGGCATTCCTCTTCATGTTTCAGCTCCATATTCATTTCACTTCAGTGGCCCACAAGAGAATCCGATTATTTTAGTGAAAAGTAACATGAAAGGACTTCAATCTTCTTCACGCTTTTGAAAAACTGAAAGAACAGTGACATTTCCACAAGGCAACAAACTATGTGTGCTGGCACTCCTTAAATGAAAATGTCTCTAAGATGCTTACTATTGTAGCTTTGGTTGAATCCATCCTCCTAACATCAAGGAGGACACAAGACACCGCTACAAATTAGAGCAGTGACTGTCAGTTGGGGTTAAGGGGCCCCAAATGGTGCAGGGGTTGGTCAGGCGTGCAGTGCAACGTAGCATGATACCTGAAGGCTAATGGTAATTGACATTCCTGCTTGGTTGAGTCATGGACACGGGCCACACTGACAGTCAAGTGCAGTGGAGCCCAGGGGTGGGGGGGATCATTTCTCAAGGCGCCGCCTCCAATTAGCCAGGCCATGCTGGAGGTCTCTGTTGGCTCCCCATTAAAATGTTAATCAAATGGAACACAAACCTGCCTGTGGTCAGCATATCCTTCCACTAAAGGCTTCCACAAATTTAATTTAAAAATATGCAGGTATGTCATTATGTCAGTGTCACCCTGATTTCCTCACAGAAATATTAACAAGGTAAAGAGAGATCAGAAATAAAGCTTAAAACAAATCCTAAACACTGGAACACTTGGAAATTCCTTCCATTTAATGTTATTTTCCTCACCAAAATGTAGTCGAACATAGCTAGAGTGTAGTTATGCCCATGAAAATCAAATCTTGTGTCACAGGCTTCTCCAACAGTGCAACACAAAACACAGATAAACAGAAAAAATATAGTGCAACTAAATAGTAAAACAAAAAGAAAAATAGTTTTAAAAAAGTGAAATAGTGCAATAAGAGTCTATATAATAATTTATTGGGAATGCTGTTAACAGCATTCCAACTATCTGTTCTTCTACGCACAAAATTATTTATTATTCCGCCTGTTATTTTGGCCCTCTTCTTCTCCCGCATTGAACATTGCAAGAAACTCCGTTCCAACATCAAAACGTTCAGCTCGGTCGGGAATTGATGGCTATTACTTTTTTCATTCATAACTTTCATAATTCCAGATATACATCCCATAATTCATCACATTTTTAACATAGAAGTCAATGGAGAAATTCTTCACACTTCAACAAATCTTCATGCAACTTCAACTGCTAACTGTTCATTCATACTGTACTTCCACTCAGAAACCTCATTCCAACTTTAAAATGTTACACATCTTTCTGACATTATTCGTGTAACACAACTTTTAAATCTGATTCTTACTTTTAGAGATATTAAACATTGTTCAGACCTTGGTACAGAGGCCTTCTTCAGATTTTAACATTAACTAGAGTGTGTGATGTCACAGCTAGAGTGTAGGAAATCTTGAAATTTGTCTTCATATTTCTTTTTTAAACTGCCATAATTCCCAAACCCTACATTCCTGAGACATAATTTTTCATGACAAACGTAGGAAAACACCTCGTAGCTTGAAAAATAGCAAATAATTAATTAAAAATAGTTAAACAAAATGCCTCTTGAGGGCATGAAGTGACAACTACTTTCAACATGTCTCCATTAAAGCCCATAGTAATTTCAGGCTGATATTTCCTCATAGTAGCAGCCGCACACTTTTAAACTGCCAAAAAGGCCACATTATTAACTCGAAAGTACACAAAAAGCACACTTCAGATACTCAAGGTCCTTGTGATGCTTCACGCTTTGAAATTTCACCGATATCTGTTACGGTTCTTCAACAAAACGTTCACATGTAAGAGAGTTATCTCTCATTCAGAACAATGGAAACCTTTGATCTCTGGACACTTCGTTAGCTCAAATATAAACACCTGTGTCATGGAACACGATGATGTCATCGCTCCAACTGACATGCTCAGAGCAGCAGACTTCAGATAAAGGTTAATGGTCCTGCCCTCAACAGCTCTACGTCAATTATGGGGTGTCATCATATGCCGTTTCCATGGAAACACGTCCCTCGCCATAAAAGACGATGTCGCTTTACATTAACTCCTATGAAAATGTTCAAAAAGTGCTCAAACTTCACATGTGTGCTAACAGTCCAGCCATGAAGACATCTACGGGACGGTTTTGACACAATGCTCGCCATGAAACACGGTTTTCTCATAACTTCAGTGAAAATGCTCCAAACGGCCCAAAACTTCACAGGTTTGGTAACGATGCAGCCATCAATGCATCTAAGCGTATTATGGGATGTCATCAAATGTCGTTGGCATGGCGACAGATCATTCGCCATCAAGTTACTTCAAAAGTTTACAGTTCAAATATTCTGCTGCTTTCCCAAGCCTTTTTACTTTCTTTTCTTCTCTCATCACACATTCAAGCCCCCAGTGTTCATGTATCATTTCAATCTAAATTCTTCACTTTCTTCTTACACATTACATTTCAGCATAGCAATTCAGCGTCAGCTTTTCAGCATAAAGCATTCCCACTAGCAATTTCTTCAGGAATTGCATTCTCTAGTATGTTATTATTATGATATAGATAATAAGAGGCTATATAATAATATGTAATATGCAAGTTATTGAAATATGATATATATATATATATATATATATATATATATATATATATATATATATATATATATATATATAGGTAAATAGATATATAGGTAAATAGATAAATAATTTGAAAATATGTTTTGAGTAGCAGCCAGATGAATATTAAGGATGTTGTTTCAACTGTTCAGGTATTTAACAGATTTTGCTTCAACAGTTCAGGTGTTTAACAGTCTTATTGCCTGTGGGATGAAACTGTCCCTGAGTCTGGTGGTTTTAGTCCGGATGCTGCGGTAACGCCTGCCAGACAACAGCAGCCAGAACAGTTTGTGGCTGGGGTGATGGGGGTCTTTTATAATCCGGAGGGATTTCTTCCTGAGGCGCTGGGAGTAAAGGTCCTCCACGGATGGCAGCTCCGTCCTGGTGCTGCTCTGTGCAGTTTTCACCACCCTCTGTAAAGCCTTACGATTGAGGGCGGTGCAGCTGCGTACCATGCCGTGATGCAGTCAGTTAGGATACTCTCTATGGTGCACCTGTAGAAGGTCAGGATGCTCTCTATGGTGCACCTGTAGAAGTTGCAGAGTATCCTGGAGTCCATATTGAACCTCCTCAGCCTGTGGAGGAAGAAGAATCGCTGTCGAGCTTTTTTGGTGATGGTGGTAGTGTGAAGAGTCCATGTCAGGTCCTCAGTGATGTGGACACAGAGGAACCTGAAGCTGCTGACACTCCACCGTAGTCCCATTGATGGAAATGTGGGCGTGTCCCTCTCTCTGCTGCTTCCTGTAATCCACAATCAGCTCCTTTGTTTTGCTGACGTTGAGATGGAGGTTGTTATCCTGGCACCAAGATGTCAGGTTTTCAACCTCCCTTCTGTACGCCGTCTCGTCGCCGTCTGTGATCCGGCCGATGACGGTCGTGTCGTCAGCAAACTTCACGATGGTGTGGAGCTGTGTATGGCCACGCAGTCGTGAGTGAACACGGAGTAGAGGAGAGGGCTGAGCACGCAGCCTTGAGGGGCTTCGGTGTTGAGGATCAGGGTGGAGGATGTGATGTTTCCCACCCACACTGCCTGGGGTCTGCCCGTCTGGAAGTTCAGGATCCTGACTGGATCCTGAACTTCCTGACGGGCAGACCCCAGGCAGCGCGGGAGAGGGCGCTGTTGAGCCCGAGATCTCTGAGCTTGATGACCAGCTTGGAGGGCACAATGGTATTGAAGGCCTGTAATCAATGAACATCATTCTCACATATGTGTTCCTCTGGTCCAGGTGTGAGAGGGCAGTGTGGATGGGTCGGCTTGTTCTCGTTAATACAGTGAAGGCACATCATACTGACTAAAATGCACACCTGAAGACACAATGCTTAGGCATTTTGACCATATGCTTACATTTTGTATTGCAAATGACTAGAGTACTGTTACATATATGCAGCGATAAACACTCTACAACAGGAGCTATTTCTTAGGCATGGTACAAATAAACTAATATACATAAAAGGAAAGAAAGACTACTGTAAAACGTAATGGAAGGTTCAAAATATAATAGTTTAACAAATTGCAGAAGCTCCGGAACATAACATCCCCTAAATAAGCAATAAGGTTTTAGGAAGGGGCTCTTTTTTTAGATTCCAATTTGTTCGGACCATGATGCAGTTTTATCCGTGCGGAAAATAAATACTATCAAGAAGTTTTCAATTCACATTTTTGGCAGTGAGGTCCAGCTGGTCCAGATGGTTGCAAGTGTATTCTAGTCATCGTGGAGAATGGCATTGGAAATAATTTCAATTGTCCAGGATACATTTTATTGGCACGTTTTAGTTTTAGCCACAGAATAATTTGTTCATCGATCACATTTTGTCAGCCTTTTTGAAATCTTTGGTGCAGCTCTGAAAGATGTGGTAAAAACACGAGGGAGGGTTGAGGGTGAGCTACTCCAGCCCCGAAGGGCCGCTGTGCATCATGGCACCTGCAGGGCACTGAGCGACAAGTTGACACGACACTGTGACTGTGATTGAGTCCTTCTTCTGTCATTTTTGACACCTGAGTGATAAGTTCCGGACCATCAGTGATTCGAGTTATCAGCTTCAGAAAACATGAGGAAGAGTGTCAGAAGCTTTTGGGACAACATATGTCAAGGAGTCCAAGACTTGTTATTTTTATTTATTATGTATTATTTTATTTATGTATTGAGGGTCGCTGAGGGTGCTGCCGTTGTTTGTTCGCCGCTCCTCCGCCCAAAATCTTGTTCTTTAGTCCAGGTCAGAACCTCTCCTGTCTGGCTCTTTATTTTTTGAACGTCAGTCATCAGCAAAAATAGCAGCATCTTTCTATCGAATCGACTTTGTGTTGTCATTTCCTACCTGCTGGCTCTTTCCTGTTCACCGGTCCCTCCCGAGACCACATCACTCCCGTCCTCCAGAACCTCCACTGGCTCCCCGTCCGTCAAAGAATCAACTTCAAAGTCCTCCTCATTACTCACAAAGCCCTCAACAACCAGCCCCCCGCCCCCTACCTCACAGACCTGCTGCACCACCACACCCCTTCCCGCTGCCTCCGCTCATCAGAAGCCAACCTCTTATCAATCCCCACCCGCATCAATCACCGGACCTGGGGGGACAGAGCCTTCTCCGTCGCTGCCCCCTCCCTCTGGAACTCACTCCCCCAACCCATCAGAGACTGCACTGACCTCACCACCTTCAAAACACTCACAAAAACTCACCTGTTCAATCTGGCTTTTAATGTGTGATTGTTTTTGTTCGACCTTAACTATATATGTATTTGTTGTTCTTTTCTTTTCTTTTCACTATATCTGTAAAGCGTCTTTGAGCACCTGTAAAAGTGCTAACAAAATACATCTGTTATTATTATTATTTCTCTCTCCGGACCAAAAGTTGTCTTTTAACAGTTCTCTGAAATCAATAGCTCATAGTTCATAAAAAGTATTTATTAATACAAAGAGCTGAATGGAATTAGATCAATAACTGGGTATACACCTGACTGAATGCTGCACCTACTTTGATATAAAACATCAAACATTATGACCAAATGACCCTTGTTCTCATTGCTTATCGTCAACTGATATAATTAATTTCAAATTGTTCTAATTCACTGTCAATATGTCTCCATTGTTTTTATAATATTTATATTTTATAATAGTTCTTCATCAACTTCATATGATGTCCATATCTACAGCCCAGTTAGGGTTAGGGTTACAAAATATTCTGTTTTACTTTTACACAAGATCAACAATGTTGGATCACACCCCGCTAGCTTCTTTTTAAACATATACATTATTTGTACTCCTCAATATTTTATGATCCAAAGTAATCCACCACTAATCCCATGATTTTGAACATGATCTATTTATAAAGATCAGAGCTACCTGGGCATCTCTTGCTCTCTATCCTATAGTACAGTCCTGTTCAGGAAGTGTTGAATTAAACCAGGTAGATGTGATTCAGTGTTTAAGATATCAGCTGATAAGGAGGTAAGAAAAGGAAGATCTATACATTAATAGTAAACGTATGTCTTGGGAGGAACTAGTTATCAAATATGAATCATTAGAAAACACTTCTTCAAATGCTTATCAATAATAAGCTTTTATTTAATCCTTTCAAACCCACTCTCTCAACATACCCCCTCTCTCCTCCTCAGAAGGAGAAGTAACATGAGATTGTTATGGTAAGGGCTTGATTTCATTACTATACGCTACGCCTGAAGGGTCTCACAGGTCTCCTCGGAGTCTAGACTCGAGGCTTGGAGAGAGGATTTAAATGAGGATATTTCAGCGAGTGACTGGATGGCGGCATGTGGAGACGCACAGCGGAAAACAATGAATACATAAAATTGGTGCAATATGACTGGCTAATGCGTAACTACAGCACTCTATCCAGATTCAAATTTGATATATCTGATACTGTGTGAAACCGAGGCTTGGGGAGTAATGGAAAACATATAACAGGATAACGTAATCAGGATACAAGAAAAGGTAACTGTCTTCCCTTACAGTAGCATAAAACAATACATAATCAGATTACTGTACACTTCTAGAATTCTGGACTACTAGCAGGTGTGTGGAGTCTATTTTTATATAACATTACAAGATTCTTATTATTACATGATTTGCTTACTGTGCTCATTGTATGTGCTGTGATTTAGGAATAAATGGACCCAATCACCTGGATTTGGTGGTTACAGATTAAAGCTTTGCTAGCTGTGATTTCCAAGACATGATGAGTCCTTGGCGAGGGGCAGTACAGGCCGTAATTCACACTGGTCCTCTCACGCACATATATTCTCCTTATACATACATACATTTTCACTCTTACATACAAACAGTATATTCTCCTTTTACATACATACATTTTCACTCTTACACACATATATTTTCATTTTACATACATATATTTTCACTCTTCCACACATATATATTTACACTCACACATTCATACATTCTGCTCTCATATTATCATATTTCAATGCACACATTCATATATTGTCACTCACACATTCATGCATTTGTTCTCATATTCATATATATTGTAATGCTCATAATTATACATTTTGCTCTCATGCATATTCATTCAATGTTTACATTTAATATTATAAATAATATATGCATATCTGAAGAGAATATATGTATGCAAAAGAAGAATGTATGTATGTATGAAGACAATATATGTATGCAAGAGAAGAATGTATGTATGTCTGAAGACAATATATGTATGTAAGAAAAGAATGCATGTATGTGTGAGAGAAAGTATAGTGGAAACAGAAGGAGTATGGTTGAAACGGCGCTGTGATTGGCTCAGAAGGTTGAGCGGGGCGGGCTCATGTTCAGAAAAACAAAAAATCCTTTTATCTCTCATCAAAGATGGCAGAAAACATGCATTATTGTACTCATGGGTGGAGTTTGACAAAGGATTACTCAAAAGGTACACAGTAAAAGTACTTGATTGTACTTGTGGTACTAGTCCAAGTAGTACCGAGTCCAACAGTGTCACTTTTATTGAGAACTTGTGGAAACAAATATTTGTATCGATCATCAAATATAGCAGGGAGAAAAATGAAGCTGCTGATTTAAAAAAAAAAACTCGAGAGACGGCTGAGGTGACAGTGCAGAACCGCTGTGTAGTTTAAATCTCCTAACAATGTTGTCCATTTTAGACACAGGCTTATTATGTTTACAGTCCTTAATAACATTCATTTTCTGGGCTCAATGTGTGTCTTGGCCGTGTTCTTTGTGATCGCTAAATTCCCCTTGTTTCCCCTTGTTTATAATATCACCGCTCCAAGCCAACGAGTGCTTTTTGTTTTGAAATCACTTCCGCGAGTTTCGCGGCCCCTCCCCCGTCGCTCGACTGACTACTTAGTAAGGTAAAAAGCAAAAGGGCAAAAACGACTCTCAGACGTTCTTCCGTTTACTTGTTTAATAAAGAAAGAGAAATGGTCCGTAGATACACGGATTCATCTCCCTCCATCGTGTTGATTTGAATCCGAAGTTCTGAACATGAGCCCGTCCCGCTCGACCTTCTGAGCCAATCACAGCACGATAATGACCTGCCTGTTTCAACCATACTCCTTCCGTTTCCACTATACTTTCTCTCACACACACATGCATTCTTCTCTTGCATTGTCTTCATACATACATACATTCGTCCTTTGCATACATATATTGTCTTCAGATATGCATATATTATTTATAATATTAAATGTAAACATTGAATGAATGTGCATGAGAGCAAAAAGTATAATTATGAGCATTACAATATATGAATATGAGAACAAAATGCATGAATGTGTGAGTGACAATATATGAATGTCCATCCATCCATCCATCCATCCATCCATCTTCTCCCGCTTATCCGTGGTCGGGTTGCGGAGGTAGCAGTTCCAGCAGAGAGCCCCAAACTTTCTTTTCCCTGGCCACATCAACCAGCTCTGACTGGGGGATCCCAAGGCGCTCCCAGGCCAGCGAAGAGATATAATCCCTCCACCTGGTCCTAGGTCTACCCCTTGGTCTCTTGCCAGTTGGACGTGCCTGGAACACCTCCCTAGGGAGGCGCCCAGGTGGCATCCTAACTAGGTGCCCGAACCACCTCAACTGGCTCCTTTCTACGCAAAGGAGGAGCGGTTCAACTCCGAGTCCCTCCCGGATGACCGAACTTCTCACCTTATCCCTAAGGGAGATACCAGCCACCCTGCGGAGAAAACCCATCTCGGCCGCTTGTACCCACGATCTCGTTCTTTCGGTCATGACCCATCCTTCATGACCATAGGTGAGGGTAGGAACGAAAATGGCGCGGTTGACAGAGAGCTTTGCCTTCTGGCTCAGCTCCCTTTTCGTCACAACGGTGCGGTAAAGAGACTGCAGTACCGCTCCCACTGCTCCGATTCTCCGACCCATCTCACGCTCCATTGTTCCCTCATTCGAGAACAAGACCCCGAGATACTTCAACTCCTTCACTTGGGGTAAGGACTCATTCCCTACTTGGAATGGACAGTCCATCGGTTTCCTGCTGAGAACCATGGCCTCAGATTTGGAGGTGCTGTTCCTCATCCCAGCCGCTTCACACTCGGTTGCGAACCGATCCAGTGAGTGCTGAAGGTCGCAGACCGATGAAGCCATCAGAACCACATAATCTGCAAAAAGCAGTGGTGCAATCCTTAGTCCACCGAACTGCAGACCCCCTCCCCCATGACTACGCTTCGAAATCCGATCCATATATATTACAAACAGGATTGGTGACAAAGCGCAGCCCTGGCGGAGGCCAACCCTCACCTAAAATGGGTCCGACTTACTGCCGAGGACCCGGACACAGCTCTCGCTTTGGGAGTACAGAGATTGGATGGCCCTGAGTAGAGACCCCCTCACCCCATACTCCCGCAGCACCTCCCACAGTGACTCCCTGGGAACCCGGTCATACGCCTTCTCCAAGTCTACAAAACACATGTAGACTGGATGAGCGTACTCCCAGGCCCCCTCCAGGATCCTTGAGAGAGTAAAAAGCTGATCCGTCGTTCAACGACCAGGACGGAATCCGCATTGTTCCTCCTCAATCTGAGGTTCGACAATCGGCCTGACCCTCCTTTCGAGTACCTTAGAGTAAACTTTCCCGGGGAGGCTGAGTAGTGCGATGCCTCTGTAATTGGTACACACCCTCTGATCCTCCTTTTTAAAAAGGGGAACCACCACCCCGGTCTGCCACTCCTTTGGTACTGTTTCCGACTTACACGTAACGTTGATGAGACGTGTCAACCATGACAGTCCCTCAACACCCAGAGCCTTCAGCATTTCTGGGCGGATCTCATCCACCCCCGGGGCTTTGCCACTGTGAAGTTGTTTGACGACCTCAGTGACCTCCCCCCGGGAGATTGGTGTCGATCCCCTGTCATACTCCAGCTCTGCCTCTAACATAGAGGGCGGAGTTGTCGGGTTCAGGAGTTCCTCAAAGTGCTCCTTCCAACGCCCTAATACTCCATCAGTTGAGGTCAACAACGCCCCATCCTTACTGTACACCGCTTGGATGGTTCCCTGCTTCCCCCTCCTGAGGTGTCGTACAGTTTTCCAGAACAACTTTGGTGCCGCCCGAAAGTCCTTTTCCATGTCCTCTCCGAACTTCTCCCACACCCGCTTTGCCTCGGCCACGGCTGAGGCTGCTGCCCTTCTGGCCTGTCGGTACCTTGCAACTGCCTCGGGAGTCCCCCGGGATAACAAATCCCTGAAGGCCTCCTTCTTCAGTCGTACGGCTTCCCTGACCACCGGTGTCCACCAGGAGGTTCGAGGGTTACCGACCCTTGAGGCACCTAGGACCTTGAGACCACAGCTCCCCGCTGCGGCTTCGGCAATAGAGGCTTTGAACACCGACCACTCTGGTTCAATGTCCCCAACCTCCACAGGAATGCCCGAAAAGCTACGCCGGAGGTGGGAGTTGAAGGCCTCCTGAACTTGGGCCTCCTCCAGACGTTCCCAGTTCACCCGAACTATACGTTTGGGCTTACCAGGTCTATCCAGAGGTATCCCCCGCCACTCGACCCAACTCACCACCAGATTGTGATCAGTTGACAACTCCTCCCCTCTCTTTACCCGAGTGTCCAAAACATACGGCGTTAGGTCCGATGATATGATAACGAAATCGATCATGGACCTTCTGCCTAGGGTGCTCTGGTACCACGTACACTTATGAGCATCCTTATGTTCGAACATGGTGTTTGTTATGGCCAATCCATGACTAGCACAGAAGTCCAGTAACAAACCACCACTCCGGTTCAGATCAGGGGGGCCGTTCCTCCCAATCACTCCCCTCCAAGTGTCTCCATCATTGCCCACATGTGCGTTGAGGTCTCCCAGCAAGATTAAAGAGTCCCCTTCAGAAGCCCCATACAGGACTCTTTCCAGGGTCTCCAAGAAGGCCGTATACTCTGAACTGCTGTTGGGTGCATAAGCACACACAACAGTAAGAGTTTTCCCCCCCATAACCCGCAGGCGTAGGGAGGCGACCCTCTCGTCCACTGGGGTAAACTCCAACAACGAAGCACCCAACCGGGGACTTGTGAGTATCCCCACACCCGCCCAGCGCCTCACACCTTGAGCAACTCCGGAGAAGAATAGAGTCCAACCCCTATCCAGAAGTAAGGTTCCAGAGCCGACACTGTGCATAGAGGTGAGCCCAACCAGATCCAACTGGTAACGCTCCACCTCCCGCACAAGCTCCGACTCCTTCCCCCCAAGAGAGGTGACGTTCCACGTCCCCAAAGCCAGCTTCTGTCGCCCGGGTCTGGTCCGTCGAGACCCTCTGCCTTCACTGCCACCCTTCTGGCAGCGCACCCGACCCCATCGCTGTTTCCCATAGGTGGTGGGACCGCGGGACGGAGAAGCGGAGGTGTTGCCCACGTTGCCTTTTCGGGCTGTGCCCGGCCGGGCTCCGTGGCAAGCCCGGCCACCAGACGCTCGCCGACGAGTCCTCCTTCTGGGCCTGGCTCCAGAAGGGGACCCCGGGCTTCCTCCGGGCCGGTTATCCTTACTTCTTTGTTGTTCTTTCATGAGGTCTTATGACATATATGAATGTGTGCATTGAAATATGATAATATGAGAGCAAAATGTATGAATGTGTGAGTGTAAATATATACGTGGGTAAAAGGAGAATGTATGTGCGTAAGAGGACCAGTGTGAATTACGGCCTGTACGGCCCCTCATACCAAGTGATATATATATTTTGCTCTCTTTACAATAAATAGTTAAACTTAGAAGTTGTCCGTCTTTTCTGGAATTCTGAACCCAACAGTTGTTAAAACCCCAAAAGATCATATAGTGTTTGTTGTAAAGGATCAGATGTTCTCTCTTCTCTTAGAGCTGTGCTGTTCTGCAGGCTATACGCCTACTATCATGGTTTTGGAATGATGTTGTTTTCATTGTCCACCTTTTTTATTTTGAAATGTTTTCCTCCTTGTGTCTTGTCTGGTCCTACTTCCTGTGTTTGCCTCCCTGTCTTTAGTTTCCCTGAGGTGTTTCTCAATCTCGAGTACGCTTGCTCGATAGCACATGTCTTCCGACCGCCTTGCTTCAGAAGCGAGGCAAGAATACTTCCTAGCATTCGGAAAACGAAGAGTGGAACAGGCGAGCAAGTGTGCAGGTGTGCGTCATATGAGAGGTCCAGCCTTACATTTTCCGCCACAGATTTGGGGAAATTGGTCCATGCGCAAAGCATTGTGTGGGGATTTGAAGACTGCGGAGTCTACACATGTGCAGCCTCAACATTAGCTGCTTTCACACCGCAGGACTTGCCGTACTTTAGTGCCGGCACTAAAGTACCACGGCACTGAATCCGCCAGGGGGCTAGTGCCAATCCCATTCACACCGAAGTACTTTCCCTGAGGCAAGACTACGCTGACGTCACTTCGTCTTCTTCTTCTTTGGGTTTACTGGCAGGCCGCAAAACCACTTCACGGCGAGTACAAAAAAAACAAGAGAAGAAGAACTGTACGGGGAGAGGGTATAAAGCCCACCCGCTGTACATGATATATATATATATATATATATATATATATAATAGGTAGGCTCAGCAGACAGACCGTAGTGCAAAGATAAAGTGTCACATGATTATCTACTAAATAGTGAATTCAGCATCAACTTCACCAAGATGAAGTTCATATCTTCCTAAGATACGTGTTACTTTATGTCCCTACTAGAATCCGAGCTCAAATGACTCAAACCAACAAAATGTCCAAGCAAAGAATCTATGCACCATGAGGCTGGGTTATAAGGGTAATTTACAAATAAAATACCCCATTATAACAATGGACTTTATCTTTATGTATATATTATATATTACCCCCTCAGGCTGATTTTGGAAAAGGACATTAACCGTTGTTTGGTGTTTTTCCCCTATTTATATAAAACAAATGACATGATAAATTACTTGTGTTTATGTGTGTAAGACTTGTGTTTCTGCCCCTGCCATTGCTGCACAAGGTTGCAACATTGTAGATCAATTCAACCACCGACACCTGTCTGCTCTCACATTCTTCTATTTTGCAAATTTGGGGTGGGACACAATAAATAAAGCTTCGCCAGTTTGTTTGTTTTATTGCAAAGTCAAGACATAACAATAACGGCATCACGCCGCACAGGTAGCTTTTGTGAACATCGCTCGAAACATTTGGAGTTGGGAACTGCTTTCTGTGGAAGCTGCTGCATCCCGTCCTCAGAGTAAATTGCCAGAAGCGCCGACACTTCCTCATCATTCCACCGCTCCGGTGTTGTAGTACGTGTGGTCATAACTGCTTTAAAGTACAAAAAAACTACTCGCTCAGGTGTGGATGTGGTTTTGTAGCGAGGAAAAAAATGGCTGCCTAACAAAGAAAATTCAGAGTCTAACGGGGCGTGGTTTGCAATTCACCCAGCCAATAGAAATAGAATAGAAATTGGCACTCTTTTATCACCAGGTTCGTACCACCTCTCTAGCAGGGACGAAAAATGGCCAAAAGAGTTCCCGGCACTGAGTAGTCCCGGCGTTGTGAACGCGACATTATTGGTACTCATGGAACTAAAGAACCAAAGTACCAGGGAAAGTCCCGCGGTGTGAATGCGGCTATTGTGTTCAACTGTTGCCCTTGTGTTTCTGCCTCCCCTGCCCAGCTGTATCTTGTCCTGTGATTACCCTTCTGTGCATTTAGTCTTGTCTTCCCCTGTGCTCCATGTCTGTTCGTTGTCGTTTCATGTCCATGCTACCTGTCGTTTCTTCATGTCCATGTTCCAAGTTCGTCTATGCTCGTCTATGCCTGTCCATGTCTCCTGCCTGTTACCGTCCGTAAGTTTGTTCCTGTCTGTCGTGCTCCCCGGTTTTGTTTATGTTAATTTGTTTCTTGTTTTTCCTGTCTTCAGCTTTTTTTTAATAAAGCTCGCTTTTTGTTACCAAACCTTTTTCTATTTTTAACTGCACTTGGGTCCTATTTTCCCCAACCTGAAACCTACTGCCTGAATCTCCTTTGTGGTTTTCACTTTCTTTGCTTCATTTGTTCTTTTTTTAATTCAGCAGGTGAACCTATATGTTCATTAAATAGTGTGTGTGAGCTTAACTGTGTGTATTAATCGCTTTGAGCACCAGGAAAAGCGCTTTATAAATGTAATGTATTATTATTATTATTATTATTATTAAACTAAAACGAAACTAAATACAAATGTCAGCTTTTTTAAACTGTAGTATGTGCTTACTGTTGGTACATAGACTACTGCCTGAATATGCTGAATGAAAGGCAGGTTTTATTATCAATCAAATCTTTGAGCACAGGACACATTTTGGATACTGTCTTGGGTTTTCTTCTCTGAAGTCACATTGTTCTGTTGTTGCTATAGATACTGTATAGCTAAATAAGTATACATTAATTGGCTGGTTTAAATGGATATGTAATATTGTTTAAAGACTGTCGATAATATAAATCAGAAGCACAGAGCCTATATTATAGTGCATGGTACAAATATCACATTATAATAAGGTCACATTGTTCAGTTGTCTTACATAATACACTTAAGTAAGAAACATCTTATTGATATTTATTTTCTCTTTTATTTATTTGCATTGCATTTGATAGTGAGGTAATCCAAAAAGTAATCAGATTTCATTACTATTATATGTTGATACTCAACTTAGTTGCTGATTATTTTTTTACAGGTAACTAGTAATTGTAACTGATTACTTTTTTTTAAAGTAACCCTCCCAACCCTGGTGATTCCTTCCTAAATGTAATGAACTAGAGCTTTCTTCCCAACCAAAAAACTTCATATTGCATCCAAACTAAGAACATGCATACATTAGTATTCTATCCAGTATTCTATTCTGCAACATGTCTCATTGCCTTGAAAGGGGAGATATGATTAGACCAAGCTGTGTTGCTGTTGGATGTTGAAGGGTTAATGTTGTGTCTACAATATTGGTAAAACAAGTCAGTTATACATGGAAATATCAATAAATAAATGTGTAATGGCTGCATGGTCTTCTAACAGCTCCCAGCTACATCACACTCGTCACACTCTACAAATGGAGACGACACCTGTTCTCTGGCACTTAATAAGCTTCTGCAGCAATTTGCCTTTCTCAGTGGCTGTCTTCAAAAGACTGGCTGCAATATTAAGGATTTACCCATGAATGTATTTTTTTAAGTGGGCCTCTTCCTCTCTAAAGACTCAGAATGAACATCTTTGGCTAAGAGCATGCCTGATCATTACAAGACCCCATGCTGAGCTTCTACATACAGGGTCTCATGTCCTGAAACTCAGGGGTCGGGGAGCACGACAATTCCTTCTGCTTGTCAGCATGCCAGACTACTTTTCCACTTTCCAGATTCCTCTGAAAAAACACATCAAACACACATGGACCCATAGCATCCTTCAACATGCCATTAATACATCTGATTTTCTTTGCTTATGATTGAACTTAGATCACAGTAACAGACGGTTGGATTGATATTAATGTTTAGTTTTGAGTGTTCACTGCTCTGATAAAGCAGTTGGATGAAAAATCTGATACACAATGTTGCCACGGATACAAGTGTTGATGGCAACATATAAACACAGAACCATGTCTATGTCGGAATTCATATAAATACATTTAAAAGTCTTAACATGACATCTTTTGATAAACCTGTGAAAAAGAATTGCACTGATGTAAAAAAGATGTGCAATATTTCTTTAACAGACCAAAAACTGTTAATTGTTAATTAAGGAGGATGCGCTGCTCAGGTCCTGCAAGCAACTGGACATTTTCTTAATATAGGTTTTAGATTATTTTCCATACTGTTATATTACAATGTCGGTCAATTCTAGGAACACAACACCAATTGGGAGAACTAAAAGAGATTGGGGGCCAATGCGGGGCACAACAGTTTCTGGATGGTGGCGCAGGGTCTGGACAGCACTAAAGCGGGTGAAAAAAGAAGGATGACCCACAGGTGACCGGGATTGGATTGATGAGGAATTCAGAAGTCATCCGATGACAGGTGGGGAATATCTTCAAAGTATCATATAAATACAGTGGCCTGGACAAATGGGAAGAGACTGGCAAAATGTGCAAATGATACTCCTAAAACTACACTGAAAATACTAAAAACGTGACTTTAATTCAATGTATTATGTCAAAAAATGACACATATTTGTATTCAACACAGTCTTGTTGTATTAGGTTAGTTGAAACCAATATATTTAGTTTAAATAAAATATAAGGTTCAACTTAATATTATTGCTTTCAACTAACCTAATACAGTGTGTATTATGTGACATTTGTTGACATAATACATTTAATTAAAGGCACGTTTCAGTTTTTTCAGAGCACTAAAACTCAACTGAAACAGCTGTTGTGACATGCCTAGCATAGAGTAGCGGCAGCTTTAATAATATAAAACTTAAAAAAAACAGGTCTGCATTTAAATTGATTAATTATGATAACGATGATGAGGAAAAATGAATGTGTCTTACATATTTCATGAAGTGTTTCAGCCAAGCTGAAAGCCTCACAACAGTCAATTTAAAAAGAACCTGGTGCAAAGTGAAACAAACAAACAGGTTTTACCCATCCACGTCTTTTCACACATGAAAGAAGAGCAATGTTTATAGAACAGTTTGTTTTTTTCAAGCATGAGTTAGCAAGTTAAATTATTTTTACATGGGCAGTGCAATTATCAGAAACTATTATCCCACTGGTTGCCTTTGGCACTCATTTTCTTTTATAATGAGAGTAGTGTGTTTTTAAAAAAAATTGTAACGCCCTTATTACATATGTGTGAAAATACACAGCCAATAAATAGAAAATAACAGGTTCCTGATGTCATGTCTTTCCATTATTTGCCTCATTTATTAGGATTAACATTATAAATAATATTATTTGTTTGCATCAAAAACATTTCAATCAGAACAGACTTATTTCTGAGTAAAATCATATTTATTGACATGTGCAAAATGATGAGAAATGTGCGGATAGTCTTTGTTGATTAGAGCGTATCATATATGTTAAAGGTTCCCTATCATACTGTTTTTCATGAATATATTATAGGTCTCAGATATAAGCAGAACCTGTCTCTGATTGGCTGAAACACCAAACAGATCATTGCAGCATCCCATAATCCCCTCTGTTTCAGCCCTGTTTCCAAAGTGCTGATTCTCTGTCTGTTACTTTAGATGAAAATAAGGAGCCCTTCCCCACGCCCCTCTGAGAGAGATTTGGTAAAGCCCCTGTCACACTGTCCCGAAATGTACACTCGATGGACACACGAATATTGAATTGTGAATTTTGCACGAAGATGGCCCGAACCACACACGAAGGCAACATTTACATTACATTTAAGACATACAACTGCAACTAAAGTAACAAAAACAATTATGTTAAAGTACTATGATACTGTACTGATATTTTCAGACTTTTTTCTTTACTTTATCCGTCTTTATGTAGAATATATTAAGTTTTCTCCGTAATGTTGTTTCCATAGCAACAACAACTTCCTGTCAACTCGCCTTCAAAATAATATATTATATCCTTTTCAGTTTTACAGAAAACAAATTGGGTTCTATACATAATATGTTTACATGATTTTGTTGTGCAATAAAAAACCTGATGGACACACGATAAAAGAAATGTTCAAATTCGGCTCTGATCGTAGCAACATCGGGCCATTCGTGAGGGCATCTTAAGCCATCGTATGACCGCTGGTGGAGTTTCTCAGGCTCCGGCAGCAACTTCGTGTTTGGTGGCAAAAATCTTTGGCATGCCAAAAAATTACCGAAGGTCCTTGCGAAGGTTCATTTTCGTGTTGAATTTGTGTGTCAATTTTGCCCTTCGTAAGGCACTCGTGAGGGCATCTTGTTATCATCTGTGCCATCGGGCATTCACCCCGATCAGAGTGAGGGTGAATGCCCGATGGCACCGATGATAACACGAAGATGACACGACTTGACAAGATGCCCTCACGAGTGCCTTACGAAGTTGCCGCTCACGAAGTTGCTGCCAGAGCCTGAGAAACTCCACCGGCGGTCATACGATGGCTTAGATGCCCTCACGAATGGCGCGGTGTTAGTACGATTACAGCCGAATTTGAACATTTCCTTTATCGTGTGTCCATCGGGTGTCAATTTCGGGACAGTGTGACAGGGGCTTTACAAAGAACACAATGGAGCTCAGGTGATAAGGGGGGGGGGGGGGGGGGTTACCTTGGTTGGTGATTGGCTAATGGTTACACAAGACAAAACATCGTTATGACATCATAAAGTGGCCAAAATCTGATCAGCTCATTTTCAGACAGGTTTTTATAGAAATGGATCAGGACAAAAAGAGAGAGAATCTTTGTTTGTTTGTTTGAGTCTCTTTCCACAGAGGGGACACGTGTTAATGTAGAAGAGACATGAAGAAGATGGGACACATGTTGATGTAGAAGAGACATGAAGAAGAGGGGACCCATGTTGATGTAGAAGAGACATGAAGAAGAGGGGACACATGTTGAAGTAGAAGAGACGTGAAGAAGAGGGGACACATGTTGATGTAGAAGAGACATGAAGAAGAGGGGACACATGTTGATGTAGAAGAGACGTGAAGAAGAGGGGACACATGTTGATGTAGAAGAGACATGAAGAAGAGGGGACACATGTTGATGTAGAAGAGACGTGAAGAAGAGAGGACACATGTTGATGTAGAAGAGACATGAAGAAGTGGATTTTGCATAATAGGTGACCTTTAAGAGGATGGTGTCAGTAGAATAGGGAACCCCCCATTGGGTTAAGGCAATGGTGATGATGGTGGTGAGATGAAGAGTATGCTGAAGATCTGGAGCAGAAGAGGAGATTTAAAGTTTGACAGCAGCTCTATGATTGGGTGATGGAGATTGTGTCAAATCCTAGTTAATTAACTCAGCGTGCACACTCATGATCAGCTTATTAGAAGCAGCTGGAGGGGTGAGAGAGAGTTGAGAGTAAATAAATGTAAGGTCTGCATCCTGATTGAACATGCGCGGCGCTTCATTTCAAGGTGTGTTAATTAATTACACCCATAGACGAAGGCACTCCCCTTTAATTTTTCTTTGCAGTTGCATTATTTATCTGAACATTTTATGTTACAAATGTCACAGAAATTGCATGAGCTTTGTGCATAAAGGAACAATAACGTAATTGTTAATTCACTGCTAATGTATAACAGTCTTGAGGAAAAAAGGTGTCACAGATCGAAGACAACCAACCAGACTTGCTCAAATGTGATTGGTTAATAGTAATTGGACTACAACTGTAAACACAATGAGGATTCCAAAACTATTGCTCCTATGCCTGCATATTCTGCATTGTTGTGGATATTTGTTCAATTAATAATAAAGGCTTCTTGACCCCCTTTTGCTCAAACCATGCCGATTTTTTAATCATGATTAATCACAAGTTTAAAATAACTTTTATTTTGGTGGGAGATAAGACACAACATGTGTGGTGTTATAATTAAGAAATGAATGACCAACTAGTCAAATAAATCAGAGGGTTTTTTACTCTTACTTACTTATTAATTTCTGAAGTATTGGGATGCAGTTGGACAATTTTCCAAACATTAGCTAAAGCATCGACACAAGCAAGGGCATATTATCTGTGCTGCTATCCAACTGCGAGCACTGTCTGTTCTTACATTTCTGACCCTTTCTGCTATCTCCTACTTCTTTGCAACTTCAAGAAACTGGAGCATGGTTTGGCAAATTGCCTTTCCTCCGTTTTATCAAAATGTAAAAGGTTTGAGTGCAGGTGTGCCGTTACAGAGAGGTGGTGAAGGTGAGGTCCGGTTGTCTACAGTTAGTGCAGCACATGCCGAATCCTTCTGCTTTCTTTGCCTTTTCCCTGCCATGCTTATATTGTAAACATCCGCGCTGGAATTATGGGAACAACTTTGGTCAAACTTGCTGATGGGAATAATATTCAATAATATTTCTTAGGGTTTCTAGCTTAATCGCGAGCCTTAACACGTTAACCATGACAGCCCTACTAATTATACACTAAAAAAACTGAAACGTTGACTTATTCAGTGTTTAATGTCAACAAAAAGCAATGATATTAAGTTGAACCAAATATTATTTATTTAAACGTAATATTATTGCTTTCAACTAACCTAATACAGTTATGTGAAATCTGTTGATAGAATAGGCTACATTTAATTAAAGTCAACGTTTCCGTTTTTTCATTGTATATGTCTGGGTCAAAGTCGGAGTTCACAACCAACAAGGACACGAGCTCATTATAGTAGAAATCAAGCACATAGTGCTGTTAAAGTGGCGATAGGGCTATACAAAAAGTACTTTAAACATAAATCTGCATGGCTATACACTTAGAGCTAATGTCTGAGTTTTGGGTATGGATCAACAGCCCTATCAGCCCTGCAGTTAAACTATGACAATTCCAGGCTATGAGGCAATAAAACCTTACTGATCACCCCTTTAATTCGAGTCTGTCCATGCAAAACTATCCAGCAGCACAAGAGCTATTCTCCCACTGCTCCCATTTACCTTTGCTTCATGGACACTGACTGTGATAATTCTCCCATCAGGCCAGCAATTCTTCCATGCAAAGCACACCAGAGTGCAACTGGGATCCGATGCTGGGACCAGATTTAATGTGAGCTGTGCTGGGGGGGGGGGGGGGGGGGGGGGGGCGGAGACAGAGGAGGAGATAAGGCGTTTTTATACAAAGCAGCCTCCAGAGTCCATTAGCGGATTGAATCGCAGCCATTGAAGAAGCTCTCCATGCGGCCGTGGTGTTTCATCAACTGCATTAGCTCCTCGAGTTCACAGAAAGTGTGAGGGAGATCATTGCAAGATACGGAGAGATAACTTAGGGTCTTATTCATACAACATTTGCTTTTCTCATCTCCATTTATTTTCTGAGCATTGCTATCTATATGTCCTCCAAAAAACGGCATTAAAATTGTATTTTTATTATGTTTACAAGCAGTGCCTGGTGATTTATCAACCGTTTCATCCGCCCTTTATCCCCCTTGAAACAATACACAAACACAGCAGCCGTTATGGTTATTGGTGCTGCACTTCCATTATCCAGCATAAACACTAAATGCACAGAGCAAAGGATATTTAACAAATCCTGCAGGGAGATGTACGCGTTCAAGATGGAGTGCATTCAGAGCCGCATGCAAAGAAGGAGTGCAGACATTTAAAGTGGATGGCATGCTTTCATGTCACTCCTAACATCCTTTAAAGTGTTTTGGACCTCCACGTTAATTTGAGTCAAGACAGAGGAGAGCCCAGGATGACACATACTTTCATTTTTGGAACAGCGGTGCCAAAACGCAGATTAGAAAGCATCCAGAGCCAGCTGGATTCAACATAACAACAGCCAAGCCATTGTGAGGAGCAGTGTACTCCTGACGTGTTTGCCCAAGTGGCATTTTTTGCTCGGTTGTGCTTGTGTTGCAGCTGTTTATGGTTTGTATACAGAGCTTCTGTCGGTGCCAGCCAGCTAATGCGAAGCGGTTACTCCCTGCTCCCCGAAAGGTGAGGCCTTTGTTACCACAAGCGGGAGCCCACAGCAAGGAGCAGCTGTTATCTGCCGCGAGCAGGAGGTGAGAAAGGAGCACCAACACATCGCAGCTCCCTGGCCTCTGAGCAGTGAAGCATACTCACCTCAGAGACATTTGATACTTGGCAACCACGGCAAACTCTAGCATTACCCACCGGGTTGGCTGGGAGAATGGGCACAATTACAGCCATTACCACGCTTAGTTCTAAGATTACTGTCAGACGGACCAAAATGACGCAACCCTATTATTTTAGCTCCAAGCCTTCACTGCCTCAGTTGTAATGCTATTTCCTTTTCACACTCCCAGCTGCATGGAATCCTATTACTCTTTGTTACTCATGTGGGTAGCAAATGGTAGTCTTTCTGTTAATGTCTTCCTCCAGCCAAGAAGTAGTGCCACCGTCAAGGATCTCACACCATGCCTTCAAACAAGGCGTGATATCAGGCTGATAAATAAGCTGTTAAGCTTATTTAATTAATGTGACCGTGGACACACCATGGCTGACTGCTGAAGCAACAACTCAGATTTTCCCTGACATGTCCAGCTGTTCCCCGTCTAAACCGCAGTGGGAACTGCTAATTGTGTCATTGTGAAGAACTACAAGGGCCTGTTGTCTTTCTATCAGCATCACATTATTCCTTATAGTAAATGGCTTTTACAGAGGGCTCAAAATCCATGCCATAATACTAAAGTGCTACAGAGAGAATATATTTCTGTAAGAGGGATTTTGACCTCACTGGGTTTAATAAAAAAAAACTGCAACTTGTTATATTTTTAACTCATGTGCTGTAAAAAAACAATCAAATGCCAATTTCAGATCAATACATGTTATCTAATCAAATGTAAAAAAAGAAATGGCATGCTGCCAAATACTATAGCACATGGATCATGTGAACAGCCCATTTTTTTAGTGAGTCCAAATGAATTCTGCTTTTTACTTTATGCAGTCAAAATTGCATTGCATTATTTAAGTATGCATTTTTACATTTTCATTTCCTATTTTAAACCAAAAAAAGGATAGTAATAGGTTTAATATCAGATCCCTCAAAGAAATTGGGTCGTTCAATAATACAGAAAATAAAAAGAATGAATTAATGATGCTATGTGTAACTATTTGTGGAAAATAACATTCAAACTATTATTGGATTCCATTACAAACAGCTGGTTAAGCTTTTCTTACATATAAACAGATTGTTGAAATCCTTTTCCCTCTCAGGAGGCCAACTTCAGTCGTTATAACATTCTGCAGGCCAGGTCTGTTATAACAGAAACATGGAACTAACTAGCTGTATTCACTCCAAGGCTTTACCCTCACGGTGAGCAAATAGGTAAATCGCGTATCATGTGAAGGCAGCTTGTGAGGATACTGTTTCACCAAAATCTGTTTGACCTTATCCAAAAACTTAATTGGTGAAGAAGTGTAAGAAATATGTTTTAAAAAACATTACAATTTATTTTTTTATAAAGGACAAACCACAATCCTTATGTATCTTTCCAAGTTTGTTAACTAACATTTCAGGTTTTTCAATGCAATGTTTCAATGCATAATTTCTTTCACATTAAATAACTTAAAGTTTTCTTGTGTGATTAGACTGTAATTGGAGCTCAATTGATACCCCAGACCGCCTGCAGGGTGGAGAGGAAACAACAGAGACGCAGTGACAGGGTGTGACAGAGATGGAAATGGGAAATACAATAAAACCAGCGGAGCGGACCAGTGGCTGCTCTGGGAGAAACGGACGGAGCTGACAGTAGCAGACTGTAAACTGACTGCTGATGTCACCTGTGAATCTGACAGTGTCACTGTGTGCACTTGAGCAAAGCACAGTCACTCCTGCATCTGTTCTGCAGTGACATTATCTGCTCCCTGCATGTCAGGCATCATGTCAGCTGCCAATGTCAGGGAATCAGATCTGTACTGCCTATATAACACACATTTATTCATCAAAGCGTACACTCCACCTTAGATCCGATTTACTCTCCCTGTCATCATGTTTCTTTTCCTATAGTTCATATGTTAAACATGAAACATACATCCAATTCAAATGTGTTACTGTCATATGCTCGTTGTTGGCAATGAATATCTTGATTCCAATGTCCCTCCTACATACAGGGCATTCTTATAATTACCCTCCAATCAGCGGTTCAGCTCCTCCATCTATTGTAGCCATTAACCGGTTGGATTTGCACTCTGGCCCGGTGTCATCTGCAGCTCATTAACCAACTTACAAATATATGCATGGAGGACGCACATGCACGCACGTGACCTGGCCACATATCTGATGATTACGGTGTCTTTGTTCTCTTTCCTTTTCACGCTAATCATGTTGTTTTTTGCCCTTTGATGTAAATGCTCTAATGAACGACAGCTCGACACAGTTTGTAATCTACATGAGACTTCCTGTATATCAAAAGTACCTGTTGATGTTAAAGATGAATCCAACAACATTTAATTTAGTTTTAAACATCAGGACAATACAGCTTTATTTTCAGTAGAGGAACACATCCCAGAAAAAAAGCTTTAGATTTTGAGATATCTCTACCAGAGCCATGAATTTTCAATACCTTAATATGTCTAGTTTTTTGAAATAGATAGTTGTATACAAAAATATTAATGCAAAGTGTAATCCTTCCCGTTACTGAGAACAATAATGAAAATGTCAATTACAGCTCATTATATATAAGAAGGAACCAAGTAGGAACTCAATGTTTGTGGACTCAGGTTCCACCAAGAGGGTAAACAGTGTTTGACCACATCATACACAAACCCAGATACACACTCTAAAGTACAAGCAGAGTTACATTTTGGCTATCAAAGCTAAGTTGTTGTGTTTTAAATGTCCCATGTCATGCTTTTCCGGTTATTACCTGTCGCCTTGTGTGTTATGTAGACGTTCTGCAGAGTCACAAACCCTCAAAGTACACCCTGTAGCGAGTACAACTCTAACACAGAAAAGACCTGTCTATGCTGCCCCAGAACGCCTCGTTGGGGATTTCTCTTTTTCCATTCTTTGCTTCCTGGGCTCTGACGTGTGAACACCCAAATCAACAACAAATGCCCAAATGGACCAATCCGCGGAGCCCCTCACACACCAGGATCCCTTGGCTAACTAACAGAGTCCCCATTGACTTGCATAGAGCTCCCTGAACACTGCTAATAGATGGGTTGGGATGGCGGACAAATGCTCTCCGCAGACCCATTCTCACAGCGTTATAAACCTTTTTCTTACTCAATATCAAGCCAAACTTATTGTTTTTAATTCGGCTGTGAGTGTTTGTGTGTGCTCAGGATGAATTTCGCTGTGTCTCACTGTATCGCCGGCCGACCCGGAAACATGTCCGCTCCTCACAGCAGCAAGCCTCGCAACGTCCCGACCAATCAGAACACACTGGGCTTACAGGGAGGGAGGGGCAGGGGCTCCAACAAGCCATGTAGGACAGAGAGTGAATACACATACTATACAGAGATGCTGTATGAGAAACCAATGTGAGGTTTCTAAATTGCACAATTTAAATCTATTTTAGTAGACCTCAACAATGGAATTATGATCAGTAGAAATGGTCATGACATGGCCCTTTAAGTGTCATTGTTTGTATTGCGATGTAAAGCTGATTCAAGTGGATTGGACAATACTAAGTGGAAAATAAATGGTTGTGTTCAATTGGAAACTTTTGTATCAGACTTTTTATTAACCAGACAATGACTTAACAAATCAGCACCTCTGTAGCTCAAAGCGCTGGCTTAGCCTCTACAATAGCAGATACAATGATTTCTGTTAATACCTTTATGGTGGAGAGGTGCATGCCAATAAGTTGTATTGGGAATAAACTCTTCAGGGGAACTATAAGTACTGCTGTTCCATTTATTCATTTTGTTTGGAATCATATGTTTAACCCTTAAATGTCTCCATTACATCTTCAACTCCCTGGTACTCATTCCACAATTGGTCTTTGACACATTTCCATTTTGTTTCTTAACTGTTTTTTTCTTTAAAACCCAATTCTTATTGTGAAACAGTGTCAATACATTGTTTCGGTAAGCAGAACTTGCCATTCACAGTACTGTGACTAAAAGTGCAGTTTGATTCAAATAAATAATAAAATAGAGCTCACTTTGGTCTCACTACCACTGGTCTCTCTGTAAATGAGAACATGCCACTTTGTCTGCTTTCCGCCAGAGTTAATATTAGAAATAGTGCTGCATGACTGGCTGTTTTCATAGGCAAATTGAATATTATTCCGTACGCAACAATGGGCCCTCTCAGTGTTTGGTTTAGCTCAGCATGCAATTGTTCCTCCAAGCCTTGTTCAATACCAATCAGCCATGTTGTTAAAGTGAACCCTCCACCACATCAGTATGCTTCAAAATACACCACATGTTTGCTGCCTTGTGCCTCTGCCTGGATGGGAAGTACTCCACCTTAACCAGCACTCGTGTTTACTCAGGATCTTCACTACCAACACACACACACACACACACACACACACACACACACACACACACACACACACACACACGCACGCACACACACACACACACACACACACACACACACACACACACACACACACACACACACACACACACACACACACACACACACACACACACACACACACACACACACACACACACACACACACACATACATAGATCTGCAGAAGATGTCATAAAACTAAACAAACAGTTAGAGACAATGAAGTTCATACAGATGTAGCACTTCATTTCAGACTCCAGTTTACAGCTTCCTGCCTACGACTTGCCAAAGACCAGTATAGAGGAATGTTAAGCCCTCCCACTATTTTCCAAGAGAGCGTTGCCAGATTTTCAATTTCAGGTTTTAACCAGGAGATGGCGCTTCATTCACAAATACAGAAAGACAAGTTTCATGGACTTTCAGTTGTGTTTTGAAGAGCATTTGAACACATCAATATTTTAGATCAACTAAAGTATATCTAATCTTGTAATTCAATAATATATAGTCTTTATATATTAAATAATCATAATGTAAATGTTTACATTACACTTCTTTATTTGTTATGCTCATACTTTAACATTTACAATCGTTTGCTTTAATATGCAGTATATTTTTTGTGTTTGCTTCCTCCTGTTCCCTTTCAGACACATACTGTATGATTTATTATTATTATTAATATGAAGATATTATTAACATAAGATAAGATGTTACTTTATTGATTGAACATTTTAGTTTAGAATGTGCTGTCCCACAGTAATTCAGAAGGTTCACAGGTCACATTCCGACCATTATTTAAAACAATAGGTGCTTTCACACCGTCTACAGTTTGATTTGTATAGAGGGAGCTCTGTCAGTTTTCGAATTACCCATTTGCTTTCGGGGAGCCCTATTTTTCAGAGCACATACTGCTACTAAATATGTCACATGCACGCTCTGTTGACTGGCGCAGCAGCGCGGATGCGATCAATTGCTATAAAAACACTCTTCTACTAATACAGACGGTGTCACTATGCCGGCGGATGTGGCCGTTGTTGAAGCCTCTTCAGGCTCCGCATCGGCAGGCCTCTTCCTCGGTGTGGAGCTGTCAAGCTCGACCCTAACGCCGCTTACAGCCGGCCAACTAAAATGTGTTTTCCGTTCACGTTGTCATTTTTAGACTCCTTCGCTTCTTTCCTTGTGAATCCAAAAGCTGTGACACTTGGCTGTTTTCGTTTTGCCATATTTTTTTATTACACAGCCAGAGTTAAAAAAATATCAATATGAACATTTCAAATACCGCGCCGGCATCACCGCCATTACCATAGCAACGTAAGTAAGAATGCAGCGCCGCCACGTACAGTTGGCAACACCCAGATATATTCACAAATATAAAACAAATATTCAGAAACTGTAATGAACAATAACTATTATTTATTTCAAGAACTGTTATTTACAGAAACTCAACATTTCTAATCTGTGTGACACAAATATGCACGATTGTTTTGGGCTCCCCCTATTTATCTCAAAGTCAGCCTTCAGGGGAACTCCCTCCCTCTTCGAGGGAGCCAAGCTCCCCCTAGCTCCCCCCCATTTCGAACAGTGTCTGTGGCTGAATGGCCAGCGATTAGGTGCGGCGCATTTATCATAGGTGATCAGAGCTAACTGCCTGCCGTCAGATTTCATTTAAAAAACAGATCTGATTTTAAGACTATTTCTGCGCTCATAAAGAATGATAAGAATAAGAATAATGCGTATTGAACTGGTTTCATTAATTAGTGAGTTTATTTAACACTTGAACCGCCAATCGGGTCAATCTGTGTGATGTGTGTTGTGTGTGTGCAATGTCACTTTTTTTCAATAAAATATTAAAGTCTCCCAGTCCGTGACTTTTCCTGAAAGTGTGTTATGTAGCACCCTATGTTGTTAAAAATTGCATACAACTATTTTTTAAATCAATACATACAACTATTTTTTAAATCAATAAAAACATTTTCTAAATCCATAAAAGCATTTTAATTAATATTGGGAGTCATGTCGTTACTTTGTTGAGAAAGTGGCCGTGTAATAAGCGGGATAATTTGCAGCGACTTGTTCCTTATGGGGAAAATAACACCCGTCATGTGTGTGTAGAGGTGTGTGTGGTTAAAACACTTTCATGAAGTGAAGGAATTTCCTTCTATAAAACAGCTGTGGGCAGCAGTGAGTGTCACGGACATGAATTCATAGATCAAGGCAGACTGGTGCACACACTCTCCTGTCCTGCCAGGCGACACGCCCGTTCTAAGCCGTGTCCCTCACTCCTCACATCCCAAGCATCCCCGAAAAGTGTATTATGTTGTTACATCTCCGATGTTATGTTTCAGTTGTGCTCTGTCTATGTTCAGTGATGCAAACTTGTAATCTTTCGGCGAAATTCGCCGTTTTGAATCCAAAATAAGTCGTTTGTGTGATTCATATAGATCTGCAATACAAATATTTTTGGGGTATGGGGGGGGCTGGGACCCGGAGTAATCTGCGGCTGTGAGCTGTTATGTGCCATCATGACACGCATGGTGTTCTTTTTTTATATATTATAATGAAGTACGAGCTGTGTGCTCGAGTCTTCCTGGCTGTCGGCTCTGCTCATGGATGTATAATAAGGCTCTGCTGCTCCGAGATGATGGTCTAGCTTCAGCAGCTACATTACCTACGGGTGCGTTCGTTAATATTAACTGTGCGTCCGTAGTCACTATGGCACAGACTGGACCGCTGGTGAACAGCTGTTAGAACGGGCCGTTCAGGTGTTCAGAGCAGAGCTCCCTGTCGGAGCGGCAGAGCGTGATGTGAACTGAAAAGTTTTTCTGTTGCAATATTATTTAAGGAATCGTTGAGCTAGCTAGCTAGCATACATTGTCACTATCTGCTAACGTTAGCTTTAGCCTTCAATTTCTAATAGTTTTTTTCATAGGCTATAAACAGAGGTGGTATAAGTATATATATATTGTACTTGAGTAAAAGTAGAAGTACTCATATCTTGTACTTGAGTAAAAGTAGAAGTACTCAGGTCTTGTACTTGAGTAAAAGTAGAAGTACTCAGATCTTGTACTTGAGTAAAAGTAGAAGCACACAGATCTTGTACTAGTAAAAGTAGAAGTACTCAAATCTTGTACTTGAGTAAAAGTAGAAGCACACAGATCTTGTACTAGAGTAAAAGTAGAAGTACTCAGATCTTGTACTAGAGTAAAAGTAGAAGTACTCAGGTCTTGTACTTGAGTAAAAGTAGAAGTACTCAGATCTTGTACTTGAGTAAAAGTAATAGTCCCAGAGTGTAGGAATACTCTGTTACAGTAAAAGTCCTGCATTCAAAAATGTTCCTCAAGTAAAAGTAGAAAAGTATTATCATCAAAATATAGTGAAAGTAGCGACAGTAAAAGTAGTCATTGTGCAGATTGGTCCATTTCAGAATTATATATATGATATGTTTTATAATGATTGATCATGAAAGTGTTCTCAAAGCTGGTAAAGGTGCAGCTAGTTTGAATGACTTTGTATACTGCAGGGTAGCTTGTGGATTTACTCCAGGTGGAACTAAAGTCTGATTTAACACTTGATTATATTTCACTAAATTAATCCAGATCTGTAAAGTAACTAAAGGTATTAAATACATGTAGTGGAGTCAAAGTACACCTCTGAATGTACCTCTGAACTGTAGTGGAGTAGAAGAACAAAGTAGCAAAACATTGAAATACTTAAATAAAGTACAAGTATCTCAAAATTGTGCCCAAGTATAGTACTTGTTGAGTTTATGAACTTAGTTAATTTACACCATGTGGCTATAAAGATAAAAAGACTTAAGCCTTGCACAGAGGCATGAAAATACATTTTCAAAATGCTCAACAGTGCTGCCAAAATTACAAACTGACTGCTACACAATTTAAAATAAATGCTTTTATATATTTCTATTAGATGTGACTCTTTGGCGTTTCTGTTATTATTAACACTGCTGCTTTAGTTGTTCTGACTGCTAAAATCCTCTGTCATTCCGTGGGGTGGGGGAGCCGGGGGCTCGGATCCTTGTCACCTTTTTCATACCTGATGAGTTTGCATCCCTGTATGTTAAAAAGCCTCAGTCACCTTAATTCATGTAATAAAAACATCTCAGGTCAGTAACACTCAAAGCTAAATGTGCAATACCATGTTCAGCTATGTTACTATTTATAATGTTATTGTTGTTACATCAGAAGATGTACATATTGAAATGATTTCTTAACTTACAGTAGGCTATTTTTTACAATGTGTGTTGGAAGGATTTATTAAATTACTATGAATATTGTCATTGTTGAAGGCTTTTAGAGAAGGGTGAACTATAAGCCTGAATTACATAACATTTATACCTAAAAACATAAAAGCCACAATAAATAAATCACAATTATTCTAGTTATTTTTACTTCCCGTATTGCTTTCAACCCACCAGCTTTTATGGTGTTGTTACGTCACTAACTGTAAGCTTGTCACATACAGTCTATGGTCACTCAGAGTAATCTACTGTTAATTTAGCTGCTGGAGAAGAAAGATCAGGGGGGGAGGGGGGGAGAGAGCTGTGGTTGATGGGCCATTAGTTGTGTAAATACACAGCTGAGAGCTGCCGTTTCATTCAGACTGTTTAAAAAACGGTAACAACGGACTATTTTTCTTAGCGGATGCATGTCAATTTAAATCAATACATACAACTATTTTTTAAATCAATAAAAACATTTTCTAAATCCATAAAAGCATTTCAATTAATATTGGGAGTCATGTCGTTACTTTGTTGAGAATGTGGCCATGTAATAAGCGGGATAATTTGCAGCGACTTGTTCCTTATGGGGAAAATAACACCCTTCATCCAGATGAGGATCCCTCCGCTACACTTTGGGATCCTGATCGACCGACGAAGCTCCATTAAAATATACATATTTTTGGTGAATTACTGAGTTTAGGCACGTTAATAACGTTTTAATGAAGTTGAATACAGTATATTCATATGTGTCAGTGATTTCATGTCAATTCGGTGAAAATAAACAAAAATGATTGTGGTGAAGATGATGATTAAATTAGGATTAAAAATCGAGAGCCGGGCTGCATTTCCTCCCGTTCGTTTTTTTCGAATAACAAAATTATTTTGTTAAATAACAACATGGTGATGTTTTGTAAATGATTACATGTCTCTTATTTAGCACAGTAGTATGATATCCGTGACATATGGATCTTAACAAAGTTCCGCTGTACATCCAGCATACTGTATCTCACTTTATTTCACATGAGCTCCAGTGTGGAACCACACTGCACCTCCTGGTGGATCAATGATCCATTGCAGCTGGCTTCATTATAATTACATTTATCTATCACGGGGGCGGTCTCAAGTCAAACTGGAGGTTTTCCCTTGAGCGAGGGCAGATCACGTACCAATCACGGCCCTCGCGTTTCAAACTGTCTGAAATTAATCGCTACATCTGTACTTAAAGGCTCCTCTATAACCTTTATTAAAAAATGGAAAGTACTGGCTCTCCGGCCGTCGCCCGCTCCCCGTGTCGTCATTCCGGCCGACTCCAGCCCCTCATCTCCTGTCGGCGTACCGGCCGACGGCAGCTCCCCTTGTCCTGTCGTCATTCCGGCCGACTCCAGCCCCCCGTGTTCTGTCGGCGAACCGACCATCTCAAGTCCCCTCTCGAGTCCCCTCTCGAGTCACGTCTCAAGTCCCTACCCAATGTCCTGGTCTGCTGGAGGTTCCGCTGGAGGTCCTGCCAACTCCATGTCCTGTCCCGTTGGGGGTCCAACCGACCACTCTTCTGCCGGGGGTCCTGCCAACCCTATGTCCTGTCCCGCTGGAGGTCCCGCCGACTACTCTTCTGTCGGGGGTCCTGCCAATCCTATGTCCTGTGCAGTTGGAGGTCCCGCTGACTACTCTTCTGCCGGGGGTCCTGCCAACCCTGTGTCCTGTACCGCTGGGGGACCCGCCGACAACTCTTCAGCCGGGGGTCCTGCTAACTCCTTGTCCTCTTCCGTGGGGGATCCCGTCTTCGCCTGTCCCACCGGCTCCAGTTCCTGTCCGGCCGACACCGGGTCCTGCCCGGCCTCCGGAGCTGTCCGGTCTTCGCCCTCGAGCCCGGCCCCCTGAGAGCAGCAGTCTTCGCCCTCAAGCCCGGCCCCCTGGCTTTCCCGGCCGCGGCCCTCGCCCTCGGGCCTGGCCCCCTGACTCTTCCAGCCGCTGCCTTCGCCCTCATGCTCGGCCCCCTGAGTTTGCCCGCTGTGGCCCTCGCCCCTTTATGCACTCTGCCTTGCCCCCCCGGGCCGTCCGCCCAAGACACCCACACTGAACTCTGCCTTAGTCTTGTCTCTTCCTGTGTTCGGTGTTGGTTCATTATTTGTCGTTCATGTCTCCCTTCATGTTGGTCACAATCACTTTTGTTTGAATGCTACCTCGTACCTGTTAATGGATTCTTGTTTTACCTCGTACCTGTTCATGGATTCTTGTTTTACCTCGTACCTGTTCATGGATTCTTGTTTTTTCAGCTTTTTTAAATAAAGCTCGGCTTTTGTTTCCTTTTGAAACCTGATTCCTCCTCAATCTGCATTTGGGTCCTATTTTTCCCCAACCGTGATACCTTGCACTAATTTAGTCATACAGATTTATCAGAATGTGCTGTTTATATCATTACTTTGTGCATTTGAACCAAATGTACATACTTTGTACTGTATCACTTGCTATGGTGGAAAAAACTGAGAAAATCAATAAAGATATTTACCCAAATAAAACAGAACAGATCTCTGCTTCCCTCTACATTTAATCCAACCCACTCTCTTCAGTCTGCGTACAAATGACACGACTTTACACATTGGAAAATGCGTGCAATAGATACGCTAAAGTCCGATTTTGCGTGCCTATCATACGCCAACTATTCCCATTGAGTTCTGTGTCCGAGTTTTGCGTGCATATGAGACCCATGGATACGGTCGTGTCTGAGAACACCGGAAGCTGTGTGGTCCATAAAAACACGTTATTACTCAAAATCAAGCCACGATTATTGATTTTATTTGTAATCGTATAATGTTTGACTTTTTTTGCCGTCCGTGAGGAAAATAAATGGGGCTCAGAGCCTCAAAATACTGAAATCTGTATTGTTTTTAATCTTTTTTTCCTTCAAATTTGTTATCCTTTTCTAAATAACACACTGTTATTTACTCAACAATAACACACTATTATCCTTGTTTTTATTTATTCGTTTAATTCTATAATATTGGGCTTTTTAACCGTCCGTCAGGAACTGATTTTCAAAATAAAGTCACCGGAAACAGATGTAGGCCCGGTTCAAGCTCGATGATTTGGATGTTGTAGCCGCAATGCACGCTGGGATATGGTGTTTCCCACATAGCACGTTTCGTTAAAGGTCCACTGGACGCAGCGCAGTCCAATTGGAGAAGGCGATTCGCCATTAAAAGAAGAAGAAGAAGAAGAAGAAGAAGAAGAAGAAGAAGAAGACGACATTGAACCCTCCTTGACACGGAGTTCCTCGAGGTAAACCCGTTTTCTGTAATGTAATAAAGACATTTACAGTGTTTTTTAAATGATTTCAGCTTTTGCATCACTTTACACAGCACCATGTGTCGACATACAAGCTTACGCGTGCAAATTATTTGCTAGTTAAACCGTGAACTGCTCAGTTAGCATCATTGAGTTAGCCTTAGCTAATGTCTGTCGTTTTACGGAGCTTTTGCAGTTTAAAATCAATCGATAGTAACATAGTTGATCATGTTGTAAATATAATGGGGCTTCTTCAGTTTTTTGACAGTATTTTGGGTTTTAAAGCTTAAATTCACTCTTCGAGCCGATCTGAGATCTGCTCAGATATTTGTCCCGTTGATATTTAAACAGACATTACTAGCCGCTAGCCGATACATGATCCAGTATATTCTGTGCATTAACCAAAAGTAAAAACGCATTAGCAGGTACAGGTTACCAAAAAACATGCATCTGAAGATGATATAATAATAATAATAATAATAATAATAATAATACATGGGACTTTTATAGCGCTTTTCATGGAACTCAAAGACGCTTTGACAGAGAATTAAGAAAACACAACAAAAAAAAGACAAAGAAATACAAAAAGAGATAAACAAAACAGAAAAAATACGGGGGGAGTGGGGTGGTCAGTGGTTGAAAGCAGTGTTGAACAGGTGGGTTTTGAGTGATGTTTTGAATGCTGTGAGGGAGGAAGAATCTGATGGATTGGGGTAGTGAGTTCCAGAGGGTGGGTGTAGCAACGGAGAATGCTCTGTCGCCCCAAGACTTGAGGTTGGTCCGGGTGGGGAGGGACAGGAGGTTGCCAGTGGCAGAGCGGAGGGAGCGAGTGGGAGTGTGTCTGTGGAGGAGGTCAGTCAGGTAGGATGGGGCCAGGTTATGGAGGGCTTTGTACGTCATCAGGAGGATCTTGTACTGAATTCTCTGGGGGATGGGGAGCCAGTGGAGCTTGATGAGGACGGGTGTAATGTGTTCACGGATTCGGGTGTGGGTGAGTAGACGGGCGGCGGAATTCTGGATATATTGAAGTTTGTTGAGGATTTTTGCAGGTGAACCATAGAGGAGGCTATTGCAATAGTCCAGACGGGAGGTGATGAAGGCGTGGATGAGGGTTTCGACAGCAGTGGGAGAGAGGGATGGACGTAGACGGGCGATGTTTTTGAGGTGGAAGAAGGCTGTCTTTTTGATCTGTTTGATGTATCTGTTGTAGGAGAGGGTTTGGTCAAATATGATGCCTAGGTTCCGGATGTGAGGGGAGGTTTGACCTGGGAAGCCATCTATGTTGAGGGTGAAGTTATGGATAGGTGTGGTGAGCTTTTTTTTCTCCAATGATTATTATTTCAGATTTATCGCAGTTGAGTTTCAGGAAGTTAAGTTGGAGCCAGGATTTTATTTCAGTGATGCAGTTTGTCAGGATGGAGTGGGTAGCAGTGGAGATGGACTTGGTGGAGATGAGAAGCTGGATGTCGTCGGCAAAGCAATGGAATTGAAGTCCATGACGGCGGATTATGTGACCAAGGGGAAGCAGGTATGTTATACATTAGGAATTCATAATAACTGAATTATTGTTAAATCCAGGGGTGGGGTTTCAAAGGAGATCTACATACTCTTGTTCCTCCATTGCTAATAGAATAACATCAATGCCCTATAACAAAACATTTTAATCATACCTTTCCCTCATAATGCTGATGTTGGTCTAAACTTTAATTCACTTAATATTAGGCTAGTTTAAATTACAGCTACATCTATGATCTAACTAACACCTTCTTTTTTTGTTTCAGCACAATGTCGAAAGAAACTGAAAAAACCAACAAACTAGAAGCTCTTCTTCTGCTTGGGGATGCATATGTTGAGGACACACAGGCAAGTTTCTTGTTTTTTTTATACCCAAAGTGTCATTATTTAAATCAAGTTAGTTAATGCCCATTTTTTCTCCTTCTGTGTTTCATTACATTCCATGTCCATAAAAAAACTCAACAAGGAAACTCAACAAGGAGACTCAACAAGGAGACGCAAAAAGAAGACGCAAAAAGAAGACGAACCACGTCCAAAAGTGACCTGGTGGAAGAGTGACCAAGATGGGCAACGTGTGGCCAGCAGCAAACGAAGGAAAAAAAGTTCTTCTGATGGTTAGTCTACATTTTATGAATTTAATCAAAGTGAGTATATGTGATTTAAAGTAGCCACTGGTTTAATAATGCTGTTGATACTTCATATTTCTATATATTTGCACATCGATTTTGTCAGAGGACTAAGGACTAAAACCAATAAGCGAATGTAAATGACATGATAATGCAAAAAAAATACATTGAGCTTTGATATTTTTCATGTTTGCTGAAGGTTGGTGTTTTTGTAACATTTCTTTAAATCTGTCAATTAGCTAAAATAATCTGTTTAATGGGTTTTAATAATTTCCCCCCCAAACAGATGGTACTCCTCCATGCAGTAGTTCTATTTCGTATATGGCTTCGCCCTCTAAGGCTATCGCTATTGGGTAATCCCACTGCGCCCCCGCGCAGCACTGAAACACTTGTAGTCCACGCCCACCCGCAAGGTGGGCCACACCCTCGGGCCTCCTTCCGGTATAAATAGGAAGGAGGCCCGGCAATCTGCTCCCTCTTTTTTTCAGCAAACAAGCACAGTTACTGAAGCACAGCAATTGAGAATCATCATGAGCAACAACTGCGTCCGTGATTGTCCCTCATGTGGTTCTGGGTTCATAATGAGTTATGACCTGCAGAGATAAAAGCAGTATGCGAATCCTGCCGGGGGTCAGAGCACGCGTACGCGGCTCTAAACCAGCAGGTAGCATGCACTGCGCTCGTCTCCCCTCCGGCGACAGGAAGCGGAGAGCGGACACTCTTGCTGTTGTGGCCGAGGAGGACGATTGGCCCGTCCAGGCTTACGAGCCCGCGGACGGGGCCTCGTGTCCCTGGGGCAGAGTGCCGGGCAGGAGTCCGAAGCAACTCCTGCCCCGCCTCCCTCCACGGTTCAAGGTTCGGTTCTCCCCTCCCTCCTCTCCCCCGGACGGGGGAGACAGAGTCGGAGCAGGGTGCCAGCTTGGCGGCCGAACATGCTTTCCCCCTCTCCGTCACCACAGCGCGGCGGCGTCTGTTACGGAGACGGCCAGAAAAGTGCTACTGGACGCTCCAATCAGCCCGGACGGGCTGTTCGGACCCCAGTTCCACGCCATGGTGGAGTCCATGAAGACGGCCGCAGAACAGGTGGACGGCATTCACCAGCATGTACAGCTGGCTCCAGTCGGCTGAGCTGCCACAGCGGCACCAACGCCCGCAGCAGCCGCGGCGTCCACGCCGGCCACAGGAGGCCGCAAGCGGAGAGATGCCCACAGCAACCGCCCCGGCGGCTGCAGGGGCTCCGTCCCACGTCTCCGCTCCCCCGCCACCCCAGAGACAGGGTCTCCCGGCGGCGAGTCAAAGGGGAGTGAGGCTCCCCCGCTCCTGGTCTGCTCCGCGAGAGCCTCAGAGGAAGCGGAGCCGGTAACTAAGCCGGCTGCCACTAATCTGTTGATTAAGTAGACAGCAGGGCTCCCTGCAGAAGCCTGCTGGTTTTAACCTATCGGTTAATAAACCTGCAGAGCTCGCGGCATTCCCCTGTCCGAGATACGCCTCCTACACACGGTCATAATAACCCATGAGCGCCATAATAACGCCTCATGTGTACAGCACTGCACACACCTCCACTCATCCCCTGAGCGTGTACACGCCTCATGATGACAGCCGGAGTGAAACGCAGCGTGTGGAGGTTTCCTCGCAGCCCTTTCGCCTCACGGGCAGCGGCGGCGAGGGCAATGGCGTGGCTCGTCACCATGACGACCATTACAGCACATCACAGAGAAGCCAGAACGGGGGAATGAACAGTATTCCAGGCTGAGTGCCCCCAGCGGCAGCGCCCGCAGCGCCACGGCGCCAGGGCTCGCTGCAGAAGCCTGCTGGTTTTAACCTATCGTTTAATTAACTGCAGAGCTCGCTAATTAAGCCGGCTGCCAATAATCTGTTGATTACCAGCACTGCACACACCTCCATCCATCCCCTGAGCGTGTACGCGCCTCATGATGAGAGTCGGAGTGAGACGCAGCGTGTGGAGGCCCCCGCGCAGCCCGTTCGATCCAAGCCCACCTGGGGTTGCCTCATGCCCTGTGTAAACCAGTATAACCTGTCGGTTAATAGCCAGCAGGGCTCGTTGCTAAAGCCTGGTTTTAACCTGTCGTTTAATAAATTTCAGAGCGTGCTTATTAAGCCGGCTGCCACTAATTTGTTGATCAGTAGACAGCAGGGCTCGCAGCAGAAGCCTGCCCGTTTTAACCTGTTGGTTAATAAACTACAGAGCTCGCGGCATTCCTCTGTCCGAGATACGCCTCGTACACACGGCCTTAATAAACCCATGAGCGCCGTTATAACGCCTCATGTGGGCAGCACTGCACACACCTCCATCCATCCCCTGAGCGTTTACACGCCTCATGATGAGAGCCGGAGTGAAACGCAGCGTGTGGAGGCTCCCTGGCGTGGCTCGTTGCCATGACGACCACAGAACATCTCGAGCACGTGCGCCCGCTCTTAGAGTGTTTCTCAGAGTGGCAGCGCGTGTGTCTGATGGACAGATGGATGAGCAGGCTGATCAGCAGAGGATACGTCCTGCAGTTCGCCTCCCCCCCCCACAGTTCAATGGGATACAGGAAACACTCCTGTCCTCCCAGAAGCTATGTCTTGCGCTCCAATCCGAGCTGCTGGAACTCCTGTTGAAAGAGGATATTTCCAGGGTTCCTCAAAGGGAGGAAAATCAGGGGTTTTCACTCCCGTTATTTTTCTAATCCCGAAAAAGACTGGGGGAATGAGACATCCTCGATCTGTCAGTATTCCACATGATGACGATCAAACAGGTGCTGGAATGTGTTCACCAGGACGACTGGTTCACTTCCACCTGAAGGATGCATACTTCCACGTACCCATCATCCCGAAACACAGGAAATTCCTGCGTTTTCCATTCAGGGAATATCAGAGAGCTGTCCTCTTCCCTCTCAGACAATCGTTTATCTGGGAGTGGAATTAAACTCAGCCAGCATGAGAGCGCGACTCTCGCGGCAGCAAGTGGAGGAACTGACAGCTCTCCTCCGGCGTGTCACAACCCGCACAGCCCTCTCCGTGACTCAGCTGCTCGGCGTTGGCGTCAGCTGGTCACGTGATGATCCCCTTGGGTCTCTTCCAACAGGGGGACACTCCAGAGGTGGTTCATTCGCTGCAGAAGCCTGCTGTTTTTAACCTATTGGTTTATAAACTGCAGAACTCGCGGCATTCCTCTGTCCCAGATATGCCTCCTACACACGGTCATAATAACCACAAGCACCGTTATAACGCCTCGTGTGGACAGCATGCACACACCTCTCATCCCCTGGGCGTGTACGCGCCTCATGAGGAGAGACGGAGTGAAATGCAGCGTGTGGAAACTCCCTCGCAGCCCTTTTGCCTCACGGGCAGCGGCGGCGATGGCGTGGCTCGTCACCATGATGACCATTACGGCACTTCACAGAGAAGCCTCTCCCCCCAGCAGTTCCATGGGATACAAGAAACACTCCTGTCATCCCAGGAACAGTGTCTTGCGCGGTTTTTACCCCCGCTATTTTTCTAAATCTCCTCTGTCCTGCGCGCGCGCTGTCTTGCTAGGTGGCGTGCACGGCTGCATTCTCAGCGCCTGTTTGTGCACTATAGAGAGCGCTCGATCGGGCAACCTCTGTCTGCACAACGGCTGTCACACAGGTTGTGTGAGGCTGTGTCACAGGCATGTCTCCTCTGGGGTGGAGCCCCCGGAGAACATCAGTGCGCACTCCACCAGAGGAATTTCCTCCTCCACGGCTTTGCACGGAGGAATGTGGAGTGGAAGATATTTGCACGGCTGCATCTTGGTCTTCCCCCTGTTCGTTTATTCATTTTAATTTGAGGGATGTCTCCCATTCCTCTCTGACACACCCTGTACTGGGTGTCCTGTCGGAGTGAGTGACGTCAGGGAGCCAGCTGTGCGCCTCTCTCCTGCCTCTCGGCACGCGGAGAGCGGCCCTTTTCCCCTCTTATAGGAGGGATGTCCCTTTTTCCTCTGACACACTTTTTACGGAGTGCCTGGTCAGAGTGAGTGACGTCAGGGATCCAGCTGGGCGCTCTCCTACCTGTCTGACACGCAGAGAGCTGCTGTTCCCCCTCAATGATCGCTGCGCAAGGTGGGACCTTCGTCTCTACTTTCTCACAGCGGCCGGTATGTATTGTTCCCAGCCTTCACCCCGTCGGGAAGATAGGCATGTTTTGCTATGTTCCAGGGATGGTGATGCGCCATTACGCATGGCACAACAGGCATGGGGTGTTATTGAGCAGGTGTGTCTGTGCTTCTAGTGCCGGGCGGACCCAGTGGGGCGCAGACTACATCATGCTTCGCCCTTAACCCAATAGCGATAGCCTTAGAGGGCGAAGCCATATACGAAATAGAACTGAAGTTACCTACTGTAACTCCAGCTTCTATGAGTAAATGGCGTAGCCCTCTAAGTGCTGGGCCCCACTGGCTCTACGAATAGCTGAAGAAAAGTTATTTGGTATGGGAGCAGATTGCCGGGCCTCCTTCCTATTTATACCGGAAGGAAGCCCGAGGGTGGGGCCCACCTTGCGGGTGGGCGTGGACTACAAGTGTTTCAGTGCTGCGCGGGGGCGCAGGGGGATTACCCAATAGCGATAGCCTTAGAGGGCTGCGTCATTTACTCATAGAAACTGGGGTTACAGTAAGTAACCTCAGTTCCACCATAACAACACCATGTCTAATCTACCAAGATCCTGGTAAGAAAAAAGCTACTTTTGAAGACTTTTTCTAGATAAGGTATGTTTCATATGAAATGTTTTCCTCATGGTATGTATTTATATTTCTGTATTTAAAGATTTTAATATGCAGAGACTAGAAGACATTCTACGGGACTCTGAGACCATTAAGGAGCAAGATGTTGGTGATGTGCCACCATTGTCATCTTGGACTCAAAGGCAAAAAGAGTTTCAACAGTGTTGGCAACAGGCGTTGCCACAGAACGTTGACAACTTATTAATAACTAAGAATATCGTCAAGATGACCTGCAATCACTGTCTCCTGGAAGAAGCTGTCATCCGTTGTGAGGAATGTATGCCATCAGAGTGGTTTTGTGCAGTGTGTGATATCTTGGTTCATACAAAACACACTCTGCACAGTAGGCAAACCACATGTAATGGATTTTACAAGTACATTCCTCCAACAGAGTCTGTGAAACTCCAGGACGGCAAATACATCATTTCTAAACAAGGTTAGTGTCCCATTTTTTTTAATTGATAAGCCTTTTTTCCCCCCTCACAAAAAAACTGATTTTAATCTCAAATTGAATTCTGTTATCATAGTGCTTAATTACAACATTGTTAAATCTCATCCTGATTGTACTTTGACCTTGCAGATCGTTTGCTTCCAACATCCTTTCCTTCAAGGATATGTTCTTGTGAAGTTTTCGATGTTGCAGTCTCTGTTGGTAGACCTATCATATTGGTGTGCATAAATGGTAGGTTTTGGTGAAATTGTTTTTTTTAAAGTATTTTTGAACTAATACATTAATCTAATTCATTGTTATTGTTTTTTTATTTATGTGTTCTTAGGCCATTACGATCTTAATGTTCCAGAGCTAACATGCAAACATTGCACTAAGAAATGTGTTCCAGAATTCAATGACTTGGTTAGGAGTGGATACTGGCCAGCTACCATGCAAGCACAGACCCTGTTCCACCAAGATCTGTTCCATTCCTTTGAGGCTATGAAGACGGCAGCTCCAGGAATGTCTAGACAAGCCTTTACTGCAATGTTGGACCAGAGAACAAAGCAGTTTGGAAGAGTAAGTACAAATATGAAGCTGAAAGACAAATACATGTATTATCATAATAAATATATTTATGGCCAAATATGGATGAGCGAGATATGATACAAAATATGATAAAATATGTAATGTATTTTTATTTCAGACTGGCAAGGTGAATGCAGATGCTTTTCAGAGAAGCTTTCTGTAGTATGTGTACTGCACATTTGAAGAGAATAAACTTCTGGTTAAAGAGCCATTTGTCTGTCCAGCCTGTGGCCCTGAAATGGTGGCTGTTTCAGTAGATGGCAATAGGAAACTTTACAGGTTCCAGAAAACAAACCAGTAAGTTTTTTACATTGACACAGCAATTGTCCTTAGTCCTTGTATTTTAATTTGACATTGGGATTGCTATTTTTATTTATTTTTTACATTACATGTCATTTGTTAGACGCTTTTATCCAAAGCGACTTACATAGATTCAGTACAGTGGACAATCCCCACAGGAGCAATTAGTAGCTATAGTTCTTTCCTGTTATATAGCTGTTAAAACTACAGCTGTTGAATCTAAAATATTTCTGTTAGACTTTATAACCTTGTTTCGAAAGATGTGCTTTAAATATAATTATTATTATTATTACTATGTTCAATTTGTAACTAGAGTGGTTATCTATAATTCCTTTTCTTATAGGAGTGAAGAGCCAGGCTTCTTTGACAGAGTGTTTTTAGCCCAAGACTCTGAGGTTTCCACTTTTGTGGAGGATGTTCGAGGGGCTGTCAAAAGTGTGAGTTTTAAATTAAGCAGAGCAAAATGTATCTCACCTTTCTTAATAACTAATAGAAGTTAAAATAGTAATAACACAGTTGCCTTCATATTTTTTTGGAGATGGGATAGAAGTGTTGAGACCAGATGACAGGGTGATGAGGTTAGCATTGCGGTCAAACTGTCACAAACATTACTGCTGTAAAACTGGATTGAAAAAACAGCTAAATTCTAATTCAGAATATATTACAAATTTGGAGCCTTCCAATTATCCAAAAACAGGTTTGTTATTATCCAGGGAGTTGCATATCCAGGTGAATCTGGCAGCCGAGCACAAAACACTGTAATAGTTTACATGTTTGATAATACCGTCAGTTGGTCCCACTATCCAGTGTTTTGAAATAACTTCTGATAATGATTCTCTATAAACGATTTACTTTGGTAGACTGCAGGAAAAGCAATGTGTGGGGAATCTCACTGGACAGCAGCAAGGGAGACCTCTAAGCGAGCCAACAAGTTGGATGAAGAAGGTGTTGAAATTGCTGTGTGTAGGCATGGATTTCTTCTCAAAGGTTGGTAGTTGTCTTGATCATTTTCAATTAAAATATTTGTAGATAATCTGAAGCCTTACCTTCAATCTGCTTTGTTCTCACTATTTTTTTTTTTTTTTTTTAAAAAGCTTTAAATATTTATGGAGGAGAAATCTTTGCCTATCCGATGTTTCTCCAAAAAGAGTTCCAGAGTGCCTCCCTTTTGGCAATGGACGTGACGTGTCGGTATGTACCATATCTTGACAAAGGGTTTGAAGCCTTGCCTCATCTTCGGCCCCTAAAGGAAATGAGACATTGCTTGTCTGTGATGCATGCCAAAGCCCACAACACCAAATGCGAGGTGAGGATTTGAATTACTTAAACAACAATTAATGTTAAATCTGACCACTACACATGAGTCTGAACTGATCCAAGAGAATGTTTTAAGTTATGAGTTGTTGACCTTGAGATTTGCATCAACATTGATTACCTCATGCTTTAGATTATTTGGAATGCACGGAACCAGGAGGGTGCCGGCACCACTCTTGGTGAAGAAGTGGAACAAGTAAACAGCTTCTTATCCAGATGTGGCCTAACAACTAAATACATGGCCAAGTCAGGTTTGTGAACTTGTTTGGGCCCTGCCTTCCTGTAAATGTACACATTTATATTTTATAACATTGTAATGAGATGTATTCTTCTTCACAGCAAGAACTGACATGCTCACAGTCCATGCTATGGGCTGGAATCATCGCAAAGAGAATGGCCTCCACATTGCCATGTCCTCTAGATTCAAGAAAGTGTGTTTGTGTATTGAAATGGAGATAACTATTTTAAGCTTTAAAATTTGACATTTAAGTCCACCCAATATATATACAAATTACACCCCCATATAGACATTGCAGTGGTGCAGGACTAGAGCTACGAAATTCATTAAATATGTTATTGTGTTAATTTCCTCCTTAAAATGCATACTTTTGGTTTATTTTCATTGAATTATTTTATAAAATGGCATGATTCTGTTTTGCTATTTTGCAGACAGCAGAAAAGACAGAGGCTGTAACTGAGAGCCTGAAGAAAATGCAGGACCAGTTGAATTGCTCTGATGACATGCTAGAACGGTGGGTTGAGGATGTCAAACAGTGGGCCAGTAAAGGTAAGAACAATGCTGTTTTGACGTATACATAGATGGAGTCGGTTCATAAAAACTAAATAAGGCTGTCCAAATTAAACTTTGTCCTTTAGTGTGCCTGTTAATGTGCCTGTTAGTGTGCCTGTTAGTGTGCGATGTGCAAATAACAGACCTTGATTGTGTTTGAAACTTGTTTTCTTCTTTTTATCTTATTCATTTAGGAAGTGCATCAGCCAGTCCTGCAGATGCTGGTTGTTTGCAGATCTCAATAGAAGCACTCTTTGTGAGCATTTGCCAGAAAAAGCACTACCTTTACAGACAAAATGGTAAGCATTTTGGGACATTTATTGGTTGTGTTGATTAAATCCCGTCAGCTCTTTTGTAATCTATGTTTTCCCCTCATTAGAGATCGTAACAAAAGGCATCAAAAGATCGTCCAAAAGGTTGCCCAAGAAAAGAAAAGGTTGCTAGAGGACATCCACAAGTACAACCAGCAACCTGATGGGGACCCTATTGACACCAACTCGGTTGTGGAGAAACTCTCAACCAAATCTGCAGAGAGCATGATCTGGCCTTGGCAGGAACCCAACAGAGGTGCTGTATAAAGATTTTACTTCTAATCTACAAAACTGTAGTAATAAGATGTGTTCATTAATGTGAAATGTTTATATTCATTCTCAGACGGTGTGGACATTCTCACTAAGAAGGGGCTGTTTGACCAAAAAATGCTTCTGTCACGACTGACAGAAGAAAAGCAGATCCTTGTGAAGGAGATGATGCAGCACTGTCAGTACCTCAAGGACTCTGTATCAAAGGTCCAGACACTGATGGCCCCAGTTTCATTGATCACACAGACAGGAAGTAAGTGAACCACATGGATTTATTCACTTTAAAATACATAAGCCAATGTTTTTCAAACCCACACTTTAAAGAAGATTTTATCCATCTGTTTGTTTTTATTTGAGACTGACTGCATTCTAGTCTTTCTTGACCTAAATACGTTTTCTCTGAATAATTTTCACAATTTATATGTTTGCTATATAACTTGTAGGCTATCCGAATGGAATCACAGAGGAGGGGTACAAGGGCCTTATGTGTCTTCTAAGGAGAAATCTGCATGACCTCAGACTCAAACAACAGACAGTAGCAGGCGCCTACAGAGGAATTCTGGAACCCAGTCCTAGGCTGGTGGAGGAGGAGGACGAGGACGAGGACATGGAAGAAGAAAAAGACTGTCAAAGTGACAACAGCTCAGATGATGAAGATGACGCAGAAGAAGGGACTTGACTTGTAGAAAGTTACTTGGTGCCCTTATGCAGTTCTATAGTTAGAGCGGACATATTATGCTTATTTTCAGGTTCGTATTGTGTCCATATATCTGCCTTTACTGTTCTTCATTTTCACAGCTCCCTTCAGCCATTCTGACTTAATAATCAGATTTCAGCTAGCTGACTGTTTTAAGTGAATAAAAAGGTAGTAAAGTGACACCAAACACAAAGCAGTCTAACAACTAACCCATGGTGTTTAGCTAGCTAACAGGCACAACACTAGCACGCTAACACAGCGAGCTAACATGTAGATGTTTCCGTCTGGATTTGATTAAGTGTGCAGTTTTTACATTAAAGCGGACATATTAAGCTTATTTGAGTTTGAAATGAGTGCTTCTACTGTGGCATGTTTCCATGCTTTAATGTTGAAAAATTACTTTTTTTCTCATATTACCTGTGTTGCAGCACCTCTTTTCTTTACTTTGTCATGTGCGTTATCATATGTAACCTGTGTTTTGCTAAATATGCTCTTTTATCTTACCAAAATAGTAATAAACTTGATTTTGTACATAACTGGTGTCTGTAAATATTTACTGATACCCACTTGATATGTTATTACATTATGGAGTTGTCTTCACACATCAAATAACTAGCTTGAACTGAGTTTACAGTCATTTATAACAGAGATTGATATTGGATGTGTAACATAATTCATAACTAACTAGAACCTATGTTGAGGATCGGGAGAGGGACAACAGTTCTTCCAAAAAACACTGGTAGTGTAAGGGACATCTTAAAGGGTCAGATAATAAAGACAGACATTGGCAGTGTAACGTTGTTGTAATGTGTAAAGCCCTAACACTGAGTACATCAAAGTAACAATTCAACAATATTAACCACATAGTCACCACTTGTCATAGGCTACTATTGGCTATAAAGTTTAATACAAATATTACCAAAAATGTACCCAATACCCATTAAAACATCCAAGTTGGATCATTATTTTAAAAAGCTTATTAATCTGAGGCCATGCATAGGAAATATCTCCCATAGTAAAAACTCATCCACCAGTGGTAAACAAATTTAAATGTATTAAATCGATGTGTGTGGTTGTGGAAATACTGGACGTGACGTTGTGCGATTGTGTTGCCATGCAACAGCTTTGGTTCATGTTAATTTACAAACTCTTCAACTACAACCCTAGTTATATTTAAAACATTTTTAGAAGGCCTCGCGAAATACTTTAATGTAAATTAAAATGTGAAGGAATGTGTGTATAACCAAATACATCCGTCATTAACAATACCGGAAACAGACGTACGCAAGATCCTCAGCTCGATGATTGGATGGTTTAGCCGCAATGCACGCTGGGATTTGGTGTTTATACGATGTGAAATCCAAAAACATTTAAAACAAATAAAATAATACTTTATTCCGAGTGTGCTTGCTTTTCTCTTTGGAAGTCATCACATAAATGCATTATATTACATGGTTCGGCTGCATTAAATATTAGACATCTGCCGTTGTTCTCTCTTTATAGAGCCCTGATGAGAAGACTTCTGGACAAACTGAAGAACTGCAGCCGAAACATACGTGACGTGGATCATAAATATATCAGCAATTAAACAACATCTTCAATTTATTTTCACACAATGCGTCTCCTTGCAGTATCAACACTAATTCGGCTGACTTTTATATTTGATCCAATCGGTAGATAGGCTGTATTTACACCAAAATGGTGCACAGCTGACAGACAGGGACTTGTATTTTTTTAATTTTCTTTGAATATAAGAATGTAATTACTGAGTTGAGAGAATATTCAGGGGTTTTGGGTGATGGGAGACACATCTATGGAATCAGAATTTCAATAGCTTACCGTTAAATGACGGATATACCTTTCTGTCTGCAAATCAGATATTAATGTGAAAAATTATAGCAATATCCTGTAAAATTATGTGAAAACTTGAATAACACTACACATATTCAGATGTTATACATGCATACGTGTCCTACACTAATAATACAAATTATGTTATTATGGCATTGTATGCTGTGTGTATTTATTTCACAATAAAGTTAATAGTAATATTATGTTTGATATTATGTGTTTTATTAACTAGACCACATTCTGATTAATGATGTGAATATAAACAACCCTTAAATCAGACTTCAGTTACACCTGAGTAAAATTCAGGGAAGGTGATTGTCAAGTGCCAACAATCAGGCGAGATATTTGATAGTTGGTGCTTGAAAAGACTAAACATTTATCTGCAGATCCCTATAAAGTATATTCATTACTTGTTATTCTCTACTAATAGTTAATTAAAGACTGTATATAATGGCTATTTTGCACATCTCTTTCAGGATTTTGGTTTATTGACATACAGTATCATAAACACAACTACATAAAAAACGTTATGCAATGAATGAAAAGCTTGGGTTGCAGGTTCCTCAACAATAAACTGTCATATTCTGCACATTCATTATACTATCTACCTACATCTTATAAGAGTAAAATACATATAGTGCCTTATTAGTTTGTCTGTTTTGCACATCCTCCTATTAATATCTGTGTACATCCGGCACTAAACAGTTTTATTGTAGAGATCACTTACAGCATCTTCTTGATTTTTTCTATTCTTTCTATATTTCTATCATTTCTACTTTCCCCCTAAAAGTTTCAATAGCGTGCTTTAACCACTAGGTGTCCTTTTCTATCTATCTAGCTGTGCACCATTATGGGGTAAATAAAGCCTATCTACCAAATATATATCAAATATAAAATTCAGCAGAATTAGTATTTATACTGCAAGGAGACGTATTTTGTGAAAATAAATATAAGATGTTGTTTAATTGTTGATATATTTATGATCCACGTCACGTATTCAGTTTCGGCGGCAGTTATTCAGTTTGTCCAGAAGTCTTCTCGTCAGGGCTCTATAAATAAAGGACTATGGCAGATGTGTAATATTTAATGCAGCCGAACTGTGTATTACAATGCATTTATGTGATTGTAATGGAAACCTCTGTAGCAATGGAGAGTCAGGACTCAGAGAGACATGAGGAGAGCAGGAGCTTTGATGTCAAACACTGATGGTTTATTTAGGAGTATCGTCCGGAGAATTCACATCACATGTCACAGCAGCCAGAGGTTCTGACTTCACGTTAGAGTTGCCATGTCAATTCTGAAGAACTCTACCCTAGACCCATGTATTTAGCTAGTTCAGAGAGAATAATCAACATTGTGCATAACAAGATATAATCATAACTCCTCTATCAGCTGATCCAACAGGCAGGAACAGGGAGACAGAATACTGAGAGCACAGCAACCAAGGTTACAGGTGCATGTGCTCAGTCAGGACAGTTTGAACTGATAAACTGGTTCAAAGTTATGGACCTTGGAAAATATTTCCCCAACAGTGATGACTTCCAAAGAGAAAAGCAAGCACACTCGGAATAAAGTATTATTTTATTTGCTTGGCACTTCCGGGTATTTCTCCACTGTTTCTCCATTTTCACAATACCGTGTAACTGTCACGTTTGAAGGGACGAAATCGTGACATCTTCACGTCTCCCAGCATGGTAAATCGTCACATGTTCACGTCTTGCTGTGATACCGGGTTGAATTCAGCAGTGTTATCTAATCCTGACCCTCAGTGTATATTTTTGTGTATTTTGTAGTTAAAAAAGGTATACAGTAAAGCCCACATCTGAAGGCATAAAATGTTTTTATACCTTAAAGATCTCCTACCATCAAACAATCAATTATTCAAAATACTTGAGGCTGGAGTCCCAAATGGTCTCAGAATCTACACCTGAAAGAGGCCTCTGCCGGACAGAGGTGAGCAATAAACTTTGTCCTATAAGATCTGTCGTTTTTGGAAAGTTCCTGACCCTGACCAGCTATGGATGTCCCTATAAGTTAATTTCTTAATTGATATCAATAGCAATGAGGAAAAAAAACAGCCTACAAAGTTGGGTTGTTGTCTTTGGGTCAAATCTGACAGATTTACTAGTTTTATCAATCATAACTTGTATCAATCACGACTGTATTGAACAATATGGTGAGTGCCTTGCTAACACTGTAAATGATGAAACAAGATGTTTATAAACAAATACTTTTATTTTGATTTCAAATATATTTATATATGATTTATTTATGAGATTTTTTAAATGAACTATTTCGTCAACAGAACTTCATAATTTACAACACAACAACTAACATTCAGGACACTGTCATGTTTATATTCATGTGCGGTTCCCAGGATGGTGGCCAGGTCTTTTTGCTGAAAGAAAAACAAGGCAAAAAAACAGTTAGACATTTTTTTTCAATTTCTGAAATATGTTGAGTATACAAAATCCCTTCAAATGTCTTCTCAATCCTAAGAAGGGCCATACACATAACGATCTGTTTTCAAATCCTGGATGCTAGGCCTGTCGGTCGGGCCTTTAGTGCCTACTCTTGTTCCGACTTTCCAAGGAAACTGAGGGTGATCCTTATGCTGCTAAGCTTCCAACCACCGAAACATATTCAGCGTGTTTTTTTTTTTAATGTTGTCTGTGGGACAGCAGTGTTTTAAACATTGTTTACCCCAAACCATACTGCATTATTTTAATCCTATGATAAGCAGTTCACCTGATTCCTTCAACAATAATGATGACCATAACTGCATATTGGACATTGTTGACATTCAAGCGGGTCACAATTTAGCATGTCATTTAAGTCTTCGTAACTATTATTAGTAAAAACACACTTAACAGTAGATTTAGGTGTTGACAAAGCTACATCTCTCTTTAGGCTATCACCAATGCCACATATTAAAAAGGGCCCAATAGTGCTTTTTGGGGTTTTCCATTTCCAGTAGTGTGTTGATTACGTAATTGTGAATGTAAAGGGCCTGCAAAAGCTTAATAGAAAAAGTTCCCCCAGATTTTCTCTCCAACACAACTGACTGAAACTAATTCCTACATTAAACGTAATAGACTAAGGGGCGGGACGTATCCAAGCGGTTGGCTCTGGTTTCAGACAGAGGGTGAAAAGAGGTGCAGCAGCACAGGCAGTATGAGAACAATAAAGAGCTTTTTGAACATTTAAGCAGGAAAAACGTAATACTAATGAACCTGGAAATTAACAGACGATGTCCTCTTTAAGTTCTCTCAGTCTATAATTACAAAGCAACCCCGATTTCTCGGATTTCTGAACTTAAAATGGTGCAGGTGCTTATTACATGAACTTAAATAACTCACAATTCATGGCAAAACTGACTTCTTAAATAGATAGATAGAGATTTATTGTCTCCCTTGTGAGAGATTTGCCTTGGGCAGTCGAGAGAATACACATAAACACAGGTATACATAGAACAACCAGAGTCACAGATACACTACAAAGATCACATGGCATACATAAGGTATACAAACATACAGGTGTACCTGTTACACTCCATTATTAATTAGGCCGAACTGTCAATTTATTGACAATTGAGTTAAACAAGAAATCTGAACTTACCTTGCAGGGCAGGGCAGCCAATGGACCAGCACTTCTTTACAGCCCTTCGAAACAGAAGAGAGGACAAAAACTAAATATTAATTATTTTAATTTATAATTCAATACTTCATTGCATTTTTAAATGGTAAATGTTTGGATTAATGTAAGACCTCCCAGAGAACAGCTCAACATGTAATTGTTGAATTTCTGACAAAATTCAACAATTTGAAAACTATTATGTTTGTTGTGTTGAAGGTCCATACCTGTTGTGTACTTCATGCAAACAATATAGCTACTAACCTTGCTTTCACGTGTCTTTGACACAGATTGCACTGGAAACGCGTCCAGTTTGCTGTGATATTCACACACTGTAAAGAAACATGAAATTAAATTGTCCATAAATCCAAAACTTGATATCATGTATGGTCTTGCAAACTTTTAAGTTGGGTTTTCAAATTGAAAAACACCATTTGTAAGGCCTCAAACAAATGCATGTCATAATTTTCCCATACTTTATATGACATAAAGCACCTCTTGGGTACCACAAATGACCACATAGTGAACCACAGATTATCTCCATGTGCCACAAAGCTTTTTTTAGGAATCAAAAGAACTACTATTATGTCAAAAGTTGTATATTTGTTTTATTACAGATCTGTAATGCCTCTATTTTTTTTCATACCTTCCTCCTTGTTTTGTTTTTTCTTGCCTCGCTTCTTTTTTGCTGATATTTTAACAGCTCTCTTTCTATAAAGAGAAACAAAAATCAAGTGTTAACTGCAATAGTCATGTGGTGTGTGCTTTGCAAACCAGGGAAGTACTTGCGAGAACACTTACATTTGAAGAAAAAGTTGGAAAAGCAAAGAGTGAAAAATCTTCTGGCTTAGAGGCCAGTTGGTGGTGCTACTGTACTTTTTTTTTTACACTGGCACTTTTTTTTAACCGTTGTGTATCTCATATTGTATAGACTCAAGATTTCCCTCATTGTTCTACATCATATATTCTATATTGATACCTACCTGTCGATTGCTTTTTTCTCTGCCTCAAACTCTTCTTTCTCCACTTCCACCACCTGTTCTTTCTCCTTGCCTGCCTCAATCTCTCCTGCCACCACCGGTCCAAACTCTTCCTCTGAGTCTTTCTGTCCCTCCAGCTCTCCTCTCTCCAGTCCTTCACTCGCTAATCTGTCCGTCTGTGTCTCTATGTCCCCTTCTGTCTCCATCTCCTGCATCTCAGTAGTTCCCTCAGTCTCATCCATTTCACCTCCCTCCCCCTGTTCTGTCTGGTCATCTTCTTCTCCAGTCCTTTCATGCTGCCCTAGACCCTCTGTCTCAGGATCCCATGCTTTGAAGTTAAACAAAGCAGACAAACAAGACAGTCATTAAAGATGTAGTGCAGGGTTGAAAATATGATTAACCAAAAAATATTAAAGTTTAACAAAGAAAAAGGAATAAATGAATTGCCCAAAACCAATTTAGGTTGTCTAAAATATTATCTGACTGACATTTCTATCCGATCCATCTGGATAGGTACACAATACAGGATTAAACTTAATAAAGAATCATGAATGTGCTGTGAACTACCTTCTAAAAAGCCTTCAAAAAGGCAAACCATTTTTTCCAGGACCGCATGGGCCACCAGTGGCAGCTCGAAGGGGCACTGGAGCTGGGCCGTCCACTTCTTATTTTTATTGTGGTACTTCCCCCAGAAGAGGAGGGGAAAGTACCCAAGGGCCTTCAGTTTTTCGACCTTAAAAACAAAGAAAAACATATAGACAAACATCACACAAATAGATACAGACAGAGATAGATTTTCCAGGCAGTGTTAAAAAGGCAAGACTTTAAAAAAAGAGAGTTGGCAGTCCACTCTCTATAGTGTGTCTTAATCAGAGAGAACTATCAGAGCAACACCACTACTATTTTCTAAAGAGACAATTGTGTTCCTGTTCTGTTTTGCCATTCATTAGCATCTGCCATGAAGTTATATTCACTCTACCACATTACAAGTGAACCAAAGGAGATACCTCTTAACCACACCGCATTGGCCTTCGGTCATGTTTTTGTGGTGTGTCCCGCATCATTGGCATTTTTTGCCATTCCCAACAACCTTTGCTGATGATTCAACATGTTGAATTGGCAGCAGAGCTGTCTGCAAAATAAGCTAGCTTAAGGAAATCTGTGCAGAAGAAGAAAAACGGACTTCAGGAAAACTAACTACTACAGTCCAAAGGCTCACACAAAGTATTTTAATTTGTTATCTCATCTGGTCGTTCTATTACTCAGATATTCCCAACATGAAGCTGAGTGGAGAATATTGTGAAAATGTTTTAAAGAGTGTATCACAAACATTGCCTTTATTTCTAGAGCCTTATGTATTTTGTTGTCCCTTTTGAAATGAGGAAGACATACTTCTGCCTACTGCTGTTATGGAGAGTAAAATCCTCTTATGCAGGTGCAGAGTGGAAGTGAGAGTTGGCAGTAGGTCTTAATCTGTGTGGTGTTTGACCTTCTGGCTTAAACGTAGGCAACGTGAGGATACCATACGTCGCTACTAGTTCTTTGATGTTGGTTGGTGAGTCAGAACATTTAGTCTAAAATTGCTTTGGGGGTGGGGATGAATGGCAAACAATGTTGAAAGGGCTAAAGTCAATGTATCGTTTTTTATATTTATACTAGCTAATTATTGAAATATTGCAAATGCATTTGGGTTAATGAAATCTTGACACATAATTGAATTACATTTCAAAAGTTGTTCCTTCCCTGTACAATATAGATTCAATTAATATTTCTCTAATGTTGTGGGACAGTAACCTTCCATGGCTGACCAAAATAAAATAAAATATTTATTACCACCAGGGCAGAATTATCGAATATCTTTGATTGATTTCTCGACCGGTGTACTTTTTGGGCCCAGTCTTTTGCTTTCTGCCGGAAATCCTTCATACGGGCCGTGTGCCTTGATTTCAGCTCCAACATCTTCCCACACTGAGGAAGTGAGAGGGAAAGAGGGAGTAGGAAGGACATACTTACTTTTTCTGATAGAAAGACAGTTATAAACAGTTGGGAAACAAATTATTGCTTATTTCTTTCTTTTAACCATATATATTATAATATAATATAATACTTCCCAAAAAAATGAATCGGAAAATCAATTAAATTCAACTGATTGTACAGACTGACAAAATATGCTACCGAGTAAATGTACCGGATCATTTATTCAGCAGGCTAACCAAGTTAGGATATCTAATTAACAGTATACAGAGGGGCCACATTCACGTTATCTAACTATTTGTAGCAATTCATGTTTTAATTGACACTATGAATGTCCATTATATGGTCTCATATATAATCATAATCAAATATTATTCATTTTTTAAAATCAAAATATTGTTATTTAAAAGAACCAACAGTCAAACTTTTCAATGGAACAGGCACATGCAGTAAATGTAATGTTCTAAAAAACACCTATACTGTGATGCACATTTGTGGAGTGAAAAAACTCTTTCCGGCTTTTGTTAGAAAAAAGTCACCACTTTGTTCGCCACTTTTATTGTATTGGGTTTTGCAGAAAACAAAGAGATATTTATAGGCAAAACTAACTGCCATTTATGTATGAAAATGGCTTTGTCCGAGAGACAGTATAATAGACTGTATTATTATGAATACTTTAGTAGACATATATATATACATATATATATATATATATATATATATATATATATATATATAGTTCTATTTACCTTTGTGCATCTACGATTTGCGCAGTTCGATTTTTCCAAACAATGGGGGCACTGTCTTTTTGTGGATCCACCTGGCATCTTTGCTACATTATGAACAAAACAAAAACATCACATGTATCACATATAGTTATTGGCATGACACAAAACTAAAATTCTTCCATATAACCATGTATGATTACTAAAGTCAAATGATGTTGATTGAATTCAACTTCAAAATAATGTTAAGTGTGATATCAAAGTTCAATTAGTAGCACTTTAAAAATCACAAATTCCAGTGTAATATCATAAATAACTTTCAATTTCTGGTAATATTCAGTACGTATTGTGTAATCTTTTTTTGGCATGATAAGATGTTTTCTATTAGCTATCATCATAAACCTCAAATCATGTTTGTTCATAAAATGTATCTGTTATTGCGTGATATAATGCATGTTTTTTTAGATAGAGACTCTACTGTAGTCAAACTAGTACTTAATATTAAATTGCTCTTATGTTCCTGAAGTAAATGTTCATATATTCAGTTTTATTCATAATTTTTTTCCCGATTTTTATTATAGAGTAATACACATTTTTTTATATTTCTATTATACAGATACTCTTTCGAGCTACTGTTGATATGAATATATTCAATGTTTATGCTAATTATTTGTATTGTATTTTATATTCCTCCTACATATTTTTTATTAATTTGTAATGTCCAAAAACACTGGGCTGCAACGAAATAATTTCCCAATTTGGGATGAATAAAGTATCTATCTATACACTATTCGTTTAGGTTAAAAGCACGACATGTACATATGATTTAAATTATAAATTACATATCCATATAGGCCTAGTCCTAAACTCACAATTTATGTGGACCGGATCGTGTATCGGCAAGTAATGTTTGTTTAAATATCAATGGGACAAATATCTGAGCAGACCTCAGATTGGCTCGAAGAGTGAAAATAAGCTTAAAAACCCGGAATACTGATCTGGATTCAGTAAAGTATTATGTACGATAATCACCTTAAACAGGGATACCAAGTGACATTACAGATGTATGCATTAACATGCCAAACATGATTTATAAGAAGTAAATCGCCACTCATTTGGGATTAAATCAGGTTGCAAATGCGTTTAAAGCGGGTTCAGTCGGCTACCATTACTTAATAACACTAACACAGTCTGTTCGTGTGTGTTGCTGTCACAGGCTAAGTAAAAAAAAACTGAAGAACCATGTCATAACATGATCAACTATGTTACTATCGATTGATTTTAAACTGCAACAGTTCCGTAAAACGACAGACCTTAGCTAAGGCTAACTCAATGACGCTAACTGAGCAGTTCACGGTTTAACTAGCAAATAATTAGCACGCGTAAGCTTGTATGTCGACACATGGTGCTGTGTAAAGTGATGCAAAAGCTGAAATCATTTTTAAAAAACACTGTAAATGTCTTTATTACATTACAGAAAACGTGTTTACCTCGAGGAACTCCGTGTCAAGGAGGGTTCAATGTTGTCTTCTTCTTCTTCTTCTTCTTCTTCTTCTTCTTTTAATGGCGAATCGCCTTCTCCAATTGACCTTTCGCAAAGCCACGCCCCCCCTTGGTTACTGTTGCTAGTCCGACAAGCTGAGAGCCAGATGCGTTAAACAAAGCCATAATGGAGGGTCTCCGTAACGTCGGAGTCGCCTTAACAGACTCATTTTGGAGCAATAACGCAGCAATATCCTCCAGGTCCCGAAAAAAAGGGGCTACAATACGCTATGGAGGGTTATATCCACAGCATAAACATTAGAAAAGAGGGAGGCACAACATCAATAGAGGCACTTGCATACAGGTCGCAGTGCAAGAGTGAAAAACCACATGAGCTGTATGTCAAATTCGACGGAATTATTATTATTATTTTGGAATAAAACAATACAATCACAAGAGGCATTAAATGTTGTAGTTTGTCGAAAGTTAACTACCGTTTCCTTGGTGGCTTTCTGCATCCACCTTGTTGTTCCTTTGTGTGGGTCGGGGTGACCACTTGTGCAGCAGGATTAGGGAAGTCGGCAGTAGGCTTTCCATTAACAAAATGCTACAAAGATTAAAGCAAAATATAAATGAATGATTGCCTGTTGGCTTTCTTGTTTGTACTTTGACCACAGGTAGACTAATAACGGAGCTCAGCTGTTCAGACATTATTATGCATCAAGTGATATACATGGTCAAAATGACCGAGAAGCACACAGCTTACAGCTGTAGTCGTGTGACTTTAGTTAACGTTAGTTAGTGAAATTAGTTAATTAAATTAGTTAGTTAATTTGTGAATGTAATCTTTGCTAGCTAGCTAGCTACGTTAGCACGTATTTAACTTGGAGCAAACGTATTTGTGTTTGTTGATATTCGCCATATTCAGCTTTGCATGGGGCCTGCCGCATTTCTTTATCCACTGGCGGCATCTCTCCTCTCTGGTTTTGGGTTTAGGAAACGGGTAAAATATCACCCCCCCCTCTAAGCTTATGGGATATCTGCTATCCGATTTCCAAAGACCATAAGCACAACGCTTCACCATTTTCGCAATGAATTTGAACGCTAAGCTTGTTGGACTTCCACAGGGAGCCGCGCACGTGATCGAATATGATTGGACTACGGGCATTTAGGGGCGTGGCTTTGCGAAAGGTCAATTGGACTGCGCTGCGTCCAGTGGACCTTTAACGAAACGTGCTATGTGGGAAACACCATATCCCAGTGTGCATTGCGGCTACAACATCCAAATCATCGAGCTTGAAATGGGCCTACATCTGTTTCCGGTGACTTTATTTGGAAAATCAGTTCCTGACGGACGGCTAAAAAGCCCAATATTATATAATTAAACGAATAAATAAAAACAAGGATAATAGTGTGTTATTGTTGAGTAAATAACAGTGTGTTATTTAGAAAAGGATAACAAATTCGAAGGAAAAAAAGATTAAAAACAATACAGATTTCAGTATTTTGAGGCTCTGAGCCCCATTTATTTTCCTCACGGACGGCAAAAAAAGTCAGACATTATAAGATTACAAATAAAATCAATAATCGTGGCTTGATATTGAGTATTAACATGTTTTTATGGACCACACAGCTTCCGGTCTTCTCAGACACGACCGTATCCATGGGTCTCATATGCACGCAAAACTCGGACTCAGAACTCAATGGGAATAGTTGGCGTATGATAGGCACGCAAAATCGGACTTTAGCGTATCTATTGCACGCATTTTCCAATGTGTAAAGTCATGTCATTTGTACGCAGACTGAAGAGAGTGGGTTGATTTAATCACAGTGAAGAAAAAACTTATTCATGTAATTATTTGGATGCTGACCACAAGGTTCAATTTGCCCAGAGGAAAGGCTCAGGTCCTCCAGGAGACCTTGCATGTAATAAGCTGATTTTTCATCAGAGGCTTCTACTACAAAGCTGGTTCAACCTAAGCTGGATATGTTTGAGTTATCCGGTTGGCCTAATCCAAAACATACAAGCGCTCTCGCTAAACGGTACTACGACGCGGGCAGTGGCGGCTGGTGGAAAATATTTTTGGTGGGGCTGTTGATATAGTGAGTAAACATAATTTTTTGGGGAGAAATGACCCCTTAAATTGGGACTTCTGGTGATGTAATGGCCCCATAAAATCGTGGTTCTAGGGCCAGGAACAACCAGGCTGAGTCGGGCTGAGTATGCTAAACTAACTGCGGTCAAGCCAGCCTCCACTCGGGAAAACCTAGTCAAGCCAGCCCTCACGTGATATTGCGGTGCGCGAATATCCTATGCATTACGGTAGAGTAAACAAAAATCATCCCTCTGTGTTTAGATGAGAATAAAACAAAAAATGTCCAGTATCAAAGACTCATTTCACTTCAGGGTGATAGCAGGACATCTCATTTAGTCACTCAGAAAAAATCAGGACATTCTGATGTAGAGTTTCAAAATAAAAGACCTTTGAAATCTCTATTGTATGACCTATCATCCCTGTCTTTAGATGAGAATAAATCAAAAACTGTCCAGTATCATAGATCCATCTCACTCCAGGGTGATAGCAGGCCCCCCCATCTAGTCACTCAGAAAAAATCAGGACATTCTGATGTAGAGTTTCAAAGTAAAAGACCTTTGAAGTCTCATATATGAGCTATCATACCTGTTTTTGGATGAGAATAAAACAAAGACTGTCCAGTATCATAGATCCATCTCACTCCAGGGTGATAGCAGGACACCCCATGTAGTCACTCAGAAAGAATCAGGACATTCTGATGTACAGTTTCAAAATAAAAGACCTTTGAAGTCTCATATATGAGCTATCATCCCTGTCCCCAAAGGTCTTTTTTAAATATATATTTTTTAATTTAATATTTTTTTTAATATTTTTTTTTGTATGTGGGAAGAGGTGGGGCGGTGCCCCTAGCGCCCCTATGGGCCGGCCGCCACTGGACGCGGGTTATCAAGTGCATCGCTCAATCCAGCCGTGCCCTATCTAGTTAGGTGCGTGTTCACATGAAAGGGGTGGTATTTGGAGCATTCGACCAATCACAAACATGGAGAAGCGTACTGACAGCGCAGCGTCATACTTCCTGAATGAAAAGTAAACTATAATATTAGACATAATGAAGAAGTTAAACTTTAAACATCCATGACTTAAACACTTTATCCAGGATAAAAGCCACATAGCTGCACCTGCAAGGTGAATACAGCTGGTAAAAGAAAACGTGTTTGAATGCGTACATTAACAGGTTTATGATATCACTGCCCCGTCTAAGACACGAGTGGATCTGACTTTAATTACATTTGTCTCGAGTGTTTCGTCAACTTAATGTGTTGCTTAAAATAATACTTCATAATACAGTATGTGACACTGTAAGTGTTGCACGGCCAGATACGGCTCAGCTGACTCAGATAAGGAAATATATGATACATTATACGGTTACTTATGTTGTGGCAGATATTTAAGTAAGCTTTTTAACGCTAATGTTATAATAGTGAGATTTCTCTGAAGATGGGAGGTGATATTCTATTAATTTTCACGTTCACACAGTCGGTAATTTTTGCCGGCCGTCTTTCCTGCAACGGCGGCTTTTCTGTATTTCCTTTCTTCTGTAATATGACTTGATCGCTTTAAACTCCGCACACTGAGCTCAGATTGATCAGCAGGCAGTGCTTTCACTGAATTGAGCTCTTAGCCTGCAACCTAACCTGCTCCGGGGCAGGTTAGCCGCACAGAAGTTACCATGGAGATCTAGCCTGCTAAAAAGAGAACCAGCTTCGTAACCCAGAGTTTTCCCTGAAGTTAGCCGGCTAAGCGAAAATCCTGCTTCGTAGTATAGCCTACCCCCCAGGTGTTCCACTCAAAACAGATTGAAGAGACATTTCGTCCTTGAATGACCAAATGAGCATTAGCCGTAGTGGATTTAATAATTAATGCAGAGGCTGTAGTGCAATGACAAATCTGTTCGTAGGGCTGCCCCACCACAATGATTAATTTAATAGCGATACTAGACAACATCCAGTCATAAATGATGGAGAGACTCTCACAAGCCACGTTGAGAGGTGAAAACAGGGGTTCATTGCTTGGAGGTTTTTCTTTCAAATCAACGTGGAAAATGCCATTTGACGGTTGCAGACAGCGGGGCTGAAAGAAGAGGAATAAAAAGAAAGCTTCTGCTTTTTATCTTAAGAGCGAGAGCTACCAGTAAGAGCGGCAGTATTACTGAGGACGTTTCACTCTCTCTTCAACCGATAAAAAGTTCCTCCATTAGGAGAGACATGCAGCTTGAGTCCATTAGAAAGCCAAGCGGAACAGCAGGGACTTTCATTCAACTATCAATACACATAATGAGCAGGACAATGCCCCCCTCTCCAGCACACTGCATTAAGCACATGGTGTTGCTGCTGCTGGAAATCCACAGTGATTTGTGTGCTGCTTCCATCATGCTGCAAAGCTCCTTTGTCTAGTTGCAAGTTAAATATTTCCGTTATATTGTGTATCATTTATACTCTAGTAATATATGTTCTTTATATTGTGAATTTGTATATATACTTGCCGCTATCTATCCATCCATCTCTCTATAACATATCATAACGATGTATGTTCTATGTTATAGCGTTATTAGATTGCAATGATCCCTGCAGCCTTCATTTGCATAATAGTAAGGGTAAACTGATTTTCTTGAAAATACTATAACTCCTGGTTTTAATGCTGAGATTACATTACCGTTTTTTTTTACAATTGGTAACACAGTTCACTTCTTTCATTCTCTTCACACAGCAAGCGGAGCAAAAGTCAAAGTGGATTAAACTGTAAAGTTTCTCATATTTAGCCAACACCGAAACTCTGCTCATCACATTCCATTCTTACTTAGCAAACTATTGGATTGGATATATAAACTCTTCTCTCCCAGTCACTGAGTGGTTTACAGCTCACCCCAGGACTCTTTTCCTTCCAGCTTACTCTGCGTTACTCCATCCCATAGAGGAATTATTTTCCTCACAGATGAGTGTTTTTGACCACCAGCCATATGATGAAATACTCTTGCAGGCAATGAATGCTGCAGAATATTGCCAGGGATGGATCGGGCATGCAAAAATATTCCTTCAGCTGTATTGCAAGAGAGGAGATGAGGTGTGATGTGTAGAAAACTTGTGGCCTATTGCATGAGACAAGCAAAGGAGCCGCCTCCAGAAAAAACTCTGCAAATATCGCCTTTTTTCTGTGCGCCGTGCCAGCAGCTCCAAAAAAAGTGCAAGCTGAACATCTTATGACTTTTCAGAAAAGGGCTGGGAATGTCACCAATGGAGCACTGTTATACCCCTGATATGCAATTACACTGAATGTGAATATAAAATGTTGTGCAATACCCTCGTGCAATTCACGCTTTTTCTTTCAATTTATTTACAATCTGTAAACAGTTACAGCTACCTCTTTAATTATATATGGTTACTTTTTTTTAAACATACTGCTACTTTTTTTTTTTACCATTTTGTACTTATGTGCTATTTTAAAAAAAAAAATATTAATAACGTGTGCATACTTAGTTCTTCCTTGTTTTTTTTACATGTAAGTCTATTCTCTTTTTTGTATCAGCATCATCTTTCTGCTGTTGTAATAATGTACAGGACTGTCTCAGAAAATTAGAATATTGTCATAAAGTTCTTTATTTTCTGTAATGCAATTAAAAAAACAAAAATGTCATACATTCTGGATTCATTACAAATCAACTGAAATATTGCAAGCCTTTTATTATTTTAATATTGCTGATTATGGCATACAGCTTAAGAAAACTCAAATATCCTATCTCTAAATATTAGAATATCATGAAAAAGTATACTAGTAGGGTGTTCAACGAATCACTTGAATCGTCTAATTAACTCGAAACACCTGCAAGGGTTTCCTGAGCCTTGAAAAACACTCAGCTTGGTTCAGTAAACTAAATCACAAGTATGGGGAAGACTGCTGATCTGACTGCTGTCCAGAGGACCGTCATTGACACCCTCCATCAGGAGGGTAAGACACAAAAAGAAATTTCTCAAAGAGCAAGCTGTTCACAGAGTGCAGTTTCAAAGCACATCCACAAAAAGTCTGTTGGAAGGGGGAAATGTGGCAGGAAACGCTGCACAACCAAGAGAGATGACCGCAGCCTTAACAGCATTGTGAAGAAGAGTCGCTTCCAGAATTTGGGGGAGCTTCAAAGACAGTGGACTGAAGCTGGAGTCCAGGTATCAAAAGTCACTGTTCACAGACGTGTCCGGGAAATGGGCTACAATAGCCGTATTCCCATGGTCAAGCCACTTCTGAACTCAAGACAACGGAAGAGGCGTCTGACTTGGGCTAAGGAAAAGAAGCACTGGACAGTTGCACAGTGGTCCAAAGTCCTCTTTTCAGACGAAAGCAAGTTTTGTATTTCATTTGGAAGTCAAGGCGCCAGAGTCTGGAGAAAGGCTGGAGAGGAGCAAAATCCAAGTTGCTTGAAATCCAGTGTGAAGTTCCCACAGTCAGCGATGGTTTGGGGAGCCATGTCAGCTGCTGGTGTTGGTCCACTGTGTTTCATCAAGCCCAGAGTAAATGCAGCTGTGTACCAAGAGATTTTAGAGCACTACATGCTTCTGTCTGCTGAAAAGCTCTATGGAGATGAGGAATTCATTTTCCAGCATGATCTGGCACCTGCCCACAGTGCCAAAACCACCAGTAACTGGTGTACTGACCATGGCATTACTGTCCTCGATTGGCCTGCAAATTCCCCTGACCTGAACCCCATAGAGAATATGTGGGGTATTGTGAAGAAGAAGCTGAAAGACACCAGACCCAACAATGCTAATGAGCTAAAGGCCGCTATTGAAGCATCCTGGGCATCCATAACACCTCAGCAATGCCACAGGCTGATTGCCTCCATGCCACGCCGCATTGATGCAGTAATCCGTGCAAAAGGATTCCCAACCAAGTACTGAGTGCATTAATGGACATTTTCAAATGTTTGATTGTGTTTTGCTGTTATAAATCTTTTTTTTTTACTTGGTCTGAGGAACTATTCTAATTTTTTGAGATAGGATTTTTGAGTTTTCTTAAGCTGTATGCCATAATCAGCAATATTAAAATAATAAAAGGCTTGCAATATTTCAGTTGATTTGTAATGAATCCAGAATGTATGACATTTTTGTTTTTTTAATTGCATTACAGAAAATAAAGAACTTTATCACAATATTCTAATTTTCTGAGACAGTCCTGTATATGTTCCCGTTGCAAGAATCATTCAGGAATTCTCCTTCTGATTCTGAAGGTTGTTTTTTTCTGTGTTGTTCTATCCTGACCTGTACATGTCAGATATAAACTATCATCAAAAAGACCAAAAGCCCTTTCGTGGGATATTTGTTGGACAGCAGTGAGTGTTGTACTTTTATCGCCGCACGCAGACCGTCCTCCTCGCTCCGGCTGTCAGACTGAGCGCTGAAGCTCATTCTTAGTTATGACGGCAAACAGCTCCACGTTGGGGCTAATGCTGAAAAACAGTCTCAAACTCAAAGACGGTAGCCAAGAGAGATACAAAAATCAAAGGGCCGATGCTAGTCTATCAGACAACGGCAGTTAGAGTGGTAAATTATGTTGTCAAGATATAGAAACACCATGAGTGCTTCTTTGATAAAGTGCTGGAATGTGGCCCTCCTGTTTGTTGACTAAGGCCCTTACACTTGTTTGTATAGTGATAGTGAAACCTTACGGCCCGTCCACAAGGCAGCGTGCGTTGAAGCTTCAACGCAGCTTCCCATTCACTTTGAATGGGTTGACGTCAGGCTTTGCCAAATTGCCTTGTGGTTCCGTCGCGTCGCTTTGCCGCCGTTGCTCGTTTCGAAAGTTGAGAAAAGTTCAACTTTCCAAGCTTCGACGGAAGCACCAATCAAATAATATGCCAGTACAAGCTCTAGCCAATCAAACCGCGTGTTTGTGTGTCCGGGGCGGGAGATTAATGTGATTGGTTTTTGGTCGCGCTCCAGACACGCCCACCGGCAAGCTTCAACGCACGCTGCCGTTTGGACATACCGTTACGGTACGTCTACACTACAGGCATCAAAAAATGCTTTCAACGCTTCGCCCATTCACTTGAATGGGGTGACGTAGAAGATTTTGAATCTTCGCCGAACTGCATTGTGGGGAGCATGGCATGGCTTTGCAAGCATCTATCGGCATCAAAAGTTGAACAATGTTCAACTTTTGAGGCGCGATGCTTGGCATCAGCCAATCAAATTCCGTTTATGCAAATCCCGCCAGTGCAAGCTCAGCCAATCAAACCGCGTGCAAACTGGGAGAGCCAGACCGCAGTTCATTTCCTCATATTCCAAACGAGATATTACGGTAGCAAATCACCCGGTTCTTTACGACCGGAACTATTTACCGGGATACAAACCGGAGGAACCAGGCATGGAGGGAGGTGGCAGAGACAGTGGGTGAAACTGGTAGTTTTTTCGCCTGTTTGGAGAGTTTATATCCAGTTTACTTCGTTTTAACATTGCTATTGCTTTGTATGTCGGGGGCGGGAGATTCATGTGATTGGTTGCTCGCAAAAAATCGCCAAGCTTCAGACACGCCCAGCTTCAAGATTTTTTCATGCCTGTAGTGTAGACGGGCCGTTAGTGTTTACATCTGGTGAAAATTTTACTGTCAAGCGGCAAACTCTTAGACAGAGCCGGGAAGCCCATAAGGAAGTACCACAAACTGCAGTTCATCTATTGGCCGGTAGGAGATGGCTGCAGAAAGGAGCCATTTCAATAGACCCCCATGTTAAAATGCCCAACTTTACAGCAGAAATAAACATGTTTCTACCCATGGATGCAATAAAACGTATTCTGGATATAGTTATATTCCACCTTCATGACAATGGATTGGGGAGTGCATTTTTTTATAACGCACCCCTTTTAGTTTTATTAGGTCTTAAAGCTTTTGCATAAATTAGGGCGTGGTCACTTTGAAGGACAGGTCTCTGGTGACTGCTGCTTCTTGCTTTCTGCCCCTCTGCTAGCTTAGTTAGCTCTGTTAGCTCCAGGATGCTACAGGGGCTCAGCTGTGAGGCTGACCCGGGGAACACAACTTGAACTCGGACGTGTTTGTTGTGCTGGTGCTTGGTGGAGTATTCTTTATTTAAATATCGGACTTATCTTATGCTGCCTCGGCTCCGCCTTTTTGCCCTTATTTGGATCAGGCTGGAGCAGGCGGGAGTTAGACTCTGACTTCGCTGTCGACAAGGCAGCGGCCGAATCCGCCTACTAAGGGCTTCTCAGCAACTCTGCAGAAACCTATGGGCGACGTCACAGACACTACGTCCATTTATATATACAGTCTATGGTTACAGTTCATTTAGTACAATAAATACAAGCAATTAAGCCAGACTATTTTAATGAGATGTTTAAACCTAAAGTGATTCTGCCTGACACTTTTTTAAATGATCCTTTCTTGCACGGGAAAACTGTTTTCACACAACTATGTCAATTACTGTAGTCATTACGACCTAGGCCAGGGGTCGTAATGACCTTTACAACCTTTACTATCAAAACAGTCATTTTGCACCCTTTGCCACCAAATAAAAGGTCTGCCACAAAACATAATTGCAAAATCTACAAAAAATGGTCTGTGAACTATAGATACACAATTAAGAAAACATTTGAAAGTCTATTGCTTTTCTGTTATAACATAAGAAGCAGCAAATGCTGTGTGCTTTAAAGATGACTTATTTTGTGGTTTGCTAATTTCTCACAATATTTCAGGCATAAACTTAGATCAGGATTGTTGTCAATAAAAGCATAGTAATCTGCTAACCCTTAATTAAACGCTGAATTTCATTTGTGACTGTTTTATAGTTATCCATGATTAGTTTCCCAAGGCCAGGGGTCTAAAATTCAGGACGAACAACACCCAGGGAAATGCGGGGAGGCGTGTGGCGAAGTGGACTAGTGCACTGGTGTTCGGATCAGGGGATCAGGGGGTGACAGGTTCAAACCCCACTGCAGTCAGCATGTCGTTGTCTCCCTGGGCAAGACACTTCACCCCAAATTGCTCCTGGGGATTGTCCACAGTATTGAGTATATAAGTCGCTTTGGATAAAAGCGTCTAACAAGTAACATGTAATGTAATGTAAAAATGCGCCAGGAGATAGACTTAGACGGATGTGACGCATTTATTAGCTGACGAAATATTCATATTACTTCAGTGTCACAGTATCATCTCAAATTTGATTCAATGTCATTTTTTTGTCAAAGCTACAGGGAGCCATTGAAGAGTTGCCTAACCCTGACCTAGGCCGATTTATTTCAATATTGGTTGCATTCATTACACCTGTCTTTCTATTAGATACTATTCCCTGAAATGGGAAATGGCAGGATATTAGGATGAATCAACTCATCAATTTCCTCCCGAGTGAATGATCAGCAAATCAACCAGCATTGACATCCAGCATTCTCTCAGTGTCATTTTCCTTGCAAAAAATCAAAGAAGAGTTGACAGAAGAACAGGAAGTTTTTTTTCTGACATCACTTATCTAAGCAAGACATCCCATTAAACCACTGAACAAAATAGGCTTTAAGGAAAGACAAGCATTAACAAGGTTTTTCCTCTAACGTTATTTGATCCATGAAACATGGATTATTCACTTTATATTGCTCACGAGCTTCACAAAAGTGGAAAGTATAATTGAAAGAGGAAGCAACCTGGAAGATGAGAAGGGGGGGAAACATAAGCTATGGGCAAATCAATAACATGATGTCATGATGCAGCCGAGGATTGCTTTACATATCATTTCCCCCCCCCCACTTGATGCATGTCTGTGCACACGCTTCAGCACACACACAGACCTGTGCATTGTGGAATAGGGACACTAGCTAATGAGCCAAACAAATTGACAATCCTCCCTTCCCCCACCACTGCAACACACACACACATACGCACACACTTCCCTGAGCCAATACAAGCAGTAAAGAAACAATGGGTCATTGTTGGCCTGCTCGCTGCCGAGGCTAATGTATTCCGGACAGAACGGAGAGCTCAACCACTCTAGCAAAAATAAAAACGTAACACAAAGAGCCAGATTAAGAAGCACTGCTGAGGGCCCCCGCATTGTGGGGCAATAACACATCTGCATTAACAAGACGACATCTGACTAAATTAGTATTCATAAATCATGTTGCTTTCCATATGGGAATGCTGATCTGCCTCTCTCATGTCCCATGGTACACTCAGTAATGAAGGTGGAAGGAAAAAAAGTCCTTGCAAGGAATGCCAAAATGGCTCCACATAGCTCGTCACTCTCTGAGGACACTGATGTTGTGCAGCTCCCCAGGTTGTGAATTATATGGAACACGATATGCAGCCAATTCCTCTCCCTGTGAACACATCCTTATGGGAGGGATTCCGGGAGATGGGGATAGAATGCACTACCTTTTTGTCACTGTAGGCACCAATCAAGATCACCGAGTCACTCAGTGGGTGCCAGCTGTCCGTACAAACAAGGGCCACGTATGTAGACACATGAGTGGGAGTGAGGAGTCGCTGTGTAAGTCTAAGTGTAGTCAACAGACATAGCCTGGCCGTTTGAGTGACAATGATTCCTCCAACTTGTTTCTATTTTAATGAGGAGGCAGCAAGCGAAAATGGGAGGGAAAGCAGCACAGCAAAGCACAGTTGTCTGTCAAGAGAAGGCCATTAATACACAGCACAGCGTCTCTGTGGAAGGATATGCAGGTATATGCATTTATGATGACCATGTGTCTGGCTGGGAATAAGTTGCAATAAAACTTTCTTTAAAGTATTCTAATGTTGGGATATAAAAAGCAGCAGGATGAAAAAAGTTTTCCGCCATGCTTCGACAGCGTGATCACAACTCATTCATCACATCGATGTTTTCAAGTGACACCTACCCTGCAGGCCTGGCTTCATTCACCTTCAATTCAATCTGATCTGAAGTCTGAATCTGAAGTTTTCTCAAGCTCCATACCACAAAGAATATATCCGGAAATTCATTAAATGAAAAGTGATTAAGCCCCTTGCCTGTTAAGTCATTAGTCCTCAGTCATCAGTGCTATCACCCCGTGTGAGGTGGTAGCAGAGGCCTGATTTAAATGCCATCAGACACTCATATATCATCCAGATCTGCCCCCCAGGAGGCTAATTTAGCTTATTCAAATTTGATAGTGGGCTGTCATGAGGCAAAATCAGACTTGAATGAGACTTTACCTAATAAACAATCACACAGTCTGAGGTTGTGATGGACAAACATTACAATAAAGTCCGCCAGGGAATCATCATTCGTTATCGCAAGATGGCACAACTTTAACTGCCACGCTGAAAGATGGACACGCTCTGTCAAGTTATAATCTGTCCAGCAGCCATGGACGCACACTTGGGAATTTCTGGAGCCAAACGTTCCTGTTTTCCAATACACACCGGATAATTAGATGCATTCACTGGAATCGGTGCTTTCTTACAACACAATCCGGGCAGCCTCAGCAATAACTGTGTATCATACTGCGGTATGTCTTTGGACAGCCAGAAATGAACCCTTTCTGTCCTAAGGTTCCGACACGATGGCAGGCATGAAAAGCATCCGATTGGGAGATGGTGAGAAAGAGCAAGAGTGCAAAAAGAAAAAGTGTGACAGCTCGTCTGGGTTGGCCAAACAGCTCTCTTCTGTCTCCTTTGTCTTGGTGGTAATCTGTATTCCGGAAAGACACTCTTCTGAAGTGCATCTCATGCAAATGAGCATGTGTAAAAGACACTGGGGTCGCCATGGTGCATTCTTTTCCTGAAATGCAATCAAATGAAGCCTTGGACTGTGTTCCTACTCATTTACCCTGCATCAGTGCTTTTTTCATTAGCAGCATCTGCTTTTGTTGCTTCCTTCCCCAGTTCTTGCTTTGTTTTCCGACACACTGTGCATGAGTACAAGCCACACAGACGGGTACATCAAACTCAGCTCACAGGGAAGGGCTGGCGATATAACCACAATGCCCTCTTGTATACAGATTTTTCAACCACTAGGAGTAGAGAAACAGTTATTTTCTGCAATTATTTCTTTCCAACTGTGCAAGAAAAAAGACTTAAGCCCAGTAGTAGGCATAATCAGATACACTTTAGCAGCAGTAGATCCAGTTCTAGCAAGTTATTTTGTGAGCATAATAAACTATTAGCATACACTGCAAAAAGTATAATGGCTGCAAATGAATGGAAGAAAGAACTGACACACTCCACCGACCTTTACACTACATTTAGCATTGCAAATACATTTGGATTGCTCTTTTGAAGATTCTTTTTTTGTGCCACTGGTGGCTATATTGGAGTTTAAAGGGGGGATGGAGGGGACCACACGTGTAAACCAGCCTGTCCTCCTACAAAAAACGACCATATAGGCCTATTGTTCATGCCCTTATTACGACCCAGAGACACGTTTTCAAGTGTATGTTGTTTCTTACACGACCACTAGAGGTGCCCTAGTGGTCGTGTAAGAAACAACATGCTCCCGGCCCGTTCATTGCAAACGCTCTGGAGGGACGTTTATTCACAAATAACCCTCTCTGGAAAATCCTAAATTGTGGAAGTTTGATAGATATTACGAAGATCATTTGAGGTCTTGCCAGGGTCCATGTAAAGTTAGCGTGGGTGAAAACAGTTTTTCCGGTCTCAAAGTTTTCATAATAAATCCGGATATATTCCCCTCACTGTCAAATGATTACACAGTGATATCTGCATTACTCATCCACTAAAAAACATCAGATTGGTTTAAATTGTGTACAATGCTTTTGTGTTTTTAACCTTCGATTCAGAGAAACAAATAGTTTTTTCGGAGTTTAGACACTACACTACCCAGAATCCCCAGCTATCGTTTGGGACTACAACATCCGCCTTGCTTTACAAAGCCCTTGATTAGTCATCAAGCCCTGTGAATTGGCAGTGCGACAAGGTTACGCTGAGCGTCGAACAGCTCTATGAAATGGAACAGAACCACGGCAGTCTTTCCAAAACTGGAATTGGACGGGTCCAGCCCCCCGGCTCCAGCCCCCCCCCCCCCAGAACTACACATGCTTGTGTGCAACATGTTCCATGGCACGTCTCTTTATAAGACGTTTTCGTATTTCCCACAATTGGAAATTGCCAGTATTAAGGTGAGACACGGCAGGCAAAAACATCATTTTTCATGCACTGGTCAATTTTTAGATTTTGTGCTATTTTGATTCAATAACATGTTTTCTCTCAGGCTTTTCAAAGGAAAACGTTAAAAATACACATTTAGGTCTTTATTTTACTATAGTTTGTCTATTTGCGTCTGTAGATTTCTCCTAAATTCACCAAAAGTTAGCATTCTAACGTAACATAAAGTTCCGCGACAGCTGTTTGCACCATGTCATCAGAGGTATCGCTGGAAAGCTCCATTTCTCCTGCACAATCTCATCGGATCCAATAATGTTCATTTCCTTTGTATCAGCAACCAATCGTAAAAGTACAAAGGGGTCTTCCGACCAAATATCGAAATCTTATTGGCTGGTGTCAATTTCTGACAACGTGATTCTTTCAGATGCGTCACGTGGTGTGCTATGACACTTCCTTGTTTAGCTTTTCACAGAAAATGTAAATCTCAAAATGGCAAAACAACCGCGGAATAAACGTACAAAGAGAAGAGAACAACAATTGTTACTTGCACGAGGCAAGGTACAACACAAAACAAATGTTCCCGAACCTGAAATACCTTCAATGAGTGTGTCAATGCGCAAGCTGTCACCCAAAGAGCAGGAGGGTTTAGATAGCGCCACACAGCAGTGGCTGATAATTCATGCAGCATGAACTGAATGAACTGCTGAGTGGGTTGATTTGTCCAAAATTGCGCAGGGACAGGGCTCAAAGTCAATATTGATCCGCAAAAGCATGGTTTCTGTAGCAGCTTAATTTTAGAGTGCAGTCTGTGTGATGGCGGGTACCGCAAAAGTGTGTACACATCTACGCGTCTTCAAGACAAAACCAGGAAGGATGTTTCTTTTGACGTGAATGTGCGAATGGTGCTCTTAGCGCACGAGTTAGGCTTGGGCTTTGCAGCTCTGAAGAAAATCAGCAAAGTGTTGGGGATTCCTGGACTTGCTCTCAAAACCTATCGACAAGAGAGTGACAGGTATAGAAACAGGATTGAGACCAAGAAAACTTGAACTAGTTTTGCTGATATAGGCTTAGTTTGTCGGGGGACATCTTACTTCTTCCTTCTCTCTGTCTATACCTGTGTAGTCTCATGTTCCAATTAACCCAGCTTCCCCAAATGTCTTTCTTTTTGGTGTCTATATACGCCGGGATCCAGAGTCATGGATGATCCTGCGGTCCTGTGTCATGGATTGCGAGTCCTGGATCTTGAGTCGTGGCTGTGGTCCTGGATCATAAGTCCTGGATGGATATCCTCGTGGATTCATCTTCCTATTATACACACATGCATTTCCAAACATTTGGTCTACCTATGTTGCAAATGTATTATCTTTTCAATTTACAAAGGGCATCTATTGCACGTCTGTCCGTCCTGGGAGAGGGATCCCTCCTCTGTTGCTCTCCCTGAGGTTTCCCCCCATTTTTCCCTTTAAACTGTGGGGTTTTCTCCGGAAGTTTTTCCTTGTACGATGTGAGGGTCTAAGGACAGAGGGTGTCGTATTGTCATACTGATATTCTGTACAAACTGTAAAGTCCACTGAGACAAATGTAACATTTGTGATATTGGGCTATATAAATAAACATTGATTGATTGATTGATTGATTGATTGATTGATTGATTGATTGATTGATTGAATACAGAGTATAACTTATCAGGACATTCAAGTTGAATTATCTTTTTCTCTAATTAGTAGCAGAAATAGAGAGAGGCCTGGAGTCACTTCACAGGACAAGGGAGCAGGTCAGGCAGGCTTATGCAGATGTGGACCCAGATGTTGCAGAGTTGCTGAGGGAGGATGCAGATTCAGTGATAAACATCAGTGTGTCATTTGATGGCACATCCCATTATGGGATAGGTGTGTGCATTGACATCCTTACTGGATTTGTGATAGACTATGAAATCCTATCATCATATTGCCATGCTTGTGCTCTAAAGGGAAATGCCAAGCAAGCGTAAAATATTACAGAGGAGGAGTATGACAGTTGGCGACAGACACACATTGATTGTGCAAGAAACTTTGCAGGTATAAGTAAGGCAATGGAGCAGGAGTCAGCCAAGAGGATGTGGGCCAGGTCTGTGAATCGCCACCAGGTGCGGTACACTGAGATGTTGTCAGATGGGGATAGCGCAGCATTTAGGGAGGTGGTTGCACTGAATCCATACCCTGGGCATGAAGTGGTGAAATTAGAGTGCATCAATCATCCCCACAAGCGAATGGGTACAGCACTCAGAAAACTGAGTTCACAGGGAAAGTTAGGAGGGAAGGGTGTAGGGAGCTGACTGCAAAGAAATGCAAAACATTGCACAATTCTGAACAACCAGGGTTCAATTGATCAGATGAAGGCCGAAATATGGGCAGGTCTCCCCCACGGCATGTCTACAGATGACAGCCCCTTACACACCAGGTGCAATCCCTCCTGGTGTTGGTATAGGAAAGCAGAGGATAATGGGGAAACACCTGGTAGCCACAAACTACATGCTGCAAACTTTTTAAAGCAAGAGGTGCGGGAGAAGCTTATCCCTGTGTACCACCGCATGTCAAGTGACAGCCTGCTACAGAAAATTCAGCATGGAGGTACTCAAAATGCCAACGAGTGCCTCAACTCAGGGATATGGGCGCGGTGTCCAAAAACAGTCTTTGTGGGGAAAAGCAGGGTTGAGGCAGCTGCAAGTATGGCCATCTCTACCTTTAATGAAGGTGCCTCTGCCATGCTGGCTGTTATGGAGAAGTTGTGGCTCCAGAGCACAGCTGTTACTGTCAGCGCAATGAGAGAAAATGATTTGCTTAGAATTTCAAAAGCTGAGGCTGTTACATCTGCCAGTTTAAAATATAGGCGCAAGAGTCTAAACACAGCAAAAAAGTAAAAAGACATCAGCAGGAGATGCAGGAGGGGCCTACTTATGGAGCAGGCATGGACTAGGCTGTGTTATGTAGGACGGATGGACATACAACTAGGGTGGCAGTTATTCTGGTGGCAGTGTGTGTGTTACTGTGGTCGCAGTGTGTTTGTGTTACTGTGGTTTTGTTCATCAGGTCATATACTGTGTTACTCAGTTTTCAGGTTTATTGTGTTTTATATGTTCTATATTGTTGTTGGTAAGTATTAGATTGGATATTGTGTCTGTAAATAGTGTCTTCCAATAATTTTTTTTTGAATTTGACAATACATATCTTTAAGGGTCGTTTTCTCAAAATGAGTTTTTTCTCCTACTCTGAGTACGAAATGTCCACTTCAGTAGCACTTACATACACCAAACCTGCCAGTTATATTCCTATCAATATTATGAAGGCTTTTACAGAAGGGTTTGTTCATATATCATTCTTAGCCTGAAATATACAACATTTATACCTAAAAACATGGTGAAAATTGATATTTTAGGGCTGTTGACAGTATTTTCTGATTTATGGAGTGATAAAAAGAGATATCCAAAATCCCTTCCGTAAAAGCCTTAGTTTCTATGACTACAAAATGAACAAGAATTTTGAACCTGGCTTTATCCAATGTTCAGAATTGGGTTCCTGAAATGTGTTAAAATATGCACATATTTAATGAGATAATGGCTCATTTGCATATTTAAACATGCTATTTCAGAAAACTTGTAATATAAAAATGAAATGCCTTATTGTAAGTAATTAACAGGATGAATTTCTAGCTGATATCTTTCAGTTAAAAAAAAATTACCCTATTCACCTTGGGTGTCTCGCCTTAAACTGTGTGCACCCTGGAGGTTTAGGGGATACGAAACACAGTGGTGTTATCAAATTTAAAACATATAATTAATAAATGGGTGAATTAATATACCCACATGACACCTAAGTTCAGAAGAGCTTTATTTAACAGCTGGTCTTATGTCTGTGACCCCTACTGTTTTTCATTGATAAGCCTGAAACATGCACTTGTCAAGGTTCGGAGGCAAATTTCGCAAATATGGCAGTAGCCATCAATCATCTTAAGATAAGATAAGATAAGATATACTTTATTGATCCCAAGTTGGGAAATGTTTTTTTTAAAGCAGCATACTACTTTGTTCTACTCCACTACAATTCAGAGGTTTACCTGGTATTTTTACTCCACTACATTTATTTTAGTTACTTTGCAGATTCTGATTAATGATGTGAAATATAAACAACCCTTAAATCAGACTTTAGTTACACCTGAGTCAAATTCAGGGAAGGTGATTGTCAAGTGCCAAAATAAACTATGCAATATATTGGACGCTAAGTACTTTGTCAGACTTCATATTTATCTGTGGATAACCCCAACGTTTTTTTCTTATTCAAAAGAAGACCTTAACTTAAAGTATTCTTTAATGTTTAAATAAAGCCTTATTAGTTTGTCTGTTTTGCACATCCTCCTGTCAATATCTTTGGACATCCTGCACTAAACTGTTTTATTGTAGAGGTCACTACAGTATCTTCTTGATATTTTCTATTCTATATTTCTATCATGCCTTCTACTTTCCCCCAATTTTGTATGTGGGCTACTCTTAATATTTAGATGTTTTCATCAAATAAAACTTATTCAACAACAAAATCAATAACGTGTTTTTACCACTAGGCGGTGCGGGTCAGAAAGCCAGTGGAGTAGTTAATAAAACATAATAATATCAAACATAATATGACTATTAACTTTTTTGTGAAATCAAAACAGAACGGTAAAGGAAAATACAGTTTCAGTCTCTCGATTTGAAGCTTATGCATTGTACCATGAACCTGTATAGACCTGTAACAGTCAACTGCATGAGGATTTGGAAAGGTAGTTCAATAAATAATATCTTTAAAAAAAATCCCTTTCTATCAGCTGTGCACCGTTATGGTGTAAATATAACCTATCTACCAATTGGATCAAATATAAAAGTCAGCTTAGTGTTGATACTGCAAGGAGACGTATCGTGTGAAAAGAAATGGAAGATGTTGTTTAATTGCTAATATATTTATGATTCACGTCACATATTCAGTTTTGGCGGCATTTCTTACGGTTTGTCAAAAGGTCTTCTGATCAGGGCTCTATAAATCAATATCTACGGCAGATATGTAATATTGAATGCAGCCGAACCGTGTATTACAATGCCGTTATGTGATGACTTCCAAAGAGAAAAGCAAGAACACTCGGAATAAAGTATTATTTCATTTAAAAAAAAAATTGGACGATTTCATATCATATAAACACCATAAAACAATCGATGTTTTAGCCTATCAAAACCTCTGAAAAAAGAAAGGTATCTTTCAGAATCGAAAGAGAAAAACCTATGGGAAAAACACAAAAGTATTGTACACAATTTAAACCAATAAATGTCGTATAATTAACAAGGATAAACTGATGTTTTTTAGTTGTACTGCAGATATCACTGTTAAATCATTTGATCATTGGTTTTATTATGAAAACGTTGAGACCGGAAATACTGTTTTCAACCCGTAACTTTACATGGAGGCTGCCGCATACCTCGAATCACCTTCGTAATATCTATCAAACTATAGATCCTACATATCGACTGGACGTGGATTCTAAAAGTACAATATACACTTCTCGCTAGAAATCTAATCAAAAAGCGTTTTAATGGCCAAACTACTCTACATTTTAGGATTTTACAGAGAGGGTTATTTGTGAATTAACGACCATCTGTAACGTTTGCATTCAACGGGAGCACTAGAGGGTGAAAACTTTCAAACGTAATTATAGGTCGTATTAAGCGCTTGAACAAACGATACATTTGGTCGTTTGAGTCGGAGGACTTGTTGGTGTAAACCACGTGTCTGCAACAGGCGGACCGCGGTCCGGATCCGGACCCAGACGCGGACCTATAATCAATACATTAATAGGGGATTTCAATTTTGACGGGGCGATTCTATTTTAACCGCTGCCGACAGGGGGCGAAAGAGACGAGTGAGCGACACAGGGAGAGAAACACAGAAGAAGAGACGAGAGCGCGGCAGAGAGAAGCGGAGAGGAAAGTGAGTGAAGTGAATAATTAGCGATACAGGGAGAGAATACGGAGAGGAGAGTGAACAGGCGTGTTAGCGGCAAATAATTCCACATGAAGAGGAAAGTGGACAGTGAGAACAGAGCTTTTAACCCTGAGTGGACTCATTCATGTTCATCCTGCCCACTGGGAGCACAGAGCCAGTGTGTCTCATTTGTTCAGAGACCGTGGCGCTCATTAAAAGTGCCAAACGCTACTATGAGACAAAACACAAAGTGTTTGTATGAGAATGGCCCTGACACCATTTCAGCCCAGATTTAAACTCCTGGCAGGACAAGCTCGAGCTCAATTCTCGCACTGAATAAAAAAAAGTGAGTGAGGGACTGCAATATAAGAGGGAAAGAAAGGGAAACTTTCAAACTGTTCAATTGTTATGATGTGTAAAGACTGATATTGTTCTATAATCGTCTGAAACTGTTAAGTCATGATGTGAAACGGTAAACAAAGAAAAAGGGAATCTCAAGCTGCTGCTACACTTTATTTTATTTATCTAAAATTAAGCACTTTAAGATGCACATATTTTCAAAAGCTATTTTATTTATTTTCTCTATTTTATTTTTAAATGCAGCCCGAGAGGAACATTACACACATCCACAGTATTTACTGTATATCTGTATAGTTCAATGTTAATTGACAATAAATACTGTTGTTTATGAATTGTACTTTCTTTATTTGATTGGCAGTCAGCTGTTGATGACATGCAGACGTTGATAAAGCTACAGGCTACTTCAATATATATCACACTAATTCATAAAGACACCTTACTTCTTCCTTCTCTCTGTCTATACCTGTGTACTCTCATGTTCCGATTAACCCAGCTTCCCCAAATGTCTTTCTTTTTGGTGTCTATATACGCCGGGATCCGGAGTCATGGATGATCCTGCGGTCCTGTGTCCTGGATCGCGAGCCCTGGATCTTGAGTCGTGGCTGTGGTCCTGGATCATAAGTCCTGGATGGATATCCTCGTGGATTCATCTTCCTATTATACACACATGCATTTCCAAACATTTGGACTACCTATGTTGTAAATGTATTATCTTTTCAATTTACAAAGGGCATCTATTGCACGTCTGTCCGTCCTGGGAGAGGGATCCCTCCTCTGTTGCTCTCCCTGAGGTTTCTCCCATTTTTCCCTTTAAACTGTGGGTTTTCTCCGGAAGTGTTTCCTTGTACGATGTTAGGGTCTAAGAACAGAGGGTGTCGTATTGTCATACTGATATTCTGTACAAACTGTGAAGTCCACTGAGACAAATGTAACATTTGTGATATTGGGCTATATAAATAAACATTGATTGATTGATTGATTGATTGATTGATTGGTAAAGTTAAGTTAGACATTTTGATGTTCCGGACCTTTGCATGGGGAGATTTTCTCTAACTGGACCTTGTTGAATTTTAGTTGAATACACCTGGTGTAAACGGACCCCGAGTTGGATTTTGAATCCGGATCCTCAGGGTTATACAGTATGTCGGCCCGAAATAAATATTTTAAAATGTTTGGAAAAGTCTATTTTACAGCAGTTATTTTGCTGAAAAAACATTCAACCTTAATTTTAATCGGAGATACAGTTAATGCAACTAACTTCTCTTAACATAGAGCCTAGGAGATCTGTGTGGAGGTAAGAGTGTTCCTCTGCTGTGTGAAAGGATGGAGGGATAGAGAGAGAGGAGGGGCGGAGGAGAAGGTAAAGATTTTGTACATTTTATTTGGAGTATGTGATAGATTCAACAGATCTACTTCACTCTATAATACTAGTAACGCATGCTTAATAGGAGTAATTCCAGCCATCTTAAAAGTCATATTTTCTTCTAAACAAGCCTTATTTCCAGTAAGATTGTCACTATTATATAACTTGAAATAAAATGAATGCTACTTTTGAGGGAAAAATACTATTTTATAACATAGCATTACCTGATTCTGGTCAAATATAGTTCAAAATCTGTTTTCTATATATACAATATAAAGTTTATATATATTTTTTTCAAGATATCTTACCGAGCATTTGATTTATTACTGTTCTATTGGCAGATATTTGTACTTATTTTAAGCAAAAATACCTTGTTTTACTTGTTTTTGGAGCAGCATTTGCTCCAGTGTAAAGAAACATAAGCAGTCAGCAGCATTTGTTCTTGAACATTTGAATAAGCCTATCCGAGCACTGAGCCTTCTGGTGACACCGGAGGGTCAGTGGTAGTTTACATCCCCCTCAACTCAGAATGTCAGGTGTAAAATAAAAATGTCTGTTTCAGCAACATCCTATCTGCCCTAACCTTTCAGGACTGCTGGTTGCCTCAAGGTTTCCTTACAAATCCATCAATGGAACTCCTCCGCAGCCGAGGGGACGGCAGTTGTTTGAATGCATTGCTTTACATGTAGGCTTGATTTATGCCTCTGTTCTGGCCGTGGCTGGACCCACAGAGATTTACAAAGACAAAGAGGTGTTCTAAGCAACTGCTGTGGGTAAATGTGAGCGGCTCAAAGTGGTTTGCAGCTTAAGGCGGAGAAAAGAAAGGCCACAATAAATTATGGTGATGAAAATGTTGATTCAGAAAAGTTGTTCTTAGTTGGAGCTCTGCCCAAGAGAGCAGTGACATTTACAAAGGCACTGATGTGTTCCTCCTCAAAAGGTTTCAAGTTAGATTTAATTTAAGACAAATGGTTCTGTTTCAGAAAGTCTAAAATGTGAGTTTTATTGTGTATAATGAGCTTATTTAATTAGCTAATTAGCATTAGCCCAAGAATAGGCGACCATCAGCTACTGAGAACATTTCACTTTAAACATCCTGCATTTTTTATGAAAAAAAGAGAACTTGTGTCCTTTCAAATCAAATAAAAAATGACTATTTGTCTAAAAGCAAAGGGATGTTTGAATGAGAAAATGCTCTACATTGCAGCAGTGTTCCAAATGAGAATAATTTAATCATATGATTATCATCCGGAAACTGTAAGCAGTGTCTTTAACTCCACTTTAGCAGCAACATGCCATTAACAATCCTTTTCAAAAAGGCCTTTATTGACAAGGCATTAGGGGTTTACTCACTTGCTTACATCTTGTAGACATTTTCAAATCCAAGGTTTTAAGTATAGAGCCATAGGGTCCTCCCATTGTAGCACCTCAAAGAAAAAACACCTGAATCCACAAATCCAGTCACTAACACAAATCTGTTGAGAATACAAGAGTCAACATGTGTGTGAGATGAAAGAAAGGAATCACTGCGAAATAGATGTTAAACAAGCAGTTTACCCGTGCAAGCAATATTAATAAACACCACTTATTAAGCGAAGGGAGAACAAGAACATAATCCGAGAGTATTAGCTCTTGTTTAGTCAATTTTTAAAGGACATATTTATCATAACTTGGCAGTGAATAAAGAAGGTAACATCTATTCTTGCTTAGGTGATGTAAAACTGAGTAGTGCTCTCTTTTTGGCACTTACTAAACAATCTCATGTTTCATTATTCCCTTAACACCTACAAGATCACGTATTCATGAGTTTATATGCAATAGTTTTTGGGAATTAAATCATCAATTTTTTTTCCGGGGGATAATATCACATCCCTGTGGTAAAGTAAAACAAGTTGAGTGAGTTGTTTCTTTCTTTTTTTTAGAGGAAACCGAGCTCAAATAACGAGTGAAAATAGCTCTTCTGTGTCTTCAATTTACCAATAAATGTGTATACCACCCACACAGCCTAAGCACTCCCATCCTGATATCATTTGGATTCTAATGAGCATCAGATTGAGAGCAAGAAGGAAGGAGATGGGTAACATGCAGCACACCGTCTAAAAGTGTTCCAAAAAGGCTCTTTTTCCTCCTATGGATTTTGCTTAGCTTCAAGGTCTATCTTGAATCTACCGAGGCTAACAGTTGGTAAAACTGCAGAGGGCAAAAAGGAAAGAAAACAACGTACACTGAGCTGTACTGATACTCTTAATGCACCGGGAAAGACTAGAGGGATTTAAAGAGGACATGAAATGCTCATGTTCAGGTTCATATTAGTATGTAGTGTCTCTACTGTGACACGTCTCCATGCTTTAATGTTGCTGCCTGTGCTGCAGCACCTCTTTTCAACCTCTGTCTGAAACCAGAGCCCAGTCTGCTCTGATTGGTTAGCTGGCCGGCTAATAGTGATGTCATTATGTTACGGAAAACAAAGGAGTCCAATGGAGGTGTTTCAGGCAAGACTATTTTTTAAGATTACCTTAATTGCTCCATAGATGTGATTTACGGCCCCTCCACACGGCGGCGTACGTTGCCGCTTCAATGCTTCTGCCCATTCACTTTGAATGGGGTGATGTCACGATTCGCCGAACTGCATTGTGGGAGCAAATCCTAGCTTCTCTCACGGTGCTCGCTGCAAAAGTAGAGCAATGTTCTACTTTTGACGCCTCAAATCATATGCCAGTACAAGCTCTAGCCAATCAAACCGCATGCTTGTGTGTCTGGGGCGGGAGATTCATGTGATTGGTTGTTGGTCGAGTTTCAGCCCCCCCCCCCCCCCGCCGGCAAGCGACAACACACGCCGCCGTGTGTAGGGGGCGTTAGTGTAATAAAGATATACAGTGATGCAAACACAGGTATGGTGAAAAAAGAGAAAACTACTCGGAGCAGAAAATCTGACAAAGGCCTGCGCTATAATGCTTCAATTAACTTGCTATTCTTTATAACATACTCAGATCAATAGGAGACAGAGATGTTAAGTTATAAATCAAGGGTTTTTATTATTATTTACAGCAGGGGTGGGGAACCTTTTTCCTTTTAATTTTTACAACATCCTCCGAGGGCCGTACAAAAGATTGAACTCAACCTCTGCTCCAAAAAACAAAAATCACAGCCCATTAATTTGGCCTTTTGAGCTAATGCACCTACTGCACTGCCAGTTATTATGAACCTTTTCATTGTTAGTAACCACACTTGCTCATTCTATAACCCCCACATGTTGGTGGCCATTCTCGAGGCATACTTCTGTCATCCCTTTTGACACCAAAAGTGAAACAGACAGCCTCCACATATTATTTTTAAATGTCAGATAAGCCTTATCAGCGCTCACACCCCTTATAAATACCTCACTGAGAAAACTGAAACGTTGACTTTAATGGAATGTATTATGTCAACCGATTTCACTTAACCGTATTAGGTTAGTTGAAGTTAAATCAAAAACGACATTTAACTTAATATTATTGCTTACAGTATATGGACTTTGTCATTTTTTCCAGTGCTCACAATGACAAACACAAACTGGGACCATTTTCCTCTCCACAAAGAAGCTGGTATGAAAATAGAGCCACACAAAGAAAACAAGTATGCCTATCAGCTGCAATGGAAAAATGTGCATTTAGATCTCAAATAAAGAGCAACCTTCAATTGACATGAACGTCAAGTAGCGGAGACAAAGCTGCTGCTGATGCTGGGAAAGATGAGCTAAGGAGCTCTTCCCATTGGCTGCTGGGACTCCGATCAATACGCGTCTTCTTCAATAGCATCAGTCTGAGAGCAGGCTGATGGCAATATGAACATTAGGAGAGCTCAGTGAATGGTGGCTGTCACTTACTGTCATAAATGTTGCAGTGTGGAGCTTCCTCCTGCTTTTCATCGGGGTTAAGAAACACATCTTGCTTATATAATCATGGACAAAGAGAATACTGTTTCTTATAGTTACAAAATATGAATATTATATTAAACTTTCAGAAAGCTGTTAAAGTTGTATGCTTCCTCCTAATATCACACTGTGATTTTAAGCCGTTATATAATCTTGCAAAGGTGTGAAAAGTGAAATGATTGGCTGGTATCTTTAAAAGAGGACAGCCAACCTGCGCCTGTTATTGCTGATAATGATTCTTGTCCTGTGGGTTAATTACTGTGACAGAAATAGAGATAATGATAGAGATGTACATAATTCAGCATCATTAGTATCATTTATCACTTGAAATACATTAACATGACTCATATTAATGCAGCCCAGAACTAAATGCAAATTAGATTAGAAATTATAATTTAATTAACCCTTTTGAAAGGTTACACAATGTACAATTATACTTAGAAAATAAGTGAAATTGAAAATAATGTTTGACCAAAGACGAGGAAGATTTTGGAAGAAAAAAGGCTATTTCTTTCTCTTACACCTGTATTATGTTGAGACTAGTGCTGTCAATCAAATACAAAATGTAACCGTGTTAATACCAATAATTATCTGTGATGAATTTTTGTTTACTTAAATAAATGTGTAGTGTTGTAATTAAGAAGAGATATCAGTGAGGTTTTGACCATATTATGAAGTCTAACCATTTTCCGACGCATATTATCTCTGCTGCTATCACAATGCAAGCAGGGGACACCTTGTCTAAGTCAGGGTCTCCAACCTTTTTTAGGATGAGAGCTACTTTCTAAAAATAAAACAAGTCGTGAGCTGCTTTTACTCCTCTTTTTTTTGTTTCTTGCAGTGTATATATTTAGCACATTTTAACATTATTATATGCTGACCTTTAACCTTTGTGTGCTGTTTGGGTCTGTGGGACCCATTTTCAGTGTTTACTAAAAGAACACGTATGCAATTTAATTATTTTAACCTGCTTTATTTGGGGGATGGCCCTCACATCCTCTACGGGGGTCCGGGGGCATGCACCCCCGGGAAGAGCTTTTTTTTAATTTTGAAGTTAAATGCATCAATCTGGTGCACTTGGAGCACAAAATTAATTCATGGATACAGCTCTCAACACTCACATGTAAGGGAGCTGTATATTTTTCTATAATCCAAACATCTTGAGAATATGATCTCAACCAATAACAAATAATTTAAACTTACCTAGTTAGTATTCTTTATGCATATTTTACTAATCACTCCCTTTTTTTTTTACTGTCCTATAGTAAACATTGGCAGACCCGGGGGCCAGAAAAAATCTAAAGGGAGGGCATATGATTTTCATGGGAGGGCACACAAAACCGTCACGTGCTGCGGGCCTGCGGCACAATAGATATCAAACAGCAAGACCAACAGCATTGCATAAAGTCGCACACTTATTGCAAATACATACACAAATAAAGGGCAACATAGAAACCACTTTTGAAACATTGTGTGCGTGGCAGCACAAACACTGGTGAATCACGAGCAAGGCACACTGGTTAAGGATGGCAGCTTCCTCATTGTTACACTCGGAGAGAAATAGTAGAGACGGAGACGATGAACTGTTTAGCCCGCCTTGGGCATGGTTTATTTTTCCTATGCACTGCAGGTGCATCCTTTCGCTCAGCCGAGCTAACTTAGAACATTATTTTGGCCAACTCTGCATCTTTGTGCAGCGTATACTCAAACAGCGATAGGAAGAGCCCACTGCCTGACTCGGACATGCTGTGGAGTGAATCGTGGTCACCTCTGAGAGGGAGTTGGTTGACAGCTAAAAAAGCTATAATATCCGCGACAGCTGACACGTAATAACGGTTCCGTGCCAGCTGATCTGCATCAAAGTACTAATTTCCTTATTTGTTTCCTCGCGTATCTCTCTCTCTCTCCACAAACTCTCACATTAAATGTGTTCTTTTGATGCGGCATGCCTGAGTAGTCCTTATCAGTCTGTAATGCGTGTTTCCAGTCGCAAAAACCTTTGACAGTAAAAGCCACATCAGATGAAGACGTATTTACTTTAAACTATCTACAGGGGAAACAAAAGGCTGCGTCTGCTTTTAACGAGTATTCAGGACTGTTATTGTACCATTCAGCGGCAACAGTGCGCTTCTTTCCTGAAAACAATCAGTTTAACCTGGTCGGGTTTATTAACCCCAAGATCATCTGGGGCTGTTGGTCTTTGAGCGGTTGCTGGCCCAATAGCACCTGTTGATGTGCTGCAAGGTAGCATTTGTAGTGGAGGCACCGGCACGGAGGAGGAGGAGGATGATGCTGGCAGGTGTGGTAAAGGGTGAGGTACAGGGTGTGGTACAGGGTGTGGCAACGCAGGTGGTGATGGTAGGGGCACAAGGAGCTGTGCCTCGGAGGACAGCGTTGGTGGCGGCCGCCTTGATGAGTCAAGGATTGGGCTCGCTAACTCAGCCCCGGGGTTTGCCGAGGTCAAGCTTGTGACATTAAGGCGAGGCAGGTGCAGGGTCGCCAGCAGCACCATCGGCTGCAGTTCTTTCATCGCTATTTCGTTTTTAATTAGTTACTATCTGACACCACATACATCACATCGTAGCATAAAAGTTCACAGTTTATTTATAATTTAAAAAATAAAATATATATATTTTTTAATTTTTATAAATAATAAAAAACGTGTTTATTGGGGGAGGGCAGGAATGTCAAATGGGAGGGCCTGGCCCTCCCACGGCGCTGGACATGCACATTGGAATGATTTCTTACAACACATTAAATAGATAAAGGTGCTCTCTCTCTCTCTCTCTCTCTCTCTCTCTCTCTCTCTCTCTCTCTCTCTCTCTCTCTCTCTTTTTCTCTCTTTTTCTCTCTCTCTCTCTCTCTCTCTCTCTCTCTCTCTCTCTCTCTCTCTCTCTCTCTCTCTCTCCGGCCTCAGAAGACACAGCACTATCTGTTCCTACAGAGGTGTTCAAGTCTGCTCTCTAGAACTTCGGACCAACTTTAAGAGACTGGTGCGCGGTTCAGCAAAAGGCCTTTCCTTGGGTTTGCCCACACCTAAAGGGAACAAGTTGTTATTACTGATGTCCAGTCAGTCATGACCATCAACACACTGGCTGTCACTATATTGTTTTACACACTGTTACATTCATATTCATACTGTTATATCTATCTATATGCATATTTATATATTTATACACCATTGTATAACCTGCTGTTTATCCTGTATTATGTTATTTATTTGTATTTTTATGCATGCACTTTTATTCTGAGACAGGAGTTTTTTCATGTATGTCAGTTTAGAGCTTATATTTTTAAATGTTCTTATATACTGGTTTTCATCTTATATGTACAGTATGTTTGTATGAATAGTTTCTTAATATTTATGTGTGGAGAGCTTAACGTAATAATGCAACTACATGTTATACTGTACATATGACAATAAAATATCTTGAATCTTGCACTAAAAAAACTGAAACATTGACTTTAATTACATGTATTATCTCATCAAATTTCACATAAGGCAAGGCAAGGCAAGTTTATTTATATAGCACTTTTCAACACAAGGCAATTCAAAGTGCTTTACAAAAAATGAAAGACATTAAGAAAATGGCATTTAAAATCAGTCATTAAAAAGAAAAGCTAATAAAAGAAACATTAAAAGAAAAGATACATGGATAAAAGTTACAGTGCAGTCTAAGATATGAATAGTTCAATTAAAAGCAGCGACAAAAAGAAAAGTCTTCAGCCTGGATTTAAAAGTAGTAAGAGTTGCAGCGGACCTGCAGGTTTCTGGGAGTTTGTTCCAGATATTTGGAGCATAATAACTGAACGCTGCTTTACCATGTTTAGTTCTGACTCTGGGGACAGAAAGCTGACCAGTCCCTGAAGACCTGAGAGACTTGGATGGTTCATAATTTAGCAGGAGGTCAGAAATGTATTTTGGGCCTAAACCATTCAGTGCTTTATAAACAGCAGCAGTATTTTGAAATCTATTCTTTGACACACAGGAAGCCAGTGTAAAGACTTCAGAACAGGAGTGATGTGATCCACTTTCTTAGTGTTAGTGAGGAACCAGAGTAAAGACTTCCGAACAGGAGTGATGTGATCCTCTTTCTTAGTGTCAGTGAGGACTCGAGCAGCGGCGTTCTGAATCAGCTTCAGCTTTCTAATAGATTTTTTAGTGAGACCTGTGAAGACACCATTGCAGTAGTCCAGTCTACTGAAGATAAAAGCATGGACACATTTTTCCAAATCCTGCTGTGACATTAGTCTTTTAATCCTAGATACTTTCTTTAGGTGGTAGTAAGCTGATTTAGTAACTGTTTTAATGTGACTGTTGAAACTCAGGTCAGAGTCCATGACTACACCTCGATTTCTGGCTTTATCTGTTTACATAACAGTATTAGGTTAGTTGAAAGCAATAATATTAAGTTGAACCTAATCTTTTTTTGGAAACATACCATTCAGGGCCAACATCTGCACTGGAATTAAACAACTTTGGGTCAAACTTGGTAATGCAAATAATTTGCTCTAATTTTATTTTACACAAGCGTTAATGTTGCCAGCACTAGATATGACTTACATTACGGTGTCGGATTTTCCACACACGGAGCAAATCTGTAATATTTGCTGGCAGAAGGATGATGACATGATACAGCTCTGAACACGTTGGCACCTGCAGAACGTGAATGGAGGACCGATGCTGCCCAGTCCGAGCTGCACTTTGCTTCCTCTCTCTCTTGTCGCCTCTGAAATGTGCCAACACATGCCTGACATGTTCCAGCAACACCAATGACTGACTAGTTTTACCTGACAAAACACACATTCAGAGCTCGACACTCGACATCTGTCCAGCATCACCCCTTTTCTCCCTCCTCCTGCACACACACAGACACTCTGTAACACACACCCTTGGCCTGAGCATCTGGGCTTACGCATTGCTCTACAGAGGTGTGAGTAACATCCAAATCTATATTGATGGCTGTAATCTCTCTCACCCATCGCCCTCAATAAAGTCTGGCAGCCCTGACATCCCCATGGTTCAGCAATTACAAAGGGGCCATAAACTGTGTGATTCCAAAGAAAGTACTTGAAGAAGGAACATGCACTTCTTTCCTTTCTTTTATATATATTTCATTCGAGGGCACATGCTGTTTGATATTATTGCAGCATTTTACCTTCAGAGGAAAGTTCATTGCACTCTAAGTTTGGCCCCAGTCATGCTATGTGAAGAAATGACCTGATAATAGTTATGACTGCTGCAGTTAAGATGTCAAGAATACTACTGGAGGTCTTCATTGCACAATGAAGACATTTTAGTATTATATATCTCTATATACATTTTTTCTAAATCTTCTTTGGGATACTTTTTAGTGGTTGATTGCAGGCAGTAGCGGAATCAAAAGGTCAGTTAAAGCTTGTTGAAAAAAAAAAGTTTACTTGCAGCACAGGCTCAAGCATAACTTTTCATAATAGCTTTCCCCCTCTCTGCAGACCGGAACGTTCTTGAAGCAATAACTGACACGACTCTGAAACTCCTCTGATGGCCTATTAAGTAACAGATCTGAAGCGTCAGCAGTCCTTGGACTGTAATGGGTAATGCTATGTCATAGTTTCTGTGCGTGTTATACAATCTGCTTGATATAATTGGGGACCAGATTGTACAGTCGTTGGTACCAGAAGCTCTCTCCATCTAATTAGATTTGCTTCTGCAAACTCCATATGGGATGCAGCTCCTATTCATTTTAAATTTAATTCTGCCTTCTTTTTTTTGGAAAACGTTACATACCTCGTAAGACATCACTCCTATATTTTCTGAGTGGTTCTAATCTACAGTAGGCTATATGTGCATCACGCAAATCATCCACACAGCATATTGGATTTCAAAAAGACCTCAACTTGTGTGCCTTTTCAAAGTTCCCTTGAGTCTAAAGATATGTGGTCACTACTGTCTTACATAGTAATCATTGACCTTAAATGTTTACTACCACTCTAAATTAAAGAATGCTTAATTAAAGAGAAATGCCGTTGGATGCGATGCTCTGACGTCATCACCGTCGGTCATTTCTCATATGTTTACAAAAAACGATACATATGTTACAACTTTTCTCGTTCATAAAATAGACTATATTTAAGTTCGATATATGACTTTACTTTAAAATAGCAGATCTCTGTGACAAACTTTTTTTTGTGTATATATTAATAATTTAAGATGTAAATTAATTCCATTTTATTTGTAGTAATTTCTATTTTTATTGTGTCATTTGGTGACATCAATGTGTGCATTTGATTCAGATAAATGAGCAGTTGCTTAAGGGCCTCATACAGTATATCCCTTAAAGGTGACCTATCATGCAAAATGCACTTTTGTACGTCTTTTGTACATGAATATGTGTCCCCGGTGTTTCAGGGAACTCACCAAGTGTCAGAAAACACAACCCTCACTATTTTCCTCCATACCCAAATCTCTAAAAATGGGGCTGCAACGGATCTGATACAGATTGATCCAGATTTGAACACTGTCCTGACGTCAGGACGGTGGCGCTACGGCTATTGGGCCAACTCTCCACCTATCAGGGGAATGTGGGGTTGGCCCACGGCCGACCATTGCCGATCGAAAGCGCTGGAGACGCTGTATACATATCCCAGGCCTGTAAGTGGCGCTGTAGTCTGCCACAAAAGCAGCAAAGAAGACTTCCCACGCATGGTTGCCATGGTTGCCCTTCTGTTTATTCTCCGCAAGCGTTTGCTCCCGCTGCTGTTATTCATTGCAATCCCTCCCCGTCGAGGCAAGCAAAGTAATTCTCTCCGGTTAGTCCGCCAGCAGATGACAAACACCCACCTCTCCGCCTCTTCCAAGGAACAAGGGGACCGTGCAGCAGAGTTTCAGTTAGATTTTCTTTCGCAGGTCAAGATATCCGTTAAATCTTCCGGACAAAATTAGAAAAGTGCCGGTCAAAGGTCTTCTTTGTTATTTGTTGAGCTTTAAAACAAATTAATAACGACTCTATGTAATAATATAATAAAACACGGAGGACGGAGATCTATTCTTCTCCCCCTCTTCTGACTTGATCAGAGCAAGCTCCCCTCTCCTGCAGCGGGGCGTGGTCAGCTGCAGCTCACAGAATCAGCCCCCTGCAAAAACAGGGCTGGAGAACAGCAAATAGAACGAAATGAGGCATGGCTAAAATGCATGATCTGTTTGGTATTTTGAAAACAGAAACGTATAAATATACCTTATATAGGTATGGCCCTACAATATATAATTTAAATATAGCATGATAGGTGTCCAGTTTAAGGTATTAGTTTAGGGTCAAGAAAAAGAACACAGTATACTTGGACTTCCACTGCAGCGTCAGGGAGCGCTGCGTGGGGCACTGGCTCTCGGGATAATATGGTGGTTAAAAACCTTCTAAAAAAGGAAATACATAAAATGTTTGTAAAAGCCCTGTTAAAAATAAAAACACAATTAAAAAAGCATCAGTGGAGCAGACCACAGAAGAGGTGGAACAGCGGGGCTTGGAGATCTACTACCCTGGCAATGGTGTATAATCATTCATAAAAGTAAACAATATTAAGAGGGCATGCTGGTATAAAAATGAAGGTGTTAGTCAAATAATTAAAAAGTGCTTAGGAAAAAAAGTTTTTTATTAAAAATCACACCCCACATAAAATGCATAATGAATAAATAAATAAACACACAATAGTAAAAAACAAATTGTCAATAAATGAAGTGTAATTAAGGGTTAGGGTTATGGTGTTGTCACATTTACAAGGAGAAACGATTTCAGTACAGAAATGATCTGAAATGTAATTATCGATACATTTCACTGCTGCTGGAGACAGAGTAAGCCTGCACAATTTAACAGGTGAGTGGTTCCACGAATCGCCCAACCTCCTTAATTAACTAACAAGTTGAGTTATAGGAGTTGATGATTACTAACACGCAGCAGTTGTGAATGCCCTGAGTTTGTGGCCCGTGCAGCGCACATTTCAAACCAACACAATTAACTGGTAGCCATAGTCAGCAAGAAAACTGAAGGTTTCAGGAAGGAAACTCTGTGGTAAGTTGTTTTCAAAGATGCTGGAAAGTCATTTATCATCAGTCACACAGTATAATTATTCTGCATGCACAATTACTCAAAATGTTCCCTTCAATTAGAGTTCCTTCGCCAGATTTCTTAATTTTAATTTAAAAAATGACCTGTCTTCCTCCGAGCAGATTGCTGCGTAAGAATCCTCCTGATTTCTCAAAAAAACAATCCATGTGTGAAGATGGAGTCTCTTTAACTGTGCCTGGGCAATTCTAACTCTAAAGGTGTGCTCCATAGTGTTGTAGTGGTTTTAATGCACAGGTTCATGCATTATTGTTACAGAAATCAGCTAGGCAATTATCCCCCCAGATGCTTTCCTAGAGAGTATTAAACATTACATTACATTACATTGCATTTAGCTGACGCTTTTATCCAAAGTGACTTACAATAAGTGCGTTCGAGCAACAAAGTACAAACTTGAAGAAAACAGAATCATATAAGTACATCAGGTTTCATAGAGCTAAAACATTTCAAGTGCTACTCAACTGGCTTTAGATAAGCCAGTCCTTTATTAGTATATAAGTGCTTTGTTAATAGTTCTATCGCTCGAAGTGGAGTCGAAAGAGATGAGTTTTCAGTCTGTGCTGGAAGATGTGTAAGCTTTCTGCTGTCCTCATTCCACCATTTTGGAGCCAGGATAGCAAACCCACGTGTTTTTGCTGATGGGAACTTGGGTCCCCCTCGCAGTGCGGGTGCAGCGAGCTGTTTGGCTGATGCAGAGCGGAGTGCACGTGCTGGTGTGTACGGTTTAACCATGTCCTGGATGTAGGAAGGGCCAGATCCATTCACAGCATGGTACACAAGTGCCATTGTCTTGAAGTGGATTCTAGCAGTTACTGGAAGCCAGTGAAGGGAGCGGAGGAGCGGCGTGGTGTGGGAGAATTTAGGAAGGTTGAAGACCAAACGAGCCGCTGCATTCTGGATGAGCTGCAGAGGTTGGATGGCACATGCAGGTAGACCAGCCAGGAGGGAGTTGCAGTAGTCTAGGCGTGAGATGACGAAAGCCTGGACCAGAACCTGCGTCGCTTTCTGGGTCAGCTGGGGACGTGTCCTCCTGATGTTGTAAAGCGTGTATCTGCAGCAGCGGGTTGGAGCAGCAATGTTTGCAGTGAAGGACAGTGTGTTATCTAGGATCACAGCCAGATTCCTTGCAGTCTGAGTCGGGGAAACAACAGAGGCGCCGATGTTGATTGTTAGGTCAAGAGTGGGACAATCTTTTCCCGGAAGGAAAAGCAGTTCAGTCTTCTCAAGGTTGAGCTTGAGGTGGTGAGCAGACATCCACTGAGAGATGTCAGCTAGACAAGCAGAGATGCGTGCGACGACCTGGGTCTCTGAGCGGGGAAAGGACAGAATTAGTTGGGTGTCGTCAGCGTAGCAGTGGTATGAAAAACCATGCGGGCTAATGACTGATCCGAGCGAGTTTGTGTACAAGGAGAAGAGGAGGGGACCAAGAACAGAGCCCTGAGGGACCCCTGTAGTTAATTGACAAGGGTCGGACTCGGACCTTCTCCAAGTTACCCTGTAGCTGCGGTATTTGAGGTATGAGGTGAGGAGGGAAAGTGCAGAGGCTGAAACTCCAAGTTCTTGGAGAGTGCGAAGGAGGATCTGATGATTCACCGTATTGAATGCAGCAGACAGGTCCAAAAGGATGATGACAGAGGAGAGGGATGCTGCTTTAGCAATGGTAATCATTTATTTTTTTAATAATGCTTCCCTATTAATTTTTCTTACCAAATCCTAACCTTTTGAGAGTACATGAGTTATTATTAATGTCCGCAATGCTTGTACCACGAGGGAATGTTCCCAGGCGTCCACAATAACATCAGTACGAATCTAACACTATATATAGCACTTTGCCTCTCTTAAAAGCTGAATTGTGGGAGTTGGGTTAGTAAAAACAATAAATTCCTTTTTTTAATTGTTGAATTAAATAAATACGTATAAAGAACATTGGAAAACATCTCTAGCCTTTTAGGAGACTTTTGTTTCCAGTGTGTGTTTCCCGCCGTCCCCGCCTTACTGAAGGTTAATTGACAGCCTGCTGAGAAAGAGAATGCCTAATAAAGGTCAGTCTTGCTCACTGCAGGATGGCCCTTCCAGATGTTATGCAAAGGTCAGACTCTTACCTTTAAAAGAGGGACTAAGTGGTCAAGATCAAAGAAATAAATTAGATACACAGCTTGAGTGTTTTTGGATAATGGAGGTGCCACAAAAAAAAACCTAGGTTGGACAGAAGCCAAATAAAAGATTTAGCATGTTGTTCTGGAAAAGTTGTATTCTTCTCTGCAGTCCTTTTACCCTTTGTAATTCCATCCTGTGGATCCATTCAGAGATTGGTTTACATAAAGCTCCTTTACATCTTACAATGACATTATTGATGTACCCAACCTGAAAAGAGGTGACTGCGACTCGCTCAGGTAGTGTTGACTCTTAGTTATTGATAGACAGAATGCGGAACGATCGGCTCCCTGACTGACTTCTTGGTTTGTTGTGCAAATGCTGGAACTTTGCAAAAAATAATTGGTTTGTTCTCACTTGAGGAAACACTAAAAGGCGGTGTGTGCGCCTGCAGTCTGAATAGTGACTGAGAGCTTAGTAGGTCAGGGAGCACTGCCACTCATTCCCTTCAGCTATTGAACGTTTCCCCTTGAAGTCACCGTGATAGAAGATGTTCCTCACTTTCATCTACATTTTGGTGTTCCTCAGTCGTGAGAAACTCTGTATCATCAGAATATTTGTGTTTTTTGATGCAGTTGTACTTTTCTTTGCAATGCTTTTGGCTGCTAAGCCTCTCACCTGGTTCTTGCAAGCTGTGCGAATTGTGCTGCCACAACTATGCGGAGGGGTTTGTGTTCTCAGCAGGAATGTGACTTCTACTTCTCCTAAGACACCAAGCTGTTTGTGCAGCCATACCTCAGACCTGGCACGCTACAAGTGGCGGCTCATCCTTTTTGGGGGATACTTTCCCAAATGCGATTGTTTCTGTCAGATCAGATTAGGAAACTTCAATGCTTGCAACTCAAATCATGACAGAACCATAGTACTAGCAGCCCAAGTCAAACCTGCAAGTCTAGCGAATCTGATGAGAAGTTGGATTGCCTTTCGGTATTTCTTGTCGTTTGAACGGAGGAAAAGCTTTGTTGGCAATTAGCAGTGCTTTGAGAGGAATAGAGATGTTGGTTGTTCTAATTAAGCAAACCCATAATGACACAATAACTTTTAACAATATTGCCATGTCTAATAATGATTGTGTGTTTCTGCTTCTCCAAAGAGAGAAAACATAAAGGCTTTGTTCAACATCCAATAAGTTATTTACACAATCATGCAATTATGAAATACTATTATTATTATCATTCTCAGCTGATATGTGAATGATTAGGTAACCTACAATTATAAAGTATTAATTCTAAAAGTGTATTTGCTTTTATTTCAATATTTTTCGTAGCACAGATTGACCATTCTCCAAAATCTGTTGACTTATGTCAACAGATTTCAAATAACTGTATTAGGCGCTTAAAAATATTAGGTTTGCTTTCAACTAACCTAATACAGTGAGTGGACATTTGTACATGATTTAATTAAAGTAAATGTATCAGTTTTTTCCAGTGAGGAAATAAGGACGTGGATAAATGATGCTACAATTGCTAAGAAACCCGAACGGGTGGGTTAATAATTATATATTTCCAAAAACAATTGTTTCAAAATCTCATCTTTCTTCTTAAATTAATTTCCTTGTCTAATCCCAGGTGTATTGAAGTCACTGAAATCCTGTGACAGTCAGAGGTCACACCCGTTTCACCCTCCCCGGGGTCCAAAATGAGGCTGAAGCTAATGTTTTCCTCAGAAACTGGCTGCTTACAAAAAATGGCTCTCAAAATGTATTTTAACCTCATTACCACTTATCATAAGCATCCAATTCCCTGTCCTCTCTGGAGAGTGCAAATCTCTCGGGCTCCTGCTCTCCAGACGCTGCAGATGAGTTCTCACAGACACCAGAGCCTCTTTCATGTGTGTGTTGTGTGTAAGTGTGAGTATCCTTCTTCTAATAAGTCGCTTGATTGCCTTACTTTGTTCCACACTGATTGGGAAGCACTTTATCATTGGATTTGCATTTGCAGATTAGATCTCCACTGAAAAAGCAAGGATTTGTCCTAGATCCTGCCTCATTTTTATTCTAATGTGTTGTGAGCCGTCATTTCTGAAGACTTGAAGAAAGTCCTGCAAAGATGACAGGAAATTTACATCGGCTGTATATCATCAGCGCGCCGTGGTACATGTTTTATTAGAGAAATGCAAAGCCTAAACTTCCATTGTGTTTGATTTCTCTGCTTTGTGTTTGTGTGGCCAGGTTTCAAACCGTAAATCTGACAGCTGCTTGCCACAGCTGTTATACACCACATCATATCGCTGTATTGTTTGTGCACGGGTAAAGCGTTTGAGCGATAAGGGAACGCCAAGATAAAATCCCTCTGCAGTGAAAGGTGCTGTTCTGATGTGGGTGCGCTTCTTGGCAAAGAATCAGTCCTGCCACAGTGTAGAATTAACATTCAGACAAGATGTTACCACGAGGAACATTACATGATAGGAATGGTGAAGTTCATTCATTGTAGAATTGTTCATTAATGCAAAAACACTGCAAAATGAGGCAGGCATGTAACTGAAAAACATTTTGAAATTGCATAAAATGTCATGTTAAGAAAAGATTGATAGGTGCATTTTTTTTTACTGCTTGCTCAAATAACAGTTTGTGAGACCAAATTATGATTTTTGAAATCTATTGAACACATGTTGTTCTATGGAATACATTCTCTAAGGTTTAACCAGCAGAACAAAGCTGGTTACTGTTTTGTTATCGGAATTGGAATTTGTGTTCCCCAATTCATTTTAAAATAACTGTGAATTTCTGCTGGATTCTTTTTAAGTTGAAGTGCAGTATGATGAGGGTTATTTAGTGTAATGAATTGCCTCAATGATCAACAATCAGATTTCTGGCAAAACGAATTGGATATCTTAAGTTGGAGAAGTTCCATGGACCAATTTCACTTATAGCTGCTGTCAAAACATCTTTGTTTAACTGTAGTGAGCTTGGTTTGATAATTAACAAAGTAAAAAGTATGTTACATGTGAGCATCCATCCTATCCTGAACATCCATACTAAAGAGGACAACTGAATCCAATCTCGACCCTTCTCTACTGCGGCCGTTGGGATGGGCTTTGTCATGTTTTTTTCTTTTTTCCTTATCCCTCTGGTACATTATTGACACTCGTATTGGGTTGTTTCAATTGTTATTATTCTAATTCATAATGGAAATTATTCTGAAGATAATTAGAATTGGTTTATACAAAAATGAATGACACAAACACTAAAATATTTGTCCATAAGGTAATGTCACTAACTGATTTAAAACAGGCTCAAATAAAGAAGGACATCACACTTTTTGTGAAAGTAGGGGACATCATAAAGAGTAATCCCAGCAGTTTGTCCATGCTGGTTGCGGACAAAACATTTCTTTTCTTTTGAGTTTTTGGTCAAATCTTTATGAATTTCTCTTTTTGCAATTGCTCACCTCCTTTTTCTTGCATTGCCTCTCAATCCAACACCACCAGCTATCCCAACATGCATCCCATAGAGAACAGGGATGAACCTCTCTTGGAATCACAGCACGTTCAGCGATGGCTGCTGAGATCCTCGTCTGTCTCTGATGAAGACAGATCGCTCAGAGTTGTGTTCAGTGGATTCAGCCTCAACCTTTCCTTGCCTGGCAGGTCGAGCACTCACTGTTTCTGAGAGAGGAAGCAGTGGTTACGTCCCATAGTCACAGGTACCTGTTTGCCCCATGATCCGGTCCAAAAATTAAAACTGCTCCTTACTTCCCTTGATTCCTCACTACAGTCCTTGAACCCAGGCTCATGGCATTACAGTATCATGTAATAGTCACAAAATCTGTATCTATTGATTGTCCCAACCATTTCAAAAACAATTTTGGAAGTATCTGCCGTGCCTGCACCACGTTTTTTGCTGCGTGGTTAATCAACTTTTGTCTGTGTCGATATCAAGCCACAATTATAGTTTTTGGGTAATTCTACAGAAAAGGTGGAAGTACTGTCACTTACTTTTGCAGACACCAAAATACATGACGTTGACCTAATACTCACATTCATTATATATGTTGAATAAATAGAGATTGTCTTTGAAATGGTACTAAATAAAAAAAAATAAAAAATGTGTTTTATACATAAATTGCAATTTATTTAACACTAGAACCGCCAACGGGTAAATTTTACCAGCAGCTGTTTTTTGATTGTATGTAACTTTTGTTCAATAACATATTAAAGTCTCCCAGTCCGTGACTTTTCCTGAAAGTGTGTTATGTAGCACCCTCTGTTGTTAACAATTGTCAATATGAAGTCAGATTGAAAAAATCACCAAAAAAAATACCATTTATACCTATATCCGCCAGCGGGTAATATTTACCTCATAGAAAATGCAGCGTAAACATGACGTGTTGCAATAGCAACGCCTTTTGTCTACTGCGGCTCCTTATAGATAGAGAAGTAGATTGAGAGAGAGAGAGATAGATAGATAGATATATTGATAGATGGATAGAGAGAGAGATAGACAGATAGATATTTATAGATAGTGTAACATCTTGGAGAATACAAGATCTTGGATGACTGAGCTCACGTTGAGGACGTAATGCATGTGTGCAGGTTACGTGCCAGTTGAAGAAAGATGGACACTGGGAATGAGAGAAGTAGTCCGTGTCGTCTATTTATGTAGACAATTATATGTCCATAGGACAGAACATTACAGATATATCGATAGAGAGAGATATAGAGATTTTTACCTAAACAAAACACAAATCTAACACCAAGCGTTTAAATCAGCACTCTTAGTGATATTTTAAACTTCATGCTATCTGCACAATCTATATCATATGAAAAGCTGAGAGTCCACAGATTCTATTGGTATAAGTTTCATCCCTGTGCGATCAAAACTCACTGTTCTGTATGATAAATAAAATAACATTGTACCTTGAAAATCTATAGCGGGTACATTTTACCCGTTGGCGGTTTTAGGTATACAGCGACCTCTGGCGGTCCTAGTGTTAAAATGGCAAGTTCAAGGAAATGCCTTGTCACTTTGATCATTCATGGAAGTGGAGCCTATAGTTTTCATTTAAAATATATATATTTTCAATAAATAAATCTCATTCATATTTACATAGCATTACATACATTAAATATAACACTGAAATGGTAAAAGAAAACACAAGTTATTATTAATAATATCCATTAAATGTCAGTCACCCAAAATTACGTCATTGGTGTTACTGCTGCACAAAACGCTTTTATTTTTGAAGTAATGTACTGTCTCTGAAGTGCCTCCTGTAACAAGAGATCATTTGAGACAGTGCAGTGGACAAAGACATAAGGAAAGTCAGATACTTCTTACTTTGTTTGTTAAAGGTGTCAGTTTATCTTCAAATTTTACGTGAGTCTTTCAAGTCTGTCATTAGTGTTACTCATTGCATAGCCCTAGGGGTGAACATTTGAATGGGAAAATGTATTGTATTGAAGAGTTAAACGATTTTGATATTGACAGAAGCCATATTTTGTCTGACACATTGCAGCCATTTTGTTAAAATGGTAGTTTTTTCTCCAAATTGTCACTGGTGTTACCGTCACTGGTGTTACTCTTCTTCCTGGTAACACGTAACACCAGTGACGTTCCTATATAACTAAGCATTGTATAATGTATACAAATAATACAAATACTTTAAGCTCTACTTGTTGTAGATTCATCAATTTAAGAGTTAGTTATTGCTATTTAACAGGTTTTAGATGTGTTTAGAAGGAATATATTTCAGCAGATTTGTATCACCCAGATTCCACCTTTTCTGTAGAATGACTCTTTTACTTCTTTATTAGAGTTGTATAATGTCTGTCTTATTGCCGTCACTGAAGAACAGAGTAGCTCAGAATACCGGAATCTGAATTGTGTTATCATTGTTTCCTTCTAATTTGCCATTCTTTTCTAACCAGATAGTTAAAAGGTTTAAACCTTCACATTACATATCTTTACCAGTTTTATCATCCGATTGAGTTTATGGTGAGATTGTTTTTTTTCTTTTACAATGAACTATTAAATCCTGTATGCCAGTGACAGACAGACGGATGGACGTCCCTTTGTTCATTAGCCCAACAGTGCCAATGAGGAAAGAGATGGTCTGGTGAGGCTGGGACAGGTCATTACTTAGTGATCAGAAAATGCAATGAAGGTCTAAATCTGATGTAATGACATCTTCCAATAATTTTGCAGTATGAGATCCATGTTTCACTTCTGGTCTTCCCCTGAGGCAAGCGTGGTGTTGTACACAGCCTGATGTTTATTCATTTCTCCCTTAATCTTTAGGTAGCCCACTCCTCCAGCAGAAACGCAATGAGCCCTTGACTGCAGCCTTGCATATGTAGAGAGATGGATCAAGGCCCTTCAAATCTATTTGCTGTGAAAGTGTCTTTCAGGGAGTGAAGGTCTCTGGTTTCACTGCAAAGGCATTGGGAGTGGGCTGCTGCATTGCCAACAATATGAGCTGCTTTATATTGTTCATTTTATACCACAACAAATAACATTTGTTATTAACTTAACAATATCGGAAATGTTGCATCAAATTAACGCTGAACAGAACATTAGTCATTTAAGATCAGTAGTATGGCCCTTTGGCCTGCTAAGACACTTGGTTTACTGTTTACAGAATGCATGAAAGATATGTGCAAATATGCCTCCTGAGATAAGAGCAGTAATCTTAATAAGTAGGAGGGAGATACTTGGTTTTTCCAACAAGGTAGAAAAAGGCTTAGTGTCCCCAAAATCATGTCCTTGGAAACAATGTTAATCTTCAAGACTTTGAATGTAATGTAAACTTAACCTCTCATCCTTATACACTTTTTTTTTCTTTGGCACTTGCATTTTATAATTTCAGGTTTGAGTGGTTGAAACTCGGCTGGTTGATACATTGTCACCAGATGCTCTGAGAACCAGAGAGAAACACGTCTGCCAAATTCATGCAAGAGAGGAAGTGTTATAATCGTTGCATGCAGGTACACAATACAATAAAGCGAAAACAAACAATCATAGTTATTAAACAAAGTTACGCCAGTTGTGAATCAGTTGGCAGCACCAATATCTTAATTGATCAACAACAGTTTGTTTTGAATAGTGTGCAGAATTGGAAAGGAACAATTGTCAACCCATTTAAATATACCAAATAACAAGTACACAGCATAATCTGCCTGTTGTTATTTTTGATTAGAAATGTCACATTAAATCACTCTATTTCCTCTATTCACAATATTTATTACAAACGGCACTATTCAATATAGGCTCTACATACCAACACGAATAATATATGAACTGTGCTTATCTTTGGTATTTACATTTTTGTTTAATAAGCCAGAAGGCATAACTAGTAATAATCATATTAGTTAAGCCAAGAAAACATTTGTATTATTCTAGGCTGATTATTTTGCGCCAACTTCTCTTTGGATTGAATAACTTCCAAAACAACCCTCTGCCTCTCAAAATGCGAGCTGCAATAAAAACACAGTGGAATGCTAAACAAGCTCTCATAGCTCCATGTTGTGATGCTGCTATTCCCTTTGACTGACACTCCCTAGACAAGTGTTTACTGCTCCTTTTCTGTCTGCTTTCCTAATTGTTAATGAGGTGATTAGGAGCAGGATGGAGCAGAGGACGTCTTAGCAGGCTCTGAAAAGACTTGTTGAAAAGGACATTTCTGGGACATCTGGAACAGGGGCATTTGGTTACACCATATCTCAGAGGACAGCCTTCCCTCAACTGTTCTTCAGAAAAGATCTGGGGCCGTATTCACAAAGGATCTTAGGGCTAAAAGTAGCTCCTAACTGGCGAATTTAGGAGAAACTCCTAAACATAATGGGCGTGTCAGTCTTAAATTTAGGACTCCTAATTTTATTCACTAAGAGCAATTCACAAAGTATTTTAGGCCTAAAAGTAGCACCTAAGTTTAGGAGAGCTTAAAAGTCCTCGAGAGGACTCCTAACTCAGTAAGACCTATTCACAAAGAATCTGAAAATGGCTGCGAGACGAAATGTTTTGGAGACAATGGAAGACTGTGAATTGATCAAGAGATATAGGCAAAATCGTGAGGGTATCAAACTTGTTGTGGAATTAGTACAGGATGCAATAACATCCCAGACTAACAGGAATAACCCTATTAGTCCGGAAATAAAATGTTTGGCAACACTACGATATTTAGCAACAGGGAAAATGCAACTTTGCAATGCCGACGATTTAGGAATATCGCAACCATCAGTCAGCCGTGCCATAAACCAAGCCATCACTGCGCTCTCTAGACCACATATCATCCAACAGTTTATCCGGTTTCCTTTGGACAATCAACAACTACACAGGATCAAAGCCAACTTCATGGCAATTGCAGGTATGCCCAGTGCGGTCGGTGCTATTGACGGGACGCACATAAAAATAATTGCGCCCTCAAAAGATGAGGACGTGTTCGTCAATAGAAAGAAAGTACATTCCATCAACACGCAGATTGTTTTCATTCATCATGATAGGGGGGCTTTAACGGCGGTATGGGCTGTTATTGAAAGTGTTTAAGTGCTGGAAATATGCTCATTGGATAATAGTTTGCGGGGTGCTTTTAATTGCCTCCTTGATTTAATGCAATTTACGTATTTGTATTGTTTGCTCTCTCTCTTTAACGTGCATATACAACGTCATTATCGTGGTCTGCACAAACTTGTCATCATGCGTGTATTCTGCTGACTGCACCGTCCATAACTATTTGATAGGAATACATTTCTAGCCTAGGCTATTTCCTTGATTTAGTGGGCTCGTTTGTGGGATGTTGCGGATGAGTTTCACCGAGACCGCCTGCTCTGAACAACCAATCACCGTACTGACCGCTTCTAAACTCATGCACGAGAATCGACGTAATCCATAGCAACGGCGCGTCACTCTTAGTTCACTCTTAGTTCACTCTTAGTGATTTATCCTTAGTATGAGTAGGTCTCAGCGGCTTTGTGAATAACTTTTAAGAAAAAACTCCTACGTAAAATGTTTTAGCGCGAGTTAGGAGCACTCCTAGCGGTAAGATAAAATGCTTTGTGAATACGGCCCCTGATCTCTATTTTGTTCTTGAAAATTCTTTGTGAACAACGGACTGTGGCTCATTCGAAAAGGCCAAGGCAGTTATTGCTTTTTATTCTTCTCAGTTATTTTCCATATCAACCACAACTCTTATTTAGCATTTTTAGCTCCAGAGCTACCTTCTTAGCTCCTATTAAACCAAAACTGTTAATTCTGGCCCCAAAGCAGCTTTACACACATTTGACTCTGATCCAACATGCACTGCCAAAGGGTTTAGTCTTATTGGTCACAGATGGCACCAATTGTAATGAGCAATATTTCTCAAGAATGTTGAGTGCCAACTGATGATGAACCCAAGGTAATTTACTAACTTACACCATGCTTTCACAGGTCTAGCACTTACTAATTTAAGGGTCAATATTTGATGGTCAAAGAGGTGTCTGGATTCAATCAAGTTAAAGGATATTTGCTAAGTTAAAGCTCTGGAAACAATTAAGCATCATGAGTTTCTCTGGGTTTACTATTTATAGGTATTGTTTGATTAAATGAAACGTTTTGTATTATTTGATAAACTACTGACAATTCTCTGTGTTGGAATTCAACAGAAACTGGAATGGAATGGCTGCCATACATGTAGAGATTGAGATTTAAGAAAGATGTTTACTGTCACTTGGGACCCAAAGAAAAACAGCCATATTCCTGTCGTGTGTTCTAGAGGATTTTGTGCATGTAATGGTCTGCAAACGCTAACATTGTGCAGACCGATTTTTAGAGCTTAATATATTTATATTCAATACTTTTTGGCAGAGACTAAACTATAGTTCTGAAACTAACCAGCAGTTCCTGTATCTGCTGGAGAGAGGGGAGTTCTGATGGAGCTTGCCGCTGTATTTAAATCCTCCACATTAAAGAAGGGGCCTCATTCAGCTGTGAGTTAGACTACAGACAAAGTCACTGAGTGGGAAGGTGTAGGGGTTGGTTTGGAACTCGGCCTAAATGTGTTTGCCCGACCCTCGTTTGATATGTCAGTGTCTAATCACCCTGCTCCCCTTGGTTTTTCTGCCTTCTTACTCCAGCTGTCTCTTTTTTTGTCTTCTTGTTATAGGTCCGCTAAGCCGGTGGCATACAAGTGAACTGTAGTTTTAAACTTCTAGACAGTTGCATACAGTTGCAGACAGTAAGTTGCTTCACTCAGCTGCTGACTTCCTGTGATCTGATCTACAGTGTTTGTATTGTTCATCTCCACCACTGAAACTGTTTTGCGCTTATTAGCTATGCTGCACTGTCATTTGATATCCAATTTGACAGGCAGAGCATGCCACGGCAACCCAGTGCTTATTATAAAGGGCAAGTTCAAACTCTGTAAACAGCCTGCAAGCTTGAACTGGCTGAAAGATAGTTTACACTTCATTTCCTAACTGGCTGAGCTGACGACTTGTTAAATGGTGCAAGGCGACATCGCCTGTGATCTCTGATGGGTCATTACACTTTTTTAACGGCCTTCCTTGTTATTCAAACTTTGGTGACAAACATTTGACAGATGCAAGTGATAATAAGATGTAGCCTTAAAGGAGCTTTTTGAAACACCATAATTTGGATTCAAAACATAATTATGTTATGAACAACTTAACAGTGTGGCGTTGTGTCACAGACGTCTTTGTATTGTCATTGAATTCTTTGTTTTGACACTGTGTTGAAATTACAATACTAACTAACAAGCTCAGTCTCATCATACCACTTGTTTTTCTAGAGGAGAAAGTGAGTCACTGTTGCACCATTCCAACCCCAGATCAGAGGTAGAAGTATAACTGCCCCCCCTCGTGCAATGGATGTATGAAGAGACCCGGATACAGCGTTGGAGGTGGTGCACTATTCAAACCTATAAAAGTAGCTCAGTGGAGCATGAAGCCAAAGTGGTCTGACTCTCCAGGAAAGAAATACCGACCTGGGCCCAGAGAGCGGGAGCACAGCGGTTTGCCTAAGCTCCGTTTCTAATCAAAAGTGTCATGCTCATTCTCGGCTCAGTGAAATGAATGGAGATGGAAAATAACTCTGGATTTGGCCTTTAGCCCAATTTACAACTTGTAGACCCTAATGATTTCTGAAGGGCTTTTCTAATGTTCATCCTGGGTAGTTGATTCAGCTCAAAATGAATATAGATGCTGATTTACGGACATGTTTTTCCTAAGTCAATGGGGAAAAAAATGTGTCGGCTCAAGGATGTCAGGGTCTAACAAGTTGTAGGTACCACCTTTTGGCCAGTACAAAAATGTGCTTGAATGCATAGAACACTACCTGGGGGAGGAACTCGACCTGGGGGAGGACCTCGGCCTGGGGGAGGACCTCGGCCTGGGGGAGGACCTCGGCCTGGAGGAGGAACTCGGCCTGGGGGAGGACCTCGGCCTGGTGGAGGACCTCGGCCTGGGGGAGGACCTCGGCCTGGTGGAGGACCTCGACCTGGGGGAGGAACTCGACCTGGGGGAGGAACTCGGCCTGGTGGAGGACCTCGGCCTGGGGGAGGAACTCGACCTGGGGGAGGACCTCGGCCTGGGGGAGGAACTCGGCCTGGGGGAGGACCTCGGCCTGTGGAAGGAACTCGACCTGAGGGAGGACCTCAGCCTGGGGTCAGGACCTCGACCTGGGGGGAGGACCTCGGCCTGGGGGGAGGAACTCGACCTAGGGGAGGAACTCGACCTGGGGGAGGACCTCGGCCTGGGGGAGGAACTCGACCTGGGGGAGGAACTCGACCTGGGGGAGGAACTCGACCTGGGGGGGAACTCAACCTGGGGGAAGATCTCGAGCAGACCCCAGCAAGTAATCTGGGAAATCTGTGTAGTTGCCAAACCGGGCTAAAGTTAAACGCAAGTGCTCATGTTCTTTTTTAATTACTAATGATGGACGAATTTAGATTATATCAAATCTATAGTCGAGATAAAATACTGCCCATTAATTATTTGGTGCAGGTGGCTCAGAATTACATGTTGCACCTTAAACCAAGTAACAGTTTTTACATCAAATATGACTGGAGCATTTCTAGGGAATATATTACATAATATAGTAATATTTGTTAATATTGACAATAATAAGAAATCTGTTGGATGTTAAATAGCTTTGCATTACAGTAGGGCACTCCTGTCTTATATTGTGTGTCACGATGAAACTAAAGGGAAGGCCAGGGGCGGACTGGCCATTGGGAATACCGGGAGTTTTCCCAGTGGGTCGGTGCTGTGCGTTGGCCGGAGGGCCAAAAAAGAAAAAAGTGTAAGTGTTCCGGCCACTCCCTTTTTCTTTTTTTTTTGCTTACCTAAATCCTACCGGCCCACATTTGTAAGTGTTCCGGCCACTCTCTGGTTGGGGTATGGCTATCAGATAGTTTCACTTTCACACATCAGGCCCGTAGCAGCTGTCACTGCGCAGTGAACCATCAGGAGTGAGTGACTGAGAGACCTAGCTGGCAGTTGCTTACAGATGGATAAACAAGCTCCATAGCGTAAAGGCGTTTTTGTATAGTGGGCCTGTCTGTCAATTAATCCCCGGGCCACTTTTTCCTCCCAGTCCGCCCCTGGAGGAGGCTACACAACAAGTTTAATGTATTTTCTTTTAGTCTTCATTTTCATCATCATAAAGACACACGAAGAGAGTACACAAGATACCGTAATTCCTTTGCTCCCAGCAACGTGTGGAGCTTGGTTTGTGTCAATAATACTTCGTTTTATCTGGATTGAAGAATCTAAATGTGTCTTTTGAAATTCACTTTATTGTAAACAAAGACTTTTTGCGTAAACCTTTTATCTGCAACCTTGTTCTGATCGTTCTCCCTCTCTGTTGAATAACCAAAGGGAAAACAAATCAAGAGCCCAAACTCAATTATGCTTCAGTGTGTTTCCCCCACGCTTGTTTCATCAGCAACATTTTAAGATTAAGAAGAAAGGTGAGAAGAAAAATCCTTCACCCTGACAACAGGGAAGTAAATATGCAAAGATTTAATTCAAACAATTGGCTGCCGCTTAAAAGAAAGCATGAAAAAATACCATCTGTTGTAAAGATCTCAATATCTCATGAAAATGGGCTTTGTTAAACATTATCAGTCATGGTAGATGTTACGTGCCGCAATCATCATATATCCAAATTCAGAAAAGGGGCAAAGCTTCCTTAAGACGTGCCAGCATTTGTTGCAGTGAGGGGAGAAGGAATATAATCCTAAATACAATTTGAATAGTAATTTCTCTAAATATAAGAAATCAGGGATGAGCGGGAAAATAATGTCCTAGTAGTTCAGCCGATCACAGTCAATGCATTAACCTCTGTGTTGTGTACTGCTTTATTTATGAGAGAGCCAGAGATGGAATGAGTTGAAAAAGTAAAGTGGGAAAGAGGGTGAGAAGGTACATAATCCTGTTAGCAAGTGTGTGGAGTAGGAGATTGTAGCAGAGTGCATTATGGGCAACTTCTATCCGTGCTTGAGAAGCAGTGTAGAGAAGTTTCCCGTTGATGCCAGATTCAGCATAAGCAGAGGATCCATATTCACAAAATGTGCTCAGAGGCTTAGGGCTTGTGATGAGAAGCCTGCCGCGGCTCTTTGGAACCACTGAGAGCCTAAGTGTGCTGCAGGGGCCTGAAGTGGCTTTTATTCAACCAAGACTTCCTACTGCCAGTGACGTGGGCCAAAAAAGAAAAGAACTGCAGGCTCAGTTGGTGCATAGGATTTTTACAGATTCCACTACTGTGAGAATGTTACAGTGTGCAGACTGCTTGAAAAAATACTTAAAATATTCACTAAATCAACACCTAAATGCAATTATGTGATGGCAGTTCTAAGTAAATGCAATTGGGGGAAATGCTCCCCTAATTGAAATGCCAAGAAAATAGCAAAAATGTGCTTTTGTGGTGAGGTCAATAGGATTAGGAGGCACTGGCTATTGTCGGAGAGAGATTTACACACATATGAAGTAGTTAAAATTCACCATCTAATTGTGAGGTTGTAATGAATAAAATTGGTTAAGTGACCAAATGTTGCATACTGTATCAGCATTCTTCACAACACAGACATCGGCCTACAGGTAGTATTCGATTCACGTTATGTAGGCGAATGCACTTCCACTATTCATACTCATACAACATGTATGCAAATATATTATTTCATGGTCTTACCTTTACTTGTAAATAAATTCCATTCACCTATGTCATTGGTTGGGTAAGGAAGGCGGAACCAAAACGTAGGACAAAAAAGGGAGGCAGGTATAAAAAACTAAAAGCAAGCTTTAATAAATTAAAACAACAAAAAATATTAAACTAGGGGGGAAAGGCAAGGTGAAACAGAAAACAGCAAACAAAAGGAACACAGGAATCCAGGAAGTAAGACAAGTGAGTTCCTCGCTGCCTCACCACTGGTCTGTATTTTTATTTTATTTGTTTTCCTTTTTGAAAGCAGCATTTGTCATTGAAGTATGACTGCACGTTGTGCTATTTGCATGTACTTAAATAGGTAATATGCATACAATACATTTGGCAATGTACAAAAAACCATCAGTCTTGCCTTTCATTGAATCTATTAAGTTAACAACCAAGCAAATGGCAAATTTGTCCAAAATCAGTGCACCCTCTATGCTTTGATATTGTTTGCTGGTTATTTTAATATGATACAAGCCTTTACCAACTGAGCTATCAGCAATATTTAAAAGTCAATTCTTCTTCTATTGTTTTGTTCTCTGTTTTTCCACTTCACTTCTCCGAGAGAGAGATCTAGATGTTTGCCACGTGCCGAGTCATTTCCATACACCTTCTCCCGTCTCCCCCATCTGAAGAGCTGCTCCCTCTCTATGGGAGATAGTGCTAGGTGTAAATCAGCAGCATTTACCTTCACAGCCGATTCCCTGCATGACTCTGCAGGTTCCCCCATTTCCTCCGTTCAGCGTGATGTGTGTCTCAATTTTAAGTCAGCCCAACATCTGGCTTCACTCAGAGCCTCTTCACTCAGACGCAGCCTCCCGTCTAACCTTCTATACACTTATGTAAACATGTAAAGGAGGAGAACAAGTTCCCTGTGATTGAAATACTCAGGGAAGCTAGTATTTTTCATATTTACTGCAGAGTGGGTAGATTATCATAATACATATGCTGCAGTCTTTCTTGAATTTTATAAAAAAATACGCAGATTATAAATAAAGCAGATTATAAATAAAGAAAGTGCAACTGAACAAAGCCACATTGCATATGGGAAAAATAAATTGACATCATTGCCCAGCATGTCACATTTATGGCTCAAAGTGTTTGTTTCAAAGACATTTTGTGTATGCTGGATATCCACACTCTTAGTAGCCAGTTTATTGGGTCTAGTATATGTTGATTATAATATATATTTGACTGAATGCAGTTATTTAAAGGTGCCAAATGCTAGTGTTGCTATTAGATCTCATTTGTGATGGAAAAACATATGCCTTTGGGTTCAGGTCTTGATTTTTCAATACACTTTGTATTTTAGTATTATTTAAAATATTTGTTTGTTCTGAGCATGGATGATGATGTGATGGTTTATTAATACTTTAAAGAAACTCATTTGTGTAGGTGTTTTATAATAGGTTGTAAAAAAAATTGAAGTTAAAAGTTGTATTTATTCTGGCGAAAGCAACATTTCGTTGTTTTTACACATTTTGTAATAATATGAAATGCGTTCACAATAATTAAGCCTTTAAAGGTAAAAGCAAGTTCAGTTAGTTGTACTAAACTGATTGGGTTAGTCCTAGGAGTCTATCATCAAAAGACTCATAGGACTAACTAAATAATGCCAGTGTTGGAACTACTTTAAAAGATGCATCCAAATTGTTAGCTAAATTGTTTTTAAATAAAGCCAGTGTTTTATTTTACAGAGTGCAACAGTAGGCGGGTAGGTTTACTCCATCTGCAAATGGTGTCTTATTAACATCAGTCCCTGCTCGGAGTTGGGTTGTTTGGTTAGCAGCAGTTGCAGAGCAAAATGTGAGAATGCAGAATAACAAGCATGCAGTTTCTTCTCACGAGCCGTCCACCCCAGACTGAGTCACACAGCGGTACCATTATTCCAGTTTGGCAGCAAAAATGTGCATTAGAACAAACCCAGCGAGGACTACAGAACAGCGGGAGAAACCAAGCAGGAAAGGACAAGCACTGTCGAATATAGAGTCACCATTAGAGACAATATCCATCCTGGCCCTGTTTGCTCCAAACTGCTCCAAATGACAGCCAGAGCAACTATGTGAATTCTGAGGATTAAAGAATTATAAACAATGTCATATAAACTGCTCTGATAAATGTACAAAGTGTTTTGTATCTTTACTCCCCGATGTTTCTCCAACAAGTCATGCTTACTACAGTCTAGATATTTAGACATTATTACAATAAGCAGCATTTTATTCCGCTGTACAGTATGTTATTTTACTTTTTGTTCATTTTATTCTATTTTTGTACATTTTGCTACATTTTTCTTCTGCAATAATGTTGGTTGCAGTATTTAATGGCACTATTTATATATGTTGTTATTATGTCTTAAGTAAATTGTATGCCATACTGTTGGAGGAGCCAGAGATTTAAGATTGTCGTTTGTCTCTATGATTTGATGTACGTATATAATCATTCATTGTTGGAATGAGTATATGTTGTCTTAGTCATAGTCAATGTTATTGTGCATTTAAAAAATTAAAACCTTTGAAAATGTGAATTTTGAATCTTGAATCTCATCTATTGCTATCTAAAAGATAACCACTTAGAACATTGTTGGAGATTACTACAAATTCATTTAACGCAGCCACTAAAATGTGGCAGTTAAAGGGGCCATATTCCTCTCATCTTCTATTTGTATGTTGTGCCTCTACTGTGTAATGTTTACATTCTCCAATGTTCAAAAACGTCTTTATTTTCCTTATACTGCCTGTGCTGCAGCAATAATATTAAGTTGAACCAGCATTTATTTGTGAATTGGGTAGAATAACTTTTTATTATTGCTTTTAACTAACCTCATACAGTTTTGAAAAATATGTTGACATAAAACATTTAATTCAGTCATTGTTTCAGTTTTTCAGTGCCCCCTGTCTCAAACCAGAGCCCAGTCTGCGCTGATCGGTTATGTGGCCGGCTCTGTTGTGATTGGTCAACCGCTTAGAGATGTCCCGCCCCGCAGCCTATCACGTGCAATGTGTTGGAGCGCAAGCCAATAGAAGCACAAGTGTTACATAGTGATGTCACTATGCTACACTTGAAAGCAATAGCTTGAGCTTAATATTTTGTATTTCAAATTAATATTATTGCTTTCAACTAACTTAATACAGTTATGGGGAATCTGTTGACAAAGTAAATTTAATTAAAGTCAACGTTTCAGTTTTTTCAGTGTACCGATGTCCGCTCCATTGGACACAAATGAGTCAAATGGAGCCCGAAAAGCATAATATGGCTCCTTTAAATATGTCTGAAAAATCTAGTTCACTTGTTTTAAATGCAAATATGCTGGATTTGTTTCCCCTAGCCAACTAATATTGCTCTGGGAGGAGGATGTTATTACTTATTTACGTGAAATTCCTGTTTTAAAACTGCACATTGATTGTTTTCAAGTAGATTCTAAAAGAACCAGATCTGAAAGCCTCATGAAAAATCTATAAGCCCAGCAGCTCTACTGTCTGATACTTGGGAGTTTATGACTTCAATTCCGGTGCCACAACCATGTTTTTAGCATTCACCAAGCAGCAGTCTTGTTGTACCGCTCTACCCTTATTCTCTTTAACCGCATGCTCATTTTAAATTCAGGCTGCTGGCTGTGCTCTGTTTGGATCTGCAGTCCATAATCAATGATTCACAATCAATAACCCCGAGGGATTACAGGGTGCAGGAACTATAAAATGACAAGGTTCCCCAGTTTTTGTCTCCGCAGAATTTCTGATGTTTCAATTTGGTGTCTCAAATGTTAACACCAGCATGATAGGATTGGTCTTTAGGGGATTTTCACAATACTTTCTCTCAGCAGTGCTGGTGTCTTTTAAGCAGATGAGCACACACAAGTACAAGACAAAGGCTTCTCCTGCAAAGCTGTCTCTGCTCTCCTCCCACATGGTTTGTCTGCTGGGTTATTCATTGTTGCAGGAGGCTCTGATGGCATCGGTCCAGGACATGTTTCTATTCACTGTGAGATATTTCACAAAAGCAAGCTTTACTCTGAAGATTCATTTTGCTGTGAAATGCTCGGAAAACAATAGCAAGAAACACATTCAGATCCACCTGAATGATTAGATTTGTATTCTCAACCTGCAAGAAGCTTGTTTTTTACAAAGCCCACACACTCACATTGTTTGATTTGCATAAGTGTTTGCCACATATTAAATACATTTTGTAAGGGTCTCTATCTTTTTGTCACATCTGCTTAAGTCTTGTCTTCAAAGCCTTTTTTTATTTCAATATTTATTTTTCCAAATAAAAATGGTGCTCTTTATTAAAAGTTGAAAAGTGCGAAGTACGAATAAGTTGGAAGAAATAATTGTGTAACTGCTTGAAAGAGAAATGCACACCACAATTCAGTACTGGATTTACACTGTTCACAAAAAGGATTAATTTGGACGAATCCAAAAGTATGCATGGAACAGGATTGTTGACATCCTCGTGGATTCATCTTCTTATTATAGACACATGCATTTCCAAACATTTGGACTACCTATGTTGTAAATGTATTATCTTTTCAATTTCCAAAAGGCATCTATTGCACGTCTGTCCGTCCTGGGAGAGGGATCCCTCCTCTGTTGCTCTCCCTGAGGTTTCTCCCATTTTTCCCTTTAAACTGGGTTTTCTCTGGAAGTTTTTCCTTGTACGATGTGAGGGTCTAAGGACAGAGTGTGTCGTATTGTCATACTAATATTCTGTACAAACTGTGAAGTCCACTGAGACAAATGTAACATTTGTGATATTGGGCTATATAAATAAACATTGATTGATTGATTGATTGATGGAAAAGGTTAGCATTGTGAGTGAAGAATCCAGAAACAAGTTAAAGGTGTTGTTTGTTTCGTTTTGGTCCAAACCTTTGCAAACAGTGCTAGCCAACCAAGGATGGGAGGGTAACTTTAATCATGTATTTGGTTAGTTATCTGTAAAAACATAAATATATGAACGTAATATAAGTTCTTTTTTCTAATACAAGAAAACTAATCAATACCAAAGTGTATTATGTAAGACAAAATGCCTATGTAATGTACTATTGCTCAATCTTTCCTTTATAGGAAAACCTGCCTTTCATTGAGCATATTCAGGCTAAAGACCAAGGCTACAGAACAGTACATGTACTCCAAAGCCTGATCGCAGCCCAGTGTGCTTGTGCTTATTTATGGAAGATAACTCTTTGTTTTTTACCATTTGAAAAAAGATGAGTATTTTCACGGCTAATGACATGATAAGGTTCAGGATGCACCAGTAAAGCCTTGAAGGCACCAATCAGAAAACTCTAATACCTCATTCACACCAACGCAACTCCGGTTCAAGCTCTGTGCTAGAGCTTTTCAGGTTCAGAACCGGTTCTTCGGTTTAGCTCCGGCTCTTTTCACACTGCCCAGAGTCCGAATGGTGCTGCGTCATTGCGTCATCGTTTGCGTCATGACGTAACCGTTTGCGTGCCTGCTTCATAAAGCCAAACCGCGCGGAAACCCCTCACAGCTGACACCGACAACAACAACAATGGCCGATTTTGCTCCAGCTTCCTCTGTACCTCTTCTGGAGACCAGATTCCCAGTAGGTAGCTGGTCTCTTCAGTGGACCACTGCTGCTTGTTAAGTTTCTCCACCGTTGTGTACAAACTAGATAAAACGCCAGCTTTTTGTTGTTGTTCAGGAGTTGATCCCGCCTCTGCCCCTGCCCCCACCTCGACGTAAGCGTATGTGTTGCTTTTGCTCTGGCTGGACAATATTTTGGTGCTCGAAGTGAACCGGATTCCGGAGCTAAGAGGCTGCTCCGCTGCGGTGTGAAGAGGAAAACCCGGTGCTTTTCAAGCTCCAGCTCCGAACCGGCCCTGAAACACCGTTGGTGTGAATGAGGTAAAAGAGATTCTGGCTCACTTAAGTTGTCATTTTGCCCTTTGCCTTGACTGGCAGTAGTTTGTCACATAGCAGCACAAATTCCGTTTGAAGGTTAGGCGAAACCTAGAGGAAAAGTTACTGCGAGATGACACAGTTTCATGAAGTCTAACGTTCACTCACTGAGAGACCTAGTGCCAAAAGTTCTCCTCACAGCACAGCTCTGTTCCTGGCCTTGTGCTGTTCATTCTTCTCGGGCTTTTCAGATTGTAGACTACTAACGGTAACAGTTAACGGCTCTGGTTCAATAAATGTTTATGAGTTTGTATTTTCAGCCTAATGGGTGTCAACACTGGCAGAAAAATCCATGCCTATTTTTGTTGCTCTCAGCCCATCTCCCTTTATGTGATGTAAATGTGCTCATTCTCGAGATAATTGAGTGCAGTTTTGCAATATAAGGTGAAAACCCTTTTAAACTTAAAAAACATATGTATATTTATATGGGTAACCAACCTAAACTTGCTTAACTGCTTTTTCAACTTTTCTGAGCCAGTTGCTTTAAGGACACAGAAAGTCTTCTGAGATATTCCATCATGAATTTCACACCTAATAACAGCCAAATAAAAGCTCAGGCAGAGAGCGAAAACACAGCAGAGGTTGCTCATAAATCACAACTGTGACTGCTAACAGTCGAGAGGAATCTGCAGCCTGTTAATAAGAATTGATCAGAAACTTGCTGTGGCGGTGATTGCCATTACAGGACGAGATTACAGTCGCCCTGTTATGATTTGTGCCGTTGGTGAGAGCAATGAAATTATTATGCTAATTAGGTATTGCATATTTCACAGATACTACTGCTTTTTCACGCATATGGGTATGTTCAGTGAACCAGAACTCAGACAGCCCAGGGTGTCAGAGAAAGTGCTTCTCTGCAGGATGTTGGAACACGCTGTCTACAAACAGAAGGTGTACATCACATATTGATGCCGTAGAATCATAGAGAAAACCAAGAATCTTAAGCCTGTTGTCTGTTGCTGGACCACAATGTTCTATCAACAAAGGTGGGAGAAGTGCTCACAGCGTGTACTTGAGGAAAAGTAGAAGTACCAGAGTGTAGCAATACTCTGTTTCAGTAAAAGTCCTGCATTCAAAATGTTCCTCAAGTAAAAATAGAAAAGTATTATCATCAAAATATAGTGAAAGTAGCGACAGTAAAAGTAGTCATTGTGCAGATTGGTCCATTTCAGAATAATAGATATGATATGTTTTATAATGATTGATCATGAAAGTGTTCTCAAAGCTGGTAAAGGTGCAGCTAGTTTGAATGACTTTGTATACTGCAGGGTAGCTTGTGGATTTACTCCAGGTGGAACTAAAGTCTGATTTAACACTTGGTTATATTTCACATCATTCATCCACATCTGTAAAGTAACTAAAGGTATTGAATAGATGTAGTGGATTTACTTCTGATTGTAGTATAAGTACTGGGCTGCTGTGGCTCAGTGGATAGAGTGCTGGACTTCAAATCAGGGGGTACCAAGTTTGAGTCCCACTGCAGTCAGCATGTCGTTGTGTCCCTGAGACACTTCACCCCAAATTGCTCCTGTGGGGATTGCCCAGAGTATTGAGTATGGAAGTCGCTTTGGATAAAAGCGTCTAACAAGTAACATGTAATGTAAAAGTCCAAAGTAGCAAAATATGTAAATACTCAAATACAAGTCTCTCAAATTGTACTTGAGTACGTGTACTTGGTTACTTACTCTTTGGTGCAGGTCCAGAGTCACCTGCCAAGCTTATCTTTCTGCAATATCACAACCCATCCTCCTTTACATGTATCCATCCCCCTTCCTGCCTCATCTTAACCCACATCTCTTCATCCCTTCATCCCTCCCTCCTTCTCTACATCTCTTCAACCTTTCATCTCTCCCTTCCTACATCCAGTTGACTGTTCATCTCTCCCATCATCCATTCCTCCATTGCTACATTGCCTTATCCACTCATCCCTTCATTGTGTAATCCCTCCCTCTCTTCATCCCTTCCTTCTTTCATCTCTCCCTCCCTGCATCCCTCCCTATATCCCTACCTAACCCAACCTCGTTCATCTCCTTTTTCCTTCCTACATCCATTCACCCATTCATCCCTTCATCACTCTCTCCCAACATCTTTTCATCCATTCATCTCTCCTTCCCTTAATCCCTTAATCCTCTGCTCCTGTGTGCCCTTTTGTCTTTCTGCATAATCTGGTGCATACTTTTTGTCTCATTTTAGGACTTTATTCAGATCGGGAGGAAACACATCCGAGACAGGTAATGCAAAGAGGATTTACTACCAAAACTGCGTGTCTGTATTCAGACCGCAGTCTTTGGTATTAAGCGGTTTTCAGACAGCTGTGGAGGATGGTGAGGTGCACCATAATGTTCACCACCATCGTTTATCAGCTCTGAAGGGGCTTGAAGTGGGTGATTTCCAGCAATTCACTTAATTTCACAGCAAGGTCTATAATAACTCCAGGAATAATCATCACATTTGACTTAGGCAATCAACAGATTCTGTCAGTTCACAACTTTGCACACTTCGGAGACACTACCAAGGAGTCAAAAGAGAGATAACTGTGAGCAGAGCAGTTAAAGGAAATGATTGAGTTAAAATGATATTGTTTTTCTCAAGAAAACTTTCACGTATTGTTATAAAGCAGTAAATGTTAGGGGACAGGAGGGAGGGTTTCATTACAATAAAAGAAATAGCTGTACCATATGTGGGTGCCATCAGTGTATGTATGTACTGTATGGATGTAAATACGATGTCCTTTTGTGTTATCTGTTGTTTTATGTTCATGTTGTAACCTACTTGCTGCCATGTTGGACAGGTTTCCCTTGAAAAAGAGATCGATGATCTCAATGGGACCACCTGGTTGAATAAAGGTTTGAATGAAATATTTATGTATGGCAATGTCTAGAGTCATTTTGAGCATTTGCATTGTTTTTACATTTCCATATTTAAAATCTTTGAAAACTGAAGAACGTTCAAATAACCTCAAATTAATAAGATTCATTATGTATTCAGCAGGCGTACCTTTTTAACATTTTGACAATCGTTTATTATTATTCTGTATTTGTGTGGGACTATTGCAGCAGTGATACTAAATTAGGTCAGTGTGAATGTGGAGGCAGGAAGGAGGTATTAAGTCAAATGTGAGCAATGAGATTAGCTCTCAAAATGACAGGCATATCTGCCTTTGTGTGTGTGTGTGTGTGTGTGTGTGTGTGTGTGTGTGTGTGTGTGTGTGTGTGTGTGTGTGTGTGTGTGTGTGTGTGTGTGTGTGTGTGTGTGTGTGTGTGTGTGTGTGTGTGTGTGTGTGTGTGTGTGTGTGTGTGTGTGTGTGTGTGTGTGTGTGTGGCAACGATGGAGCTCTATGGCAAACAGGAAGAAGATATATCAGACTTTGATTCACACTTCACTAATTCTGAGTCTAAAACTGCAGAGCGATGTTATTCTACCAAAAACCATACATCTGAGAGCATTGTTTCAGATCTGCTTTTTCTGAAATAAAACAAGCTCAGCAGAGTAGTACCTTTTGTCATGTTGTAGAGACCTTTACCTCAGTTTGGCCGTCTGAACTGAGATTGGACATTTCTAAATGATTGGGCCAATAGTTACCATACTGATATTCACTTCCTGCTGAACAAAACACCACTTACTGTAAATGTCAGACCATGACCATCATGGAAAAACATATTTTTGTCTTTCATGATGTGCAAAAGGTGAAGTCATGCATACATGGGAACACATGACAGAGGATTTTAATGTTTCTCTTTAAGAAAGGCAGATATCAATTCATCTGTTTTGGGGGGAATGCTTTGGCAAAACAATAAATAAGATTTGAAAAAATAAGTTTTAATGATGCATTAGACACATTGCTTCCTGAAGATAAAACCTAGCCATGTCCTGATCGTTCTCATGGTTTATCCTTGCTCCGCGTTAATCTTTCCTGAACACCATTAAGGGAACACAGTGCTAATCACTTCCCTTCGCCTCACCGTGGACCAATTACACTCTCCCTGCTCCACATGGTGTTACTGCTTAGATCATTGGTAAAAGCCTTTTGCTCATGCTGTTTGGAATGATCCACAATATTTGTCAAATACATACGCAGCTTTCCGTTAAACATAAATGATTGCTCCTGCAAGGCACACTGCTCTCTGAGCTTGCAAAGAACAAGAAAGATATTTGTAGGAATACAGAGAGACACCAGTGAGCAGTGGGTTTACAAAACTGTGAGACAGTGGGATGCTTGATATGCTTTCAAGCAGCCAAACATTGTCTAAGTAATAAGGTTTAGAGTGTTTTGATGTAGAGACAAGTGAAGACAGGAACACGCTGAAACAGAGAAGAAGAAAGGTTGAGAGGTCTCTCTTTGCCATCTGCATGTCAAATCAGCGGATCACATGAATAAGTATTTCAGAGGAAATACAATAAGATATAAAAAAAAACACATGCCATTACTCCGCTCCTCCAGCGCTCACTTCTCTCTCCAGCTGCAATCACTTATGAAGCCGAGGCAGTCCATAATCAGAGGCACATCAGAATTCAGCAATAACAACAGGACACAGTTGGAGCAAGATCAATAAATCATCTCCTTGAAATCCCCGAGCAGAAGTGAAGAATAATCTGCCAAATGAATCAGGACATGTCTCCTCTGAGTGTTATCCATCGGAGACAGATGCATAATTAACGTGCCTTTGGCTTTCATCTCCTTCATCACAGCCAAGTGCCACTTCCTCAGCAACTCTGACTTTATCAAATACCCCCGTACCAGCTCGTCACTCCATTCCTCAGCGTGCACACGCACGCACGCGCGCGCACACACACACACACACACACACACACACACACACACACACACACACACACACACACACACACACACACACACACACACACACACACACACACACACACACACACACACACACGCGCACTCTGCAGCAAGGCACACCAGCAAATTAAAGAAGGTATTTTCAAAGACGAGCTGCTGACTTTATACTTTCACATACTAATCAGATAGAGCAGCATTCATATTTCTGCAGGAAATAACTTGGGTTGCTGACTTTAAAGCAACAGCATGTGACATCTTCATATTTTCAAATGTCTGCTTTGCCTCATTTTCTCAACAGTAACACAACTTGCAGGCAGTTGACGATTTGTGTGTCACTTTTATACGTACTGCTTGATTGACAAGGGATGTCTGGGAAATGCAGGTGCTAAAGAACACATTAATGAGCACATAGTGATAAAGGTGCTAGCAGAAGATGCTGCAAATTCATTTTCCTGATTAGAGGAGATAGATCCCAAGAACAAAAGAAGGCATTCCCGCTGTGAGAATTAAATGCCATCTCCTAATGGAAGAGGAAAAAAGATTGTCTCCTATGTCGTTCTCCCAACCCCCTTTCTGTCTTTCTCTCTCTTCCTCACACACACACACACACTCACACACACAGCGCTGTCACGACTGCTCCTCAGGAAAGCAGCGCAGTCGAACAGCCAGCCTCGACGTGACAATTGAATGTGTCATTTGAAGGAAAATAGAAATAAACACTGCAAAACAGCTCCAAAGGAAGCTTTCGTAGTGTGATCGGCAGGCAGTTATGTGAAATGATGTGGTAAAGGCGATGAAACACACATTGTTGGTGCAACGATTCATTTGGAAGGAAAAGTGGTTGGAAATGTCCTGAAAAATTAGTGAGATGTCTGTTTTTCTACAAACCAGCTGTCTTTACTGGTCACACAGCAGAATATGGAAGGTTGTAAGCATCACAAATGAATCTCAACTCTGTTGAAATGTCCAACCTGTTTCTGGGTTGAATAAATTCAACAGCTTAATGAGGTCTAATGTAAAACAAAAAACAAACTAAATGTAACAGCAAACACCTATACTAAATGCTAAAAGGCAGTAATTACAGAGTGTTTGATATCCTGTCTATTCGATCTTTGAGTGAACATATGGTTATTGCTTTAGTATATTTGAAATGTAAAGTGGTGCAAAGTTTTTCCGATAAATATGAACACAATGAAGATGTCAAATTTGAATTATATGATGATGTTACCAATTCATCTGTTGCAGAGGTACAATATTATCCATATAATACCACTTCTCATGTGCAATATAGAGTCCAGTGTAATTTACGCATTATTTTCTGTCTTAAAATTGATTTAAAAATGTTAAACATTACCAGCTACTTCAAAATTTGTATATGGTCACTCTGAATGAAAAATATTGCCACTAAATATTTACCATGGTGTACCTATCTGGTATTTGTTTTTGACCTATTGTGTTTTTATTATTAACTATGTGTACCTAATTATATAATATCTATACTCTTTTTACTTGAATCTGCCTTGGTGTTATGCAGTTAATGTACAGCTTGCATATATTTCAGATATGATGTACTCTTGTAGAAAACAGAATACTAGTTAAAATGGCTTTTCTTGAGGATTCATTTATACAGCCATAATCTATACAAATCACATAAGAAATATACAACATGTTCTGAGATAAGATTTCGTGTTAGACAAATTGTTAATATTGCAAAGGGGAGAAGACATGTCTCAAAATAACTTGCATGGGCTCATATTTTCTCTCATAGTGGTGAATACTATAAATATGAGAGAATAAATGGGGACATTTATTAGAGACGTATAAATGATGATTGTATGTGTTGGAGATAAGAGAACAGAAGGCTCTCTTCTGAATGCGGTGTGGGTTTGCTCTGTGATCAAATATTATTGGAAAAATAGTTAACTACTGTATATGGAATAGGGTCTGGGGGTTTGTATTCCAGAGTGCCTTCAGGTTCACTTTACTCTGTGATTTATTGTACCTGCAGACTGAACCAAATACTGGCAAACATGTTATGTGCAGGTGTTCTTTCAATTATTAGACAATGAGATGAGGTTGTGCCATCATTCAAAAAGACCTGTTTATTTCTAAAATCATCTTTTAGAATGGTGAAATGTTAAATATATTAGAAGCCCTGAATTGTCTTGAGGTTTGTACTTAGCATAAAGAACAAATGTTACATATTGGCCAAAAGAAGTTTAAGTAAAGACCAGGCAATACAAATGTTATATAAAAGCAACGATGTCCTATCAGTCTGACTCCCTATTTCAATTTCTTTTTTTATAGCTATGAATGACTCAATATCGACAGTAAATATGTCTTAAGGCCTGACTCTCATCGATAAATGGACTTTGGTTCAGATTGGTCGATGCAAAGTTGAGTTACAGCTTCTTATTTCACGGTGAAAAATGGTTCCACAAACTCAAAAGCTTTGAAAAGTATACATCTTTCGTTTTTGCAGCCCAAATTTCAAATTTCAAACAGGTTGATCTGATTAGTCTGATCTGATGTTATGGTGTTGAGAGAGGAACATCGTAATCATTCCTTCAATGAAAAAAGCACCATTTGTGCTTCGACCCTAAATATTTTACATTCAATGTTAAAGGGAATAACATGTAATCATATCAATCTGCATAGTTAGTTTGTGGACCATTGGCTTAACTAGATAACATAACAAATGTGGACTAAATAATTGTAGTGTAGTATATTTTATAAATCTAAATATAATTAATTTTAATTTAGTTCATTGTAGTAGAACTATTCATCAGGGTTTGGGTAATGTTTTGGTTGGATGTGTTAAAATTTCCTGATATCTATAAATGTAGGCTACACATTTCCCATGTGTTCATGCTAATTACATTCATGGACATAAAGTACAATCAGTAGATATTATTCTACCACATTTACTGCTTACTCTACTGCTTTTAAACAGTAATGTATACAGAAAGGCAAGACAAGCAAAAGGTTTCAAAAATGATGTATTAAACTTATTGTATTATGAACAACTATTCAGGGGTATTCAGCTGCATAGTGAGGAATGTGTTGTTTGTCTCCACACCGATTGTCATGATGATAGAAAGCAGTATAATGAGGCATGTGGTTGAAATAACTGGAATTATTCATCCAACTATTGTCTCTTGTTTGCCTTTGTCTCTGGAGCTTATTGCCATTTGGCGCCTGACCTCGCCAACTTCTGTTACTGCCCAACAAGTCCAACAGCACCGAACCAAGGAGCCAAAATATGTGGCTGCCTGCACTGAGCAATGTGGAGTCAGATTCAACCATTTAGAGGGAATACTGTTGCACACATGCTTCTGTATATTACACACGTGAGTTTCAAAAATACACTCAATAATGTAAACAATCATTCATTTTGTTGGACGTTTCATCCCCGGCCTGGATTTCTTGTATTAAAACAAATATTCATAAGCATGCTGAATTCAAAGTGATAACATTCTGTAATATCTAAAAACTCAACATGATGCAATTGCAAGAGAGTGCTTCATAATCTATCATTTTCAATCCAAGCTTACTGGCCTACTTATCGTACTTTTCCCACTCTCTGTTCTCCCCTCTTCCCCCAAAGGTTCTGCATTATTTTCCGGTCTTGTTCCCATGAAAGAGTGATTGGATAGTGAGTAAAAAAAAAGAAATAGCGTCTTAACACTCCATGCGTGGGGGTTTTTCAATGGATCTGTGGGGGTCAGCGTGCTGAGCGCTGAGGAGGAGAGGAGCCAGGATCTGCAGGGTGGTGGGTGCAGGAGGGATTAAGGGCACCACAGTCTGAGTGTGGTAGAAAGAGAGGATTTAAGCGAGATGTGTATGGAGTTCTGAGTTGCGAGTGAGACCTGATGGCTGTGATTTTGGCACAATTATATCCCTTTGTATTGTCACTGATCTGCACTGATCTGCACTGACTGCGTACCCGCTTTTTCTCCCGTAATGCCTCATCTAATCCCAACAAGTCTTTAACGGGAAATGAAGAAGGAGGCCACTGTAAAAGTGAGAGAAACGCTACCCAACAGAAATGTTTTATTGGAACGGACACTCACACACAAGCAAAAAGAGAGTCAAACATTATTCTTGACTCCTAGCTTCTGCAATTTTGGTTCATGTTTGAAAAAAAAACTAATTCAAGGGACTGATGACACATTTTCTATGTTGAGTTTACTGCTCTGACACAAAGCATACACTCAACGCTTGTGTAAAAATGAGTGGGCCTTAACCTGTGTATTATACTCTTGATCTACTGTTTAATTAGGTGTTGTGGTATTTTACTGTTTTTATTTCAGGCATTTGGTTTCTGTAACTGAGCAATGAAACTGCAGGGTTTATCAGTGAATTCAAAGATTATATGACAAATGGAATACTTTTGACAAACTGCATTTTGTTGACTTGACTTTAGCTATATTGAGAGATTGTGTTACAGTCTGCATGCATGAACTTATTCATGGCCACAATATCAGTGGCAACTCGTATGTGTCATGAGCTATTACAACTCATTTTATTCTTAAACTTTTCTCACTTGGTTTCTACTTACACTCTGATGCTGATTGAATAGCTAATAAAAAACAAATATGCGATCTGAACACAGAAAGAAAATAGAATTTACATAATGAGTGATAGAAGGAAGGATCATTAACTTACACTAGACTAGCGGTCCAAATACTTTTGTTGATTTCATTTTTGGGTTCATCCGCAAAATTTGCTGTTTCTCCATTTAATACAATGGATCACCGACGTAACTACTGTCATTGTTTCAAGAGTATAAGTGTTGTGAATAGTATGAACACAATCAGACTGGTGGCTGTGATCCTAACATTATCTGATACAGATTTGATCAGTTCAATGAAAAAATAGTCCAATTGTTGTTATTAGTTATTTATTTGTGTTCCATAACCAGGATCCCAACTTGTGATATATTGAATATAGAAAATAAAAGAGGCAATATTTTATCCCTCAGATTGTATTAGTTAAATCATAAAAAATGTATTTGGCATGCCTTAATGCACTGGGAAGGTTGCCCTTGACTGTTGCCTTCGATAAAAAAAATAGAGCACATGCAAATACTATGCCAAAGAAAAGTGTCTTGTAAAAATATCACATTTATTAAAAAGTACACACTGCTGTGTAAAAAGCACCTCCAGGTCAGCTCACGGCTTAAGGACAATGCACAGTATTGTGGAGAGTTTGAATCTGTCCCCCGCTTCTCTGTCTCCCAGGCTACTGTCACTACACCTCAGCAAATAAGGGCAGAAATACAAGTTGTTCTTATTCTGTTATCATTCCACCTTGAACACATATTATTAGCGATTTGTTTGTCATTAAACGAGGCACTGAGAAATTGGTTTCCTTTCCTTTCCAGTAAGAGTAATTGGATAGCGGCTCACCAAACCCAATACATTGCAGCATAATTAATACTTCATTAAGCTCAGCTACTCCCAGGAAGCCAGTAGACCAACACAGCACATGTATTTGACTCCATTCCTGCTGACTGCCAAATAACGCTGTATTTATGTGCCAATTTTACACTGTGCACAAAAGTTCCATTCTACTTTAAAGTAGCAACATAATAATGTTAAAAAGCTTGTGTCTGAACCTGGGTAACAAAAGAAAGAAAAGCAAAGTATATGTATTGGGACCCATATGAGATTGTGGCCCTGTTGTGATTTTTTTTTAATGGATCCCAACTCAACAGGGGGACCTGTCACCTGTGAGTTTCATTATTAGGCCATCCCTCAGGATCCCCCCCCCCCCCGAGACCTGGCAATTTATTTTTGTCTGTCTGTGGCCTTTATTTCAAAAACAATGCATGTTGTTTTTGAGTCCTCATTTACTTTGAAAAGCACATCCTGGGGTTTCAAGTGATGTAACACTCATGGGGGTGTGGCCAACAGTGCAGAGGAAATGGCCAACAAGGTCAGGCTCAATTTATTAAGCGCTCATATTTTAGAGATATTTTCTGACTGTTTACCATATAGATATATTCTATTTTTCAGACTTAAATACAGTGTTGAAGGAGTAAGTCCTAAAACTTGGGAATGAGTTTCATTTCACCTGTTCAGGTTCAGGACAAAGGTTTTTTCAACCTATTGGGAGAAGATCGGTTAATGCAGGTTTAATGGATGTTCACATTTTGTTCTACATAAAATATGCCTGTAAATACTCATCTGGTGCATGTCCAAAGTAGCGAGTATATACTATACTATACAACAGTATTTTGCAAGCGTTGATCGTATTGTGTCCATGCGCCCTGTTCGTGAAGGATACTCAATACACTTTATTTTACACCCTCGATGTTCTATCTATTTGTTTCACCACAGTTATTATTGTCCTTACGACAGATGGCCAGTTCGCCCCTGAAATATCTCTGTGTACACGTTATTATTTATAATGATAACAAAATATGGGATCATTTTTTTTTTTTTAAGTTTTAACTTGTAATCATTTTGCGACCCCCAATTTGGGAACCCCTGTCCAATTACACTATTTTTAGGCATATACTGCGGTCTCAGATATATAAGAAACATATCTATAAAATGTTTTGCTCAAAATATCAGAGAGACACCCATTCTAGCCATGCCTCATACCCCTCTATTTCAGCCCTGTTACTAAAGTGCTGATTCTGGGTCTGTAGCTTTAAAAATAAATAAATACATTTTTTTAAGAGAGAGGAGAAGTCATGCAGGAGAATTCTACTGGCAGATACTCAGCTAAATGCTGCCGTGATTAAACGCCATATTATGTTCCAAACCACTTCAAGGATTATTTCTGAAACAGTATGGAGCTCAAATGCTTTTTCTCTTGTGGGTTTACCACAAGGAGAGTTCCTTTTTATTTCCTGCTTTTATACACATACTCTCTCCAGTACAGGTTAGCTCTGAGTGTTAGCGAGGCTTGCTAATGTAAACATAGACCATATTACTTCCAAATAAAGTAAAGTATTTGTGCTTTTTCTTAAGTAACTTGAGTCACTGATCATGTGAGTCAAGAAGCAGCTGTTGTCAACTCTCCATAGTTCAGCACCACTGGCAAATCCGTATAATAACTGTAGCAAATGTGTGTTGCAGTCGAATAGGCAGCCTGATAAAGCGAACGCAGTCTGTGAACGTTTGGTATGAAGGTGGGGAGGACAGAGTGGTAACAGTTGGCGAAGTGCACTGTCCTGACCAGAAAACCTGCGGCCCCTGAGCAAAATCTGGATCTGAGAGGCCTTCCATACATCCATCCAACAGCAGAGATCAAAGTCAGCACTGTAAGCGTCAACACTGATATCCTTTCTTGTAAAATGTCCGATGTGTTCGGTCGCTCCCGTGTCACAAGTTTAATAACCGACGGGACATTCCTCACCACGGCATCCCTTATCAGCATCGTCACCAAAAACCCAACTGGGCTCCAGGACACAGTATTGAGCCCGAGCCTTCACATACTTATTACCTGCAGCAGTGATACTAAATTAGGTCAGTGTGAATGTGGAGGCAGGAAGGAGGTATTAAGTCAAATGTGAGCAATGAGATTAGCTCTCAAAATGACAGGCATACCTGCCTTTTTGTGTGTGTGTGTGTGTGTGTGTGTGTGTGTGTGTGTGTGTGTGTGTGTGTGTGTGTGTGTGTGTGTGTGTGTGTGTGTGTGTGTGTGTGTGTGTGTGTGTGTGTGTGTGTGTGTGTGTGTGTGTGCTGTTTTACCAACAAATCCTCCAAATCATACGACCAAATAGATCCATTGTTTAGCAGCTTATTAAGACCTATAGTCATGTTTTAAAGTTTAGCACCTGAAGAGGTCGTGTAAGAAACAACAATTTGCGGCAATTGCAAACGCTCCGGAGGGTCGTATATTCACGAATAGCCCTCTCTGGAAAATCCTACATTGTAGAATAGTTTGGCTATTAAAATGCATTTTGATTAAATTTCTAGCATGAACTGTATATTTAAGCCATAGCTCACGATAGTGAGCTATTGCTTTTATAAAACGGTTACCAAGTGTGGCAATATGAGAGAAAAATACACACTCTAATTTAAATAGTTTTTATTAGTAAATAATGATGTTCAAAATAAAATAGTCCCTCCGTTGCCTTGCACAAAACATAGTGCGAGGTGGTTGCTATGCAACAACACTAACAGCTAGCGAACATATTAGACAGAGCGTTGATCGATTATTTGGCTATTTATTTACATTCATTTGTATGTTGCCGTTTATTGTGCACCCACTGAAAAATTGTCCAGCATCAGTAGCATGGCTTACGTGGTTACTTGTATAGGTTGAGGTTGTTCTAGGCCAGGGGTCGGCAACCCGCGGCCCACGGGCCGCATGCGGCCCTTTAAGCCCTCTGCTCTGGCTCCCTTGAGCTTAGACAAAAATAAAAAGGATATAAAATAAAAGTATTTGTAGGACTATTTATATTTTGTTGCACGGTTGAAAATGTTTCGTATCTTGTATTTTGAGGTGATACTGTGACACATAAATAAAAAACAAAACCGTTTTAATTAGGTCAACTAAAATATGCGTCACATCCTGCTACGGTCCCGCGCGAGCGCCTTTTCTTGGAGGCGCTCGCGCGGGGACCCCCGGCTCGATGAGCGAACTATGGATAAATCAAAGAAAAGTACCGGAGGAACACAGGATTTAATTCTGTGTGGACAGAGTTATATGCTTTCACAGCAAACGATGCTGGTTTACCGGTATGTTTGATATGTAGAGAGAAGTTGTCAACGGTGCTGCAGCCTTTACGTATCGAGGAACAACACGGGAGAGGAAGACAGCTCACAATCTTCAGTCATAATTCAATGGGGTATGTAATTTATTTCAGAAAACAATTTTTGTTATATTCCATGGAATGCTCTTAACGTCCCGATAGCAATGAATATTTTAAATGCTTTGACAATAAATAAAATACATACAAAAATTAATCTCTGGAAGCCGTAGCGCTGTAAAAATCACGACCAATCATTTTAGCCGACCCGGCTAAAATAACTGGATGGCCTACCTGCCTGTCAGCCTGTCAGCCTTCCATCTGTGCACAAATTTATCTCGTGGAGGAGGGACTCTGTAAGAAAGTCTGAAGGAAGAGGCCTATTTTTTCCGGTTGTGTATTTTCAAATTCTAGCGCACTCGAGCTGGTTTCTCCATTCTTACCTACCCTACCTTTAACTATTTTTAGGGTGCAGCTATATGTTTTATTTATTTCAAAGTGGGCCCATTTTAATAATATTTTTTTTTCCTTCAAATGTGCAGAGGACTCCCCAAGTGCTGTGTTTAATTTATTTTAAAGTAGGCCTGTGTATTATTTGTAATTCTCCTTATAGGAGTTCTTTGTTTCTTATTAGAGGTTAACAGTTGTATATAATGTAATAAATAGCCTAATAAATGCAAAAAAACTGTAGTTTTTGTCTGATAAAACAATAAATACAACTTTATTAGCTATCAAACTATGAAATATGTTTTGCGGCTCCAGACAAAAAATGTTTTGAGAAAAAGTAGCAAAATGGCTCTTTTGGTCAAAAAGGTTGCAGACCCCTGTTCTAGGCTGTTGCTTGGCGTGGCGAGAATATTGCTCCACTTTTTCTGGTCCCCGAGATTCGGCTTCCAGTAGCTCTGGAGAGAGCTTTCGCACCTGTGGCCACTAACGGTCATAATTTCTCTGCTTTGTTTCAAGACCCGCATCAGAAAGCTTTTGAATGGTGGTACTTTTCCAGTTGGTCTACCTGCTCTTCACGTAGCTCTGCATGTCGTCGTTTAGGTGCTTTTTTTTTCTGGAGATAGGGACTGCTCAATCCACTCCTCCATAGTAAGGCCACCCCGGAGGTCGAAGTTAAGTAAGGGATAATGTGCAGCGAGGCGGTCATTATGGGTAAAAGAACACCCGACAGGCAGATAAAAAATGTCCATTGTTACTGTTTGAACTACGTAGCAACTGCTTCGATAGCGTTTTTGCGGACCTCTTTGATTACAGATTTGAAAACATTGTTGCTTGCTTTAAAAGTAGCACAATTCATTATGTCAAACCTTGGAAAGTATCTAGATATCCCTGCCCTAATGCCAAAGTAACTGGCAACTGAATATGTTTTGCCGTCTGGACCGTTGCGTGAAAAGGAGGGTTTCTGCCCCGTCACTTCTCCGCTGTTTTCTTGTCCCAGTTTGAAAAGCAATTTGCTTTTCAGCCCAACTGTATACAGTTAAATCGACCGGACTTCTTTCTGCAGATGTGAGCGTCCTTAACAACGGTCAATAAGTCCTTGCTGCACATTATCCCTTACATGTTTCCATCTTAAGCTTTGTAAGTTAGTTAGTTTCGTAACGGACGTAATGTAACAGTTGTAACGGTTGTAGCTTTTCTCAGACGCAGAGGGATACTGACTTGTTGTGAAATGTAACTACAATTCTACCTTGGATATACGCTCATTATATCACGGCTAAGAACCAATCAGATTGCTTGATTTGACTTGTAAGTGATCATAATGTACATTTAGAATCAACATCCAGTGGATGTGTAGGATCTATGGTTTGATAGATATTACGAAGATTATATTAGGTCTCGCCAGGAGAACCTGTATGTCTTTCCCCCTATGCAAAGTTAGCGTAAACCCTCACGGGGTGAAAACAGTATTTCCAGTCTCGAAGTTTTCATAATAAAACCATATTCCCCTCACTGTCAAATGATTTCACAGTGATATCTGCAGTACTCATCCACTAAAACGCATCAGTTTATCCTTGTTAATTACACGACATGAATTGGTTTAAATTGTGTACACAGCTTTTGTGTTTTTCCCATAGATTTTTCCCCTTTCGATTCTGAGAGACACATTGATTTTTTCAGAGGTTTTGATAGGCTAAAACATGGAACTACCCATAATCCTCAGCTATCGTTGAAGCTTGGTGATTGGATGTTTTAGCTGCAATGCACGTTGGGATATGGTGTTTATGCGAAATGAAATCCCAAAAAAATAATACTTTATTCAGAGTGTGCTTGCTTTTTTGTTTGAAAGTCATCACATAACGGCATTGTAATATACGGTTCGGCTGCATTAAATATTACATATCTGCCGTATTTCGCTATGTATAGAGCCCTGATGAGAAGACCTTTGGACAAACTGGAAGAACTGCCAACGAAACTGGTTACGTGAAGTGGATCATAAATATATCAGCAATTAAACAACATCTTCCATTTCTCTTCACACAATACGTCTCCCTGCAGTATCAATATTAATTCGGCTGACTTTTATATTTGATCCAATTGGTAGATAGGTTATATTTACACCATAACGGTGCACAGCTGATAGAAAAGGACTTGTAGTTTTTAAAGATATTACTGATTTTCTTTGAATTAAAGAATGTAAATACAGAGCTGAGAGAATAGTCAGGGGTTTTGGGTGATGGGAGACACATCTATGGAATCAGAATTTCAACAGCTTACCATTAAATGACGGATATACCTTTCTGTCTGCATATCAGATATGAATGTGTTGAACTACAATATGTGAAATAATATAGCAATATCCTGTAAAATTATGTGAAAACATGAATAAAACTACACATCTTCCGATGTTATACATACACAAGTGTCCTACACTAATAATACAAAGTTATTATGGCATTGTATGCTGTGTGTTATTTGTAACATCTTCATAAAGTATAATTTAATGTGTTAACACTGTAAACTTAACAGTTTTTTAACCCGCACAGCCTAGTGGTTAAAGCATGTTATTGAATTGTTTTATTGAATATATATTTGATGAAAACATTTAAATATTAAGAGTAGCCTACATACAAAATAGGGGGAAAGTAAAGTAGGAAAATATCAAAAAGATACTGTAAGTGATCTCTACAATAAAACAGTTTGGTAGGACATCCAAAACAGACAAACTAATAAGGCTTTATTTAAAGATTAAAGAATACTTTAAGTTAAGGTCTTCTTTTGAATCAGAACAAAACTTTGGGTGTATCGAGAGGTAAATATTAAGCCTGACAAAGTGCTTAACGTCTAATATATTGCAAAGTTTATTTTGGCACTTGACAATCACCTTCCCTGAATTTTACTGTAACTAAAGTCTGATTTAAGGGTTGTTTATATTTCACATCATTAATCAGAATCTACAAAGTAACTAAAATAAATGTAGTGGAGTAAAAATACCAGGTTCACCTCTGAATTGTAGTGGAGTAGAACAAAGTAGTACATGCTGCTGTAACAAAAACATTTCCCAACTTGGGATCAATAAAGTATATCTTATCTTATTTTATCTTAAGATGATCGATGGCGACTGCCATATTTGCAAAATGTGCCTCTGAACCTTGACAAGTTCATGTTTCAGGCTTATCAATTAACAACAGGAGTGGTCACAAACATAAGACCAGCTGTTAAATAAAGCTCTTCTGACCTTAGCTGTCATGTGGGTATATATATTAATGCTGCCCATTATGGACACCAGCAATTTTCACCCATTTATTAATTATATGTTTTACATTTGAGTGTTTCCTATCCCCTAAACCTCCAGGGATGTACACAGTTTAATACTGGCAACTTATAATTATGGGAAATACGAAAACTTCTTTTAAAACTACAATTTGCAGTAGAGACGTGCCATAGAACATGTTGCGAAACACAATTAGCCAGCATGTGTAGTTCTGGGGGGTGGGGCTGGACCCGTTAGAATCCAGTTTTGGATAGTCTGCTGTGGTTTCATTCCATTTCAAAGAGCTGCTTGAAGCTCGGCGTAACCTTGGGGCACTGCCACTCCAACATCCAATCACAGAGCTTGAGGACTAATCACGGGGTTTGTCAAGCAAAGCGGATGCTGTCTCGTATATATACCAGCCAGTGTTGGGGAATTTACTTTTAAAAAGTAGTGTTTGCTCGTTACTCGTTACTTCTTTAAAAAAGTAATCCCTTACTTTACTTAGTTACCCTCCAAGGAAAGTAACTTTTTACGTTACTCGTTACTTTTACGTTACTTTTATGTTGCTCGACTTTGGGCAGAACCCCATCTCTGTTCCTAAATGTTTAGGCTTACATAAAGTTCTACTATGGAGGACATAAAATATATTTCTTTTGTGCTCTTTATTATAAAAAAAATGCCACAGAGCACTTTACAAAACATTGGGCTATAAGCGTCAACACCACCAATAAAAAATAATATCAAACAATATCAATATAAAATCATAATCATTAAACAGGCTAGCCCCAAAATAGGTGCAAAGCTAGTGCAAATCATATCAATAGGCTCCTTAGGAACAACATGATGAAAACCTCAAAATGGCTCATGTGTCTCAAAATAAAACATGCCTCATGTAAATCCAAAAGAAAAATAATAACTTAAAAATGTCTTGATATCAATGGCTTGTGTAAATAAAATAAAAAGGCATAATACAGCTTGGAAGCAAAGACATTTTAGCCAAAATAAAATCAAGAAAAACTTAAAGCAGGACTGGCCTCCGATTTAAAAGGCTATGTTCACTGAATATGCTGGCCCTTCTTCACGGTATGATAATACAACCCAGTCTCATGGCATTTCGTGTTCACCAACACGATTTTTAATCTATTGATTCGTGTTCACCAACACGATTTTCCCCTTTTTTTCGTGTTGCACAGCATGATTTTAAAAGCAATGTATTTCTACTGGTAATGTGTTTCGTGCCTTCAGCACGTCTTTTTCTCCGGTCGGGTCGTGGAAGACCGGAAGCTGTGTGGTTCATAAAAACATGTTCTTATTCAATATCAAGCCACAATTATTGCTTTTATTTTAAATCGTATAATTTCGGACTTTTGTTTCCGTCTGTGAGGGAAATAAATGGGGCTCAGAGCCTCAGAACACTGAAATCTGTATTTTTTAAATCTTTTTTTCCTTCTAGTTTGTTATTCTTTTCAAAATAACACACTGTTATTTACTCACCAATAACACACAATTATCCTTGCTTTTATTAATTGGTTTAATTCCATAATCTCGGGCTTTGTTGGCGTCCTTCAGGAACTGAATTTCAAAATAAAAATAACCGGAAACAGACGTAGGCATTTCGAGCGCTTACCCAAGATCCTCAGCTATGGTTTAAGCTCGCTGATTGGATGTTTTAGCCGTAATGCATGCTGGGATTTGGTGTTTATATGATATGAAATCCGGAAAATATTTTCAAAGAATAAAATAATACTTAATTCCGAGTGTTCTTGCTTTTCTCTTTGAAAGTCATCACATAACGGCATTGTAATACACGGTCCGGCTGCATTACATATTACAGATCTGCCGTAGTTCTTTATTTATACAGCCCTGATGAGAAGACCTTTGGAAAAACTGGAAGAAATGCCGCCGAAACTGAATACTTAACGTGGATCATAAATATATCAACAATTACACAACATCTTCAATTTCTCTTCACACAATACGTCTCCTTGCAGTATCAACCTTAATTCGGCTGACTTTTATATTTGATCTAATTCTTAGATAGGTTATATTTACACCATAACGGTGCACAGCTGATATAAAAGGACTTTGATTTTCTTTGAATATAAGAATGTAAATACTGAGTCTGAAATAGTATAGCAATATGCTATAAAATTATGTGAAAACATGTATAAAACTACACATCTTCAGATGTTGTACATACATAAGTGTCCTACACTAATAATACAAAGTTATTATAGCTGTGTGTACCTTGTGTGCACCGCCTAGTGGTTAAAGCACGTTATTGAATTATTGTTTTTATGTGTTATATTTGATTAAAAAAATATTAAGAGTACATACTTTCAAAGGGGGAAAGTAGAAGGTCTGTGATAGAAATATAGAATATAAAAAATCAAGAAGATACTGAAAGTGATCTCTACAATAAAACAGTTTAGTGCCAGATGTACAAAGATATTAATAGGAGGATGTGCAAAACAGAAAAACGAATGAACCTTTATTTAAACATTAAATAATACTTTAGATTAAGGTCCTCTTTTAAATAAGAAAAAAACTTTGGGGGTATCTACAGATAAATATTAAGCCTGAAAAAGTACTTAACGTCTAATATATTGCTTTCCTGCAATGTTAACTATGTTGAAGCACTTATTTTATCTGATATTATACATATGAATTATACTCTTATGTATGTAGATAGTATAAGAAATGTGCAGAATATGACAGTTTAATGGTGGAGGTACAAACCCATGTTGATAGATGTCTTGTAATGTGCTGTTGAGGAACCTGTGACCCAAGAATTTCATTCATTGCATACACCGTAGTTTTGTATATGATATGTCAATAACCTTTGAAAATCTTGAAATCTTGAAAGGGATGTGCAAAATAGCCATTATACAGTATTTAATTAACTATTAGTAGAGAATAACGAGTAATGAATATACTTTATTACTCGTTTCCATTCATGTCAATTGCAGATAAATGTTTAGTCTTCTCAAGCACCAACTATCAAATATCTCTCCTGATTGTTGGCACTTGGCAATCAGGTTAACCTCTGAATTGTGGAGTAGAGTTACAAAGTAACAATGAGCTGTCATGTGGGTATATATTAATGCTGCGCATTATGGACACAAGCGATTTTCACCCATTTATTAATTATATGTTTTACATTTGATAACACCAATGTGTTTAATAGAGGCAACTTCTAATTGTGGGAAAAACGAAAACGTTCAGTAGAGACGTCCCATGGAACATTTTGCGAAACACAATAGCCAGCATGTGTAGTTCTGGGGGGGGGCGTTCGATTCCAGTTTTGGATAGTCTGGCGTGGTTTTGTTCCATTTCAAACAGCTGTTTGACGCTCGGCGTAGCCTTGGCGCACTGCCACTCCAACATCCAATCCCAGCGCTTGAAGATTAATCACGGGGACTGTAGTCCTAAACGATAGCTGGGGATTTTGGGTAGTGTAGTGTCTTCGGCCATCCTAAACAACTAGAGGCCTACGTCTGTTTCCGGTTATTTTTATTTTGAAATTCAATTCCTGACTGACACCAAAAAAGCCAGAGATTATGGAATTAAACCAATAAATAAAAGCAAGGATAATTGTGTGTTATTGGTGAGTAAATAACAGTGTGTTATTTTGAAAAGAATAACAAATTAGAAGGAAAAAAAGATTTAAAAATACAGATTTCAGTATTCTGAGGCTCTGAGCCCCATTTATTTTCCTCACAGACGGCAACAAAAGTCAGAAATTATACGATTTAAAATAAAAGCAATAATTGTGGCTTGATATTGAATAAGAACATGTTTTTATGAACCACACAGCTTCCGGTCTTCCACGACCCGACCGGAGAAAAAGACGTGCTGCAGGCACGAAACACATTACCAGTAGAAATACATTGCTTTTAAAATCGTGATGTGCAACACGAAAAAAGGAGAAAATCGTGTTGGTGAACACTAATCAATAGATTAAAAATTGTGTTGGTGAACACGAAATGCCATGAGACTGGGTTGGATAATATCATAATTTCCCCGGGGATCTTGAGCTACTAGCTTCATGCTAGCATGTTTTCCTTTCAAATGCTTGGTGAGGTTGGCATTTGAGTTAACGGCAGTGGACAAAAGTTTCTGGCCAGGGCACAACGTACACCTTAACACTCACATTTTTCCCCTTAGTTTCAACAAGTTCGAAGTAATGGGAATACCTCCATCCCTCGAATGTTAGCGTTGGCTGCGCCTGCTTCTCGCTTGCCATCACTGCTCTTCAGTCTTCATGCCACCACCAGCGGCCAGCCTCTATCACGTACAGCAGGGCTATTCAACTACACATTCAGTTGGGCCAGATTTTATAACTACAAAATTCAGCTGGGCCAGACATTCAGCGGCCTGTAAAAAGCGGGTAGTGACACATTTTAAACCAACACATATTACTGCGATGAAAAACATGCAATTTTTATTCATTTTGTTCATCTAACAAAGGTAGGTCAAAAAGTGCATAAAAACACAACAAATTAGCATTAATTTAAAAGAATCTGAAAAAAAAGTGCACAGTTGTAGCATTACATTTGTTTGCTTTAGAAGTCAAATATTCAGGGTTTTTTTTTTGAACCAGGCAAAGTGCATTTACTGAATACAATAATAGCAGTCTTAATAAATGTCCTCACATACAAAGAAAACAGCTAAAGAGCTCCAATGCAACACAAAGAGGTAGTACTGTAGCAATATTTTTTCACTTTTCAAGTAACAACAAAAGAATCATACGTTTTGGTCACATTTGACCCAGACACATTACAAAGTGCATTTAAAAGAATACAGAAAGAACTGTCAAACCCTTCAGTGCACAAACCCATAACAAGGGATACGGGTAACTATATGAATGAATACTACACTACACGTCTACTATAGTAAACTAGGTGCTTACTATCACCTCATTTGTGATTTGTCATCGCTGACTTTCTCAATGGGAGAAGGGACATTTTTTGTTTTGAACAAGAGCAGTGATTTTTGGCTCCTAGGATGTCAATGCAATCCTAAGACATTGGTGAAGAGTGCTGTCAGTCAGGGAGCAGCGAGTGCTACTTTTGATTGAGTTCATGTGTGAAAAGCTTGATTCACATGTGTATGTTGATCCAAACATACTGAGCACACAGATCGCTACTTTCTGAACGTTAGGGAACTGCTGTTTTTTGACATCACTCCAAAACTTCGCTGGCCCGTTAGTGCGCTGCATGTCAATAAGTTCCAGTGTATATTTCCCCTTGTCGATGCAGGGGACCACTTCCTTTGCTCCGGTTGATACGTCCCCCTCTATTGCAACAGTGAAGGGGTCTCTGGCAAAGCCCATCATCACGTCTGTGGGCAGAGCAAGTCCATCCAATCGACCGGCAAAGTTCTCTTTCAACCTCGCAATGAAATCTGTCATCACATCCGTGATTTGTGCCGGAGATGTGATGTGTTTGGGGAGCGTCGGAAAATGCAGCATCCGACCCGTGCTCAAGTCGGTAGCGAAAAGGTCCGGCTTGACTTGGATCTGCTCCACTAGATAAATGACCGTTTTGTCTCTGTTTACGCTTCAGAGTTGAGAGAGACATGTTTTAGAGTTGCTATCATAGGACCACCGTTACTAGCACCACTAGATGCACTTTCAAAAAACGTGCTGCGTTGTGGTTTGGTGGTTTCTATGCAACGCGGAGTGTTGCGTTCATGGTCTGTACTATTGTAGGAATTTGGCTACGGGAGGCTGGGCCACTCGGGAGTTGGTTCTGGGCCGCATCCGGCCCGCGGGCCGCCAGTTGAATAGGCCTGACGTACAGTGTGGAATGAGAGCTCGTGCCTGCGTAAGCACGCAGCTGAGTAGGCAGTGTGTCACACTGTCACTCGTCCCTGGGAAAAGTAACGTTCCGGCGAATTTAAAAAGAAACTACGTTACGTTACCAAATGTTCCGTAGTAGCGCGTTACACTACTTTTTACCCGGAAACAGTAGTTACGTTACTGTAACGCGTTACTGATAACCCAACACTGATACCAGCACACTTTAAAGACTCAAAGAAGAGGCTGCATTTCAGTGGGGTTATGATTATGGGCTACTTCATGACAATCAGTTAATTAATAACTAAATCATAAAACTCATTTTTAGGACTTTGTCATGAAATACTATCTGAGAGCCAGCACAGGATGAACATGGGTTTATCAGCCCTTTCTGAGTGGATAGACTTTGTGGTTGGCCTTTACAAATATCTAAATAAAAAAGCAAAAGAGTGCTTTGGTTATAATTTGCCGTGGACAGCTGTTTTAATATTTTATTTCCTGCAGTGTTGCAATGGAATAATCTGAAAAGTACTTGATGATGCTGCTATTGAAAACCTGGGGAGCAGAGCAAACAATACTGCAGGTTATCTTCCCCGGAGTTTCTGAAAGATAATTTTATTGAACTCACAGGCATTCACTTTTTTCTGTCATTTGAGCCTCAGGTGTTGCAGCATGAGATGAAATCTAAGGCTGTAATAATTGACGTTATATATTCTTTGGTTCCAGGACTGTTAACACCTGTCCATGCAGCAGTTGTGTTTGAAAGCAGGCTTCTCTCTTTATCATCACGCCTGGTGGCAACAGTGAATTTCCCAGTAAGATCAAAGTTCCCCCGCTAAAGTCAGAGCGGAGCATCAAGGGCGACACCTTTCTCTCTGTAATGTCTGCAGGGATCTCCTCTCATTGCTGCGATCAATGCAACATGCACTATCATCATTTGTCACTTTAAAAAGCTCTGTTTGACAGCAACTTTTGACAATGTCTGTGTGTCGAGTGAGACAATGATTGGCAAGGGAAGCACTGTAGGTAGTGGGACAACATTAAGGTCAAACTCGGTACCCTCTGGTGAGACACAAATGGAAAAATCACACAAGATGAAAAAGCCCTTGCTGTCAATAGATATTAAAGAGTATTTTTTTAATGCAGGAGTAAAGAGGGGGGAGAGAGGGATTCATTCTGTCTACCCAGATAAAGCCGGACTCAATAATGACTGAACATCTTCACCACTTCTAATCCACAGGACACACACACAGCAATGCAAAGACAAAACCCAAGAGAATCGGCATTTATGTTATTTAAGAGTCAGTGAACCATATTTAGCTTTGGTAAAGATAGTTGGGTTGAGAGAGTGGATTTAAAGGGGCCCATTTTCAGACAATGTGCTACAGGTTAGCTGGCTGCCTTTGAATTTTTGTAAGCTCAGCCACCTTCAGGAAGCATGTGAAGTCAGCTAGAGAACGGTTGAGAATGGGAAGGAATTTTACACGCATCATTTAATGAGATATTATTCATAGTCAGTATATTACTTAGAGTAATATACTGACTATATTACTCGAATATAGTCAGTTTGTCAGTAGATACAGACAAACTGTCAGTTTGGAGATACAGACATAGTTCCGACAGAATAAAATCAATGTACTGCTGTGAATGTGGCTGTGGAGTATTGATAATAACTTAAAATCCTCAAATAAAACAGACTATCCATTTAATATTCAGTTAACCAAAACTTTAGAAAAAACGACTCCCTTGTTACTGTACATATGCCATTGAGTGAGCAATGACTGTTTAGTTCAGGCCTTTTTTCAGAAAAACAAACCAACAACAATAAAAATATGCATCCTCAGCAACCACTCAGGAAAGTACAGTACATTTTAAAATCCAACTTGACAAGCAGTATTTAAATGGTACCTGAAAAATAAATGTATCCAATTTAGATGACCCACTAAAGATTTACGAATATTTGAATAATATAGTGTAGGACCATACCTATATAAGGCCTATTTATACTTTTTATTTTTCAAAATACCAAACAGATCATGCATTTTATCCTTTCCTCATTTCGCCTTTCAAGCTCGGATTCAGTGAGAACAGCACTATCTGGTGGCCTGAAATATGTACTACAGCGTCTCCAGCGCTTTCGAACGGCAATGTCCGTGGCTGTCTCCTCCTGATTGGTGGAGTTGGCCCAATAGCCGTAGCACCACTTCTGTGACGTCATAGAAGTGTTCAAATCCGGATCAGTCTGTATCAGATCCGTTGCAGCCCCTTTTTAAGAGATTTGGGTATGGAGGAAAATAGAGAGGGTTGTGTTTTCTGACACTTGGTGAGTTCCCTGGAACACCAGGGACACATATTCATGTATAAGAGATGTACAAAAGTGCATTTTGCATGATAGGTCACCTTTAACTTTCATCCACCATCGATAATGGCTCTGCTCTAAGCATCCCAAGGACAGAGTCACAGCACTGTCGTACACGTCTGTTGAGAGTTGCACACATCCTTAATGTCAGAATTCATTCACTATAAAACATGATTGATCCATAAAACATACATGGCTTTAACAGGTTTTGATTACTTTGCCTACCAAGTATGAACAATTATGAACTGCTGCAACATTTACCTTTCTTGACTAGACTAGAACAAAGATATGTCCTCTTCTTTTCGGATGCAAGAAGTCGCATTAGCTGCAGGCTACAATTCTGTATTTGCAAATCCAATTCACTCAGCTAAATGATTTTAAATCCTGAGTGACCTTTTTCTGCTGTGGTGGCATTTAGTGCTAAGAGGGAATGAAAGAGAGTGAAAGAAATGAGCCCTGTGAGAGGGATCCCTACAGCATCTCTCAATCATCAGATAACAGATGTTTGGGAATTTGTGAGAACACGTTTACACATGGATAGAGAAACAAGAGGGTAGACTCTAGTGGAAGACAGGTTCTGCTTACAGAGTTAGGCAAAAATCCAATCACAGTCTTTCTCCAACCTGGTTCAAGCAACAAGTAGAAAAAAGCCCAACTTAATCAATTTAATACTTTAGAATCCATGTTTCAATCAACGAAAATCCCCTTTTACTATCATATTACTCCCAGAAAACATCCTATTTGACTATCCATCTGCCTAACCCCATGTTCACAATAAATAAGGAATCTCGATCACTATCTTAGGCAATCTATCCTCTTTTACTATCATATTACTCCCAGAAAACATCCTATTTGACTATCCATCTGCCTAACCCCATGTTCACAATAAATAAGGAATCTCGATCACTATCTTAGGCAATCTATCCTCTTTTACTATCCAAAAACATCTCCAAACTTTTATTCTCATAGCTTTTATCTGTAGCCAGGAAAACCCTGTTACTCAACTGGAAGACAGCTGGAACAGCTCACATCCACCTTAAAGGGCAATATAATCCCATTTAATAAAATCTTTCTCTTCGCAGTACAACCAGCGCTGATTACCACCAATAATAATAGAATAACTTCAAAATATGAAATATCACAATATCCGATCTTCTCTCCTCTTGTACCACCAACCACCCCTTTCCTCCTACTCTTGGTCTTCTACATGTTTCTCTTCATTATATTTTCGGGATTTTTGTTTGTTGAAACAAAAGATGACTTTGTTAAATACTTTTCGCATCCATTGTTGTAAATTATAAGAAAAATCACTGGGCGAGTTGAATACACGCGGGTCATCCAGGGTGCCTACACACTGAAAAAACTGAAACGTTGACTTCAATTCAATGTATTATGTCAACAGATTTCACTTAACTGTATTAGGTTAGTTACAAGCAATTCAAGAAATTACATTTTTTATTTAAACCTAATATTATTGCTTTCAACAGTCAATGTTTTACGTTTTTTCAGTACAGCTTTACCAATCTCTCTCAAAGTCACCTGTTACTTAAAAGTCAGTTAACAGCAGTTAAAGAATACAGTTTAGAAATCAAATACTTGGTTTTCCTTATGGATAAACTGAAGATATTTTTCTTACACACAATCTGAGGACTGATCATATTCTCCACAGTGTTGAAGTAACAGCTACGTGTCTGACATTCTATGCTCGATACATCTACTTGCTCAGTTTTTTTCTCGTCTTCCAGCTATACAGATTTTCTAAATTGTGAACTGTTGAAGAACCAGGAAGGTTTTGAGTGGCATTATTCTCTCCAAGTAATTGTCTGTTAATGATTTCAAGAATCCCGTGAGTCGCTGCAGCTCTGTCATGTCAAGACTTTTTAGTTTTACATGGCTTGACAAGTGCCATACTCCCACAGGGTGCAAGAGGGGAGACACAGGGAGGCAGCGAGAGAATGGAGGGGAACAGATAAAGGGGAGAAAAATAGAGGCAAGGTAAAGGATTTAAATGAAACATTTTTTGTAAGGCCTATCAGTGTGCAGATGTGCAGTTAGTTCACCTCTCAAAGTTTTGTTATAATGTGCCACTCACTCCCACTGACGGGGATTTCCAAAGACACAGATTCCTTGGTTCCATTTCCCAAGTTTAGCTGGCTTGCATGTGAGTTGATCAGACTGACAGAGCTCTACGCCCCCAGAGATGCCAGCCTTGCCAAAGTTCCTTTGCTATCCCTCCCCTCCTGCTCGGCATTCCATTTGACAAACTCAAAGTGGCACTTTGGCGCTGCAGCATTTTGATTGTTGCTTCCCCCCCTAAAGTACCTCTCCTGTACTCACACAACCTGAAAGCTTGGAAGTAAATATCTAATAAAATTCCGGTTTATTGTTTTATGTTATTTCCTCATACATTATTAGATTCTTCTGTCAGTCATCGAAGCCATGAATCTGCTCATCATGTTATTTTCAAGCTCTCTTGCCTGGCCTTTAGGAAGCAGCCTTGCCTTGCGGTTTACATTGACCTCACACTGCCCATGCCTCTAGACTCTCAACATTAATGCAACGTGTTCTTACATACGAGGGAGAACCCCAGGAAGAGTCAAAGGGCCATGTGATACCTTGCCAAAAGCCATAAACAACCTTGATGCCAAGACCTGCAACTCCGTGACTCTGTGCTTGGTTCATGGAAATATGGATATGATGTCTTGAAACAATAAATGAAAATACATTCCAACCATTTACTTGGTTTCTTTCTTTCCCTGCAAATAATGAGAAAAAGCTTCAATAATTATAAAGAAACCAACTGCTGCTTGATCAAAGCAGCAAATGGTTTTATGAAGATAACCTTTTGATGTATTTTTTCCCAAACTGTTACTATTTCCTGACAGTAATGCACACGACATACTTTCTGGAAAAATCATGTTACTTTCTGTCTCTCCAGTTGTCCTAAAGGCATTTACAAGATTCCACCATGCCTGAAGGTAAATAACCAATCAGAGCCGAGGAGTCTTTAAGGCAGTGTTAATTCTGGCCAAACTCTATCTCTAGGCAGCGCTGATCAACTATTCATATATTTATCTTCTGAAATGTTTTTAGAAAGACATTTTAGCTTAGAGTTGACTCGTAAAATGTGAAAGTTTGTGGAACAACAGTTCCAGACAGTTGAGCCAAAACCCCGCCAGCTGAAAAAAAAAATCTATATTGTTTCTGAAAACTTTTGAGTCCAGAAATAAGCAATGCAGACATCTTTATTTATATTTAATCAGGGTTAAAATCGGGGTGACACATTCTGAGGTGAGGCAGAGCTCATCTGTGCCTCACCTCACCCCACAGTAACTGGCTTGAGCGCGCTCACAAAATAAGTGCCCGCGTTAAATTAGTGCCCGCGCTCCAGCAAATTACTATGGGCTTACGAGAGGCAGAGCTCGTCCCTGCCTCACTTCTCATCGCTACCGCTAGTTGTAGCGGAGCTCGGCAAATTTGCTGATTTTGACTTTAAAAAGCGATTGGAATCATACATAAATCACACTTACGTCACAGATCAGTGGAGACATTTTATTATTATTATTACTATTTAGTTTTTCTTTAGTTGTTTTTCCATTACATTGGAGTATGACAGGTGAGGCTCTGCCTCCCCTGCCTCCCCTGACCGCTGAAAGAAACCAATGTTGACTTCCCTAAGATATCTTGAGGTAACAAATGTATCGTTACTGACAGAAACATTATAACTATAACTACAGGTCAGGTATCAGAAAAGCAAACCATTGGTCATTTCAACATATAATAAGCTGTCTCAAATGTCTTATGTCTTATCACGGTCCTGCTAATGAAAATAATACCCATTGAATGGACAGTACAGTAATAGAGCATGTAGCTTGCACATCTTCCGGTGCAGACTGAAAACTCATCTCTTTCGACTCCACTTCGATCGATAGAATTACTAACAAATAATTGCTAACAAAACACTTATATACTAATAAAGGACTGGCTTATCTAAAGCCAGTTGAGTAGCAAATAGTTTGGGATCTTCCTAGTAAGCAATTTCCTATGAAATGACCAAAGGATTTCCCAGACCTTCAAAATATAGGAGGTTTAATACAAATGCATTTTTAATCATTCACTGATATTTCCATGTCTTTTATGGGAACATGTGCAGTTCTGTTTTAACTTATTATTTTTTCGTGTTTAATGCCTGTCTATCTGTCAGTGGGCAATAATACCTTAATTAAAACAAACTGCTGAAACTAATTACACTACTATCTAATAAATTGCATGTGGGTTTTAGCCATCTGTGTTTTCATTGTGCTGTACGGTCCGTGTTACTTTACGTTTTGATGGTTTGTATATTTGCTTGTTTCCGGTGTGAGAAAGACGAGGGGATATATGGTTATATGTCATCCTCTGGGCAGGACTGAATACTGATTGCTGGAGTGTTAGCATGCAGCTGCTGCAGTGGAAGGTGCTTCAGTTATCATCTGTGACGGCTCGGATCCAGTCGGCTTGATCCCCTGCACTGGAGTGTCACATTGGGCCAGGAGAGTGCTTGGTCGAACCCATGTAATGGAAGCAACAGAAAACATTGACGATCCAAGGGGGAGTCTTGACAGTCCCCCTCCCCCCGGATCAGAGCCTCAGAGCCGGGGTAGCACTGGCTGATCTGCTATATGCTAATTGCTAACGAAAGATCCATCCGTCTCCAAGCCGCCACCCTCTCTACTCCCGGGGCTAGCCAGTTAGTATGCTAATTTCTGTAGATATCTCTGCAAGACAATACATTGTCTTCGACATAGCGTCAACACTATAACCTCTACACATTATGATGATAATGTTCATTTTTGTATGTTTTGAAATGTACGTTTAAAGGGCTATTTTGCAGTTTTCAGATAAACCAATTGTTTATGACTAATAGAATGTTCCTACTGATCCTAAAGATTGTGTCATCTGTATATCACAGTTCATGGTCATTTGACAGCAGCATTAGTAGCCCTTACCAGGCCTTTACCCTGTTTTCTGTCACAGTCTCTCTTTGATAATACCATTCCTCCTGCTCCTTGCACTCCCCTCCACATGATGTTTTCATCTTGATTTGGTTCAGGCCCTCTCTTTTCTTTAATTTCCATTCCACTCTCTGCAGCCAGCCAGGACTTGATGAAGCCCTCCCTGATAAGCCTGTGCAGTCATGCTAGAGACCTTTAGAGCCACCATTACAGCCAAGCTGTGTCAACCCATCAAAGCGAGGCCCAGTGTGAGCCGAAGGGCAGCCCAAGGTTGCTGGTCCATGACCTTTGAATGAATTTCAATGAGGCCTCTCGGCAGGGGTCGCAGAATCTGGCTCCAACAAAAATGGATGCCAAGAAATACGAGGCAGAGTAATGTGGTATCTTTAAAGGGCTATCGTAAAAATCATGTACGGACCTTTCACTGTGGGAATATATACCCAATCATAGCTGGAAAAGGATAAGTACAACTGAAAGACTGGTTTGCAGTGGAAAATGTTGAGAACGAAAGTCATTAAAACCATTATTTTCATATTTCTGTAAATATATGGGTTTTATTCAATATGAATCTGTGTAAGAGTAATTATGAATGCAAGCTGACGCTGAGGTTTGACGGCAAGCTAACCCTGCCTACATACCCTTCTCGTGCATCATCTATCTTTCAAGAGACATAGAGTGAAGTCTGGGATCCTTGGTTAGAGTTTTCTTCGCCGTATGAAAACCTTGGTCTGAAAACCTTGGTCTGAAACGGGAGACTTTAGACCAGGGGTCTCCAACAGGTCGATCGCGAGCTACCGGTAAGTTGCAAGCCCTCAATAGGTAACTCGCCAAGCAAATCCAAAATGTTAAAAATAAACACAAAAAAAAGGAAATTAAATTAAAATAATCTACCCTATGCATAATCAAAACCTCAATCATAGCAAACTTTATCTACTTACTACAACTCTATATCTATCTAACACCCCCCACAATGAATATCGACCAATCACGTTCTTGCTTGATTTGAGAGACCAGCGTTGCAGTCGGGAAGAAAAGCATGTGGAGCAGCACCTCACCGCTTCATAAGGAGTGTGACCGTGATGTTCCTTCTGTCAGAATCTACACAACACATCAGCCCCATTCAACAGCCTAGTCGTGCCAGCCTATACATCACATGAGGGGCAGAGTTTTACTCTGTGTGTTGCAACTTGCATATATATTTATTGCACTTGACGCACACACACGCATGGCGTAATTTCCACTGGGGACAGGGGGGACATGTCCGCCCCTCTTTTCGAAATCCCGTTTGTGTCCCCCCACTTTACAAATATGTTTATTATTATTTTTTAACGCAAGCCATCATCGCCACAGAGGAGCACACAGCCTCTGTCTGGTTTATCTGAATTCACAAGCAGGGATAGACAAAAGCAGAAGCCTTTTTTTCCAAGATATTTGTGACCCCCACTAGTTTGATCCTCTTCACTTCTGCCCCCTGGATGATAATCAGGACAGCTGTATATGTCTTGTCCACCAACAGCTTTTTGGTAATATTGAGCTTCAGGTGATTCTTGCACCATGTGACGGAGCATCAGTCCTCTGTACTCTCATTGTTGATGCGTCAACAATGGAGGAAACATTGGAAAAACGTTTTCAGTTGGCAGGAAATCTGAGGATGGAATCTAGATATTGCAATGGTGGTTCAGGATACAAATATTTTAGTTCCTCATCTTTTGCATTATTTACTATTCACAAGCAATATGTCATTATACAGTATGACCAACACCAGACAGTCAAACTGCTCATACATGTAAGCCAGTCCTAGGAATTAAGATGGAATGAAATGAACTAATGCATGAATTCATATGAAAAACAGATTTTTATTTAATTGAAAACCAGGATATTGTGATGTTTTCCTTATTAACTTGAGTTGTATTTTGACTGTTTCTCTCAGTGGGTAAAATAAAACTACAGTTATTAACTTCACTGCGATTTTAATATTCTTCTCTATGATCTATCTTGTCCCGGATCTGCCGAAAGCAACAAATGAGAATTCTCAGATAGCCACGTGGAGGTTCTACCCCGGATATCAAAGTGACAATGTTGGATAAATGGGCGTCACAGCCATTATATCAGGGTGGGACAAGTCCCCCCCAAATGATTAGTTTAGACCCCCCTCCACTTTTACCATGTGGAAAGTCCATGCATCGGTCTATCCACTCGCCGCTCTTTGTAGAGCACTGTGTCAGTGCTTCATTTTCAAATCCATTCCACTTGCTTATTGTGAGAATGCCATACAGTCTATGGAGAATGCAAAAAATCAATTAAATTCTGTACCATGTTTTCGCTGCTACTTTGTACCAAGGCAGATTCTCAGAGCCGTACACATGAGCTGTGCACATGCTGCGTTTTTTGGTAGCTGTGTCTTTAGTTGTAAGCCCAGTGGCGAACTGTTCATCTGTCATATCCAGGGCCGTCCCTCCCTACAGGCCGATCATGCAGGTGAAAAGACAGTTTCAGTCCGGCGCAAGCAAGAGGGAAAAAAAACAAACATGAAGAAACTAGAGCATCACTTGAAGGTTATTGTATAAGTCAAATGTCAAACTTTTGCCAATTGCCATATTAAAACATCAGCTGTAATTCACGACATGAAGAAGGTGGTCTCTGCATAGGATATAGGCTAATGGAGATGCAGTTATTTCCAGCATTCTTTATTTACCATTCATTCAAGTATGTTATGCCTTTTATCTGCTAATGTACAGGAGGAAGAGTGATAAACTGTATGTCAAGTTGGCTTACATAACAGTTAAAGTTTACAGCCTAAAAAACATGAATTGTATCCCCTTTTATTCATTTTTATGGGGGGGGGGTTGCAAATTGGCCAGGGACGGCCCTGGTCATATCATACAATAAAGCCATCGAAAAGAATAGGATACAGCATTAAAAGTTATTCTGGGTCTTTGTGTGTCATAGCTTGGCTGTGTGTGTGGCACGACGAGCGCATTTTATGTGAGCGAGCGAGCGAGCGAGAGAGAGAGAGAGTGAACCAGAGAACGTTAACATACATAAGGAGTTGTTTCTACAACAAGGAGGAGGAGAGCTCTCTCCTGTCAGACAAATCTTATAACGTCAGCTCAGGGAGGTAAAGGACTCTCCGAGTGTTTAGATCGTTGACTTTAGTCTAAGTTATCTCATGTAAACAAGTATTTCCAAGGCACACCTTTTATATTATCATTATAAAAAAACAATAGAATAACAGCTATGAAATAATTCCAACTCATTCTATAGGACAGTAAAACAAAAATACAGTTTAAAAGGGGAATGATTTGTAAAATATGCATAAAGAAAAAGTAAGTCTGTTTTAAACAGTATTGTTTCACAAGGGTGTTGAGAGATGTATCCATAGATTTAGTCCCTAACTTTGCTCTCAAGTGCACCAGATAGATGCATTTAACTTCAACATTAAAAAAAAAATCTTCCCGGGGGAGCATGCCCCCGGACCCCCCTAGAGGAGGTGAGGTCCACCACTTGCCCACACCCCTCGTCAAATTGTCCGTCAAATTGTCCCACCCACATTGAGGATGCTTCCTATGCCCATGGTTGGATATGATTGGAGATGTGAAATGATTGGGAGCACATTTTCAGTCCCTCTCAAATCCATATGAAAACTCACATACCTCTCTAAAAAAGATGCATAATGGATTAATCAAACATCTGGATTGTGGGAAATGTTTACTCATAACTGTGTTTTAACAAGAGTGTGATTTAATATGTACTATTATTTCAAGAAGGAGTATTATTTGCATTCAATTGAAGCTTTGGGAGTTGCACAGGCCTCTGCTCTGTAGAGTTGCTCAGGACTGACTGAGGAAGATGCTCTGAGGCTGGCCTTTTATATGTCTACGTTACCATGACACATGGGAAACGCTTGAGCTACTCAAATTCGGCTGTCTTTGCCGACACCGTGGTCCCATCTCAATGTCACCGTACTATAATACGATGGCTACACGACGGCATTGCGAGGGTTTCACGTAGTCGTGTTGCCTTCCTAAGACAATCGGGCAGCTTCTTGTTTCGTTCGTATTGTCTTTGTGAGATGAAAAATGCCCGATGGCACCGATGATCAACCAAAGTAAAGACGAAGATGACACGATTTGACAAGATGCCCTCATGATGGCCTTACGAAGGGCAAAATGAACCTTCAAAAGGTCTTTCGGCAATTTTTTGGCATGCCAAAGATTTTGCCACCGCTCACGAAGTGAGAGTCTGAGAAACTCCACCGGCGGTCATACGATGGCTTAAGATGCCCTCACGAATGGCCCGATGTTGTTATGATCAGAGCCGAATTTGAACATTTCCTTTATCGTTTGTCCATCTGGTGTCAATTTCGGGACCGTGTGACGCGGGCTTTACTGGATGACAGAGGAGACTTTTTTCATTATATACTAAACAATTACCAAAAAATCATGCAATGATTGTATCACGTTACAACGTTTTCAGATAGTAGAGAACACAAGAGTTTTAAAACATGTATCTAGAGGGCTAGGGTAGACTTTTACTAGACATTCTGAACTGAACATTTAACTCAAATATACAGTTTTCACTGCTGCTCTCATGATGGAGATTGGCATTGCATGTCATTCCTTTGGGCAGTTGGGATCTTAAGCAAACTAAAGATAAGCAGAGTAACAAACTAGAAATACATTATGTTGCTCCCTCTCACGCTGCCTCAACAACAAATGCCCTGTAAACTCTTTACAGTCGGACAAAATGGAACAATGGATCTAAAGTGGGATTAATATAAAAACGGGAGAAAAAGAGTTCTCCCTACCATTATTTGAGCCAAGATACCTTCTTCCCTGTCAACAGCTGTATTAACGCCCTCTACACTGAAAATCTGAAACATTCAATATGTGTCTCTCCCCAGAAAACATTGGAATGGATTTAAGTTGAGGTACACTGAAAAAGCTGAACATTTGACTTTGATCTATACTGTGTTACGTCAACAGATTTCACATACTACACACTGTACTAGTTGAAAGCAATATGAATATGTTTAAATAAAAAATATCAGGTTCAACTTGATATTATTGCTTTCAACTAACCTAATACAGTTATCTGAAATCAGTTGACATAAGTATATTTGATCAAAGTAAAATGTTCTGCTTTTTCAGTGTAACTCAACTTAAATCCATTCCAATGTTTTCTGGGGAGAGAAACATATTGAGTGTGTGCCCCTTCACCTTTCTGTAGCAGCTATCTGATCTGACGTTATGGCCTTTCATAAGGTTACCTCCCACTCGTACCTCATTACTGGACCCTCCACAGTGCCATTATCACGTCAGATTACGAAATAACTACAATCTCAGTCCGAGGGTTTCACTGTTTATCAACTTCCTCTCTCTCCCAGCATGCCCTGAGAGGATGTCAGGCTGCTCATCCTCGCTTATCAACTCAGTTACTGTGACCATGTTACAGACCTTAACCAAGTCTTGCAGTAGATATATCTGCAACTCAAAGGGGAAAAGGCGAAACAATTTTGGAAGTATTTTTTTGTTGTTGTCCCCTAATGAAGATGCGGGAAGCATATTTAATGCCAACTGTGCCTGATGGTTACAGGCCAATTGATACGGGGGACTCATTCTGGGATGTTTATGACTTGGGTCTGAGCCAAAAGGTAGTAAATGAGCCCGTTGAGATTTGGATATGTTGTTTGTCCTTTTGTTTAATTCAGACAGTGGCCTTTTTTAATTTGCATCATATCAGGGTGGGAGATCCTCCCATGAAAGCAGATACATGTGGCACATACAAATGTATGTTTAACGATAGATAATGGAGAGTGTTAAAAATGACACGCTACAAAGATGATTCTCTTCTTTTTGTTATTACTTGTTTCCTCAAATGCATCCATGTACACTATCTGAGACATTTTGCAGGCAATTGATTTCACCACTGTTTACTAGCAGTCATCACTAATGTTGCCATAAGCAATAAAAGTTCTCTGTCCTACCAAGGGTATAAATAACTTGTGTGAGCATATCATGGACGTAGTGGATGCCAACAATTAAAATGATAGCATTACATAATCATTACAAGCAGTTGGCTGCTATCATTTCATTTGGATCTCTCATGGATAGCTTCAGTCGCTCATTTGGATCCTTGTAGACAATTCCATTCCAAGCACCTGCTAATTTATTTTTAAATGTTTTTTATATATTGTTTGACTGCTTACTACCTGATTATTGCATTTATTTGCATCTGATTCAGTCTTTCAAAAGGATTTCACACCCAAATGAAATGTCTGCTACCTGAATAAGTGATGATTGGCATCCCGATACTGGCGTCTCCCAGAGACAGAGAGCATGCAATCTAATTGAAAGAATCTAACAAATCAAGGGAAGGGAAATTCAAATCATCTTTCCTGATAACTTGATCCTCTGGAATTTGCTGTGTGTATACGTTTAATCAGCTGTTGTAGCTGTCCTAATTGTTCATAAACCTGTCAAAGACAAGGCGAGTGTCGAGTGCCGCCTTTTAAAGCAGGGATGAGTAACAACCATCAATCAATTGTATTTACCCAGCCAGGGAGGTTTTACTTAGAAGAAGCAGAGCGTGTCTCAAGGCATTCACAAAATAAGACAAAAAACTTAAGAAGCAAACTTTATAAGTCTTATCGGAAGGGACTTTATTAGAAAGGTCCTTGCTGAGCACAGCCTTCCCGACCTACAGAGGTTGAAGTGGATGACTTCAAAGATAGTATGCAGAGAACATTTATTATCAGTTCCCGTGGTGATTGTTTCTGCTCCCTATTAAAAAAATGCCAGCAACCCCACTCCCCCCCCCCCCACGCCTAGTTTACCGCATAGAAAAGTAATGAGGGGAGATTAAACAGAGCACGCTCAGATGGGTTTGTGCCTCATGGGCATCAGATCACAGACAAATGCCAAGCCTTAATGACAAGAGCCTCATGATGCCAGTGATCTGAGAGGCAGACAATGGTCAGTTAATCTGAGTTACACTGAGCTTCTATAACCTCGGTCCACTCCGCCAAACAAGGAGTCTTCTCTCTGCAGCGAGGAGACTAGATTAAACAACAAAAGCCCTAAACAAGTGTCCGCTGGGAAGCGTGAGGTGCACTACTATATTCAAGCGGCACAACACCTTCCTGATGGGCTGCATGGTAATGGCAAAGAAACACATCATTATCTGGAGGTGAGGTACTTGGTTCCCCGCTCTCCATGTCTCCCCTCCCCTCCAGGAGTTATTGTGTACAAGTTAAAAGGCTGATTTACATTTATATTGCAAAAGAGAGGCATAGGGTTGTAATTGGTGTTGTAGAGCCTAAAACACACACAAACACATGCTTCTGTGCAGACACACTTGTGCACAGCGCATACTCATGTCCACACATGCAAACAAATAGTCTCTTTTTGAACCATCTGAAGATGACCTTAACTATGAGCAGGTGTGTGTGTACAGCTGTGTGTAGGAGTGACTGCTGTGAGAGATATTGAGTGAGGCAAGCTCTGAATAAAGAGATTAAAGTAAAAACAAATAGATATCTGAATCCACAATGTAGAGAGCCAGGTAGCGCTGTGCTGGGAAGGCAAACACTGCTTCCACATATCACATCAGCATCTCCGTCCCTGCCACCCTGCAACACAAAACACATCGCCCTGGGCACAATCTAACAGTTCTGTCAATAGCCGCAGCCATTTGTTTACCCCAGGCGCCTCCTAGCAGTGCCAGGAAACGCCAATAGAACTGCAGAGTCCGACAACGCCATAGATCCCACCGACAGAGACAGAGATTCATGTCTACTATACTATAGGAATAAATATGTTGATTTATCATCACATTGCTTGGCAGGGCTGCTAAATGATGTGCGTGTTCGGTAATCAACTACAAATACACAGCACAACTATAAAAGCACTGTTACATACTATTCAACACAACAGTTTCCCACATGTACACTGGTCAGTAGAATCAGAATTCCTTTATCAGTAATAAGTAATTAAATACAAATAAGTACACAACCATGGCTTAAATGAGAAGCGGCAATGTAAGTAAAACTAAGAGACATAAATGGCATATTAAAGTATTGCGACCTTAGAAAAAACTTCCTAGACAGCCTTAACATGTGTCTTCCGTTATAATTTGGAATTGAAAAACGCACGACAGTCTTTCTTCTCTGACATCATTACCAAAAACAAAAACAATGAACGTGCTTTGTTTGCTACCGTCGACAGACTAACTAACCCCCCAGTGTCAGTAGCCTCTGAATTTCTATCCACCAGGGCATGCAATGATTTTGCCTCCTTCTTCACTGACAAAATTCAGAAAATCAGACAAACAGTCAGTGCTTCTGTATCAGGTACACCAAATGTGTTGTCCCTATGTCCACCTAATATCAATTCAGACATCATGACACAATTCCATCAGATTAATGATAAAAACCTAGAGGACATTATTCAACTTCTGAAATCCTCCTGCTGCTGCCTTGATATTATTCCAACAGGATTTTTCAAAGATGTTTTTCCTTGCATGGCCTCAGATCTACTTCATATAGTAAACAAATCTCTTCACTCAGGTATTTTTCCACAGGCCCTGAAAACTGCAGTCATTAAACCGCTCTTAAAAAAGAATAATCTAGATGCTTCAGTAATTAACAATTACAGGGCCATATCAAACCTGCCATTTCTAGGTAAAATCATTGAACAAGTTGTTTTTCAACAGTTGAGTAACTTCTTGCATTTAAATAACTGTTTCGATGTGTTCCAGTCAGGCTTTTGTCCAAACCACAGCACTGTGACTGCTCTTGTAAAGGTCTTCAATGACATCCACTTAAACACAGACAGTGGCATAACTTCAGTGTTAGTATTATTAGATCTCAGTGCTGCGTTTGACACTGTTGACCACAACATATTACTCCACCTACTAGAAAACTGGGTGGGACTTTTGGAAACATTTCTAAATTGGTTTGAATCCTACTTAAAGGACAGAAACAACTTCGTTTCTATAGGTAACTACACATCTGAGTTGACAAATATGACATGTGGGGTTCCCCAAGGCTCCATCTTGGGGCCTCTTCGCTTTAACGTCTACATGCTACCATTGGCTCAGATAATGAAAAACAACAAAATAAGTTACCATAGCTATGCAGATGACACACAAATGTACGTAACAATTTCACCAGGAGACTATGCTCCAATTCAAACACTGAGTAAGTGCATTGAACAAATCAATGACTGGATGTGTCAGAACTTTCTCCAATTAAACAAAGATAAAACTGAAGTAATGGTTTTTGGAGCCAAGGCAGAAAGTATAAAAGTTAGCACTGAGCTTCAGTCTGCAATGTTCGAAACAACAGATAAAGCCAGAAATCTAGGTGTAGTCATGGACTCTGACCTGAGTTTCAACAGTCACATTAAAACAGTTACTAAATCAGCTTACTATCACCTAAAGAGCATATCTAGGATTAAAAGACTAATGTCACAGCTGGATTTGGAAAAGCTTGTCCATGCTTTTATCTTCAGTAGACTGGACTACTGCAATGGTGTCTTCACAGGTCTCACTAAAAAATCTATTAGAAAGCTGCAGCTGATTCAAAACGCTGCTGCTCGAGTCCTCACTAACACTAAGAAAGTTGATCACATCACTCCTGTTCTGAAGTCTTTACACTGGCTTCCTATGTGTCAAAGAATAGATTTCAAAATACTGCTGCTGTTTATAAAGCACTGAATGGTTTAGGCTCAAAATAAATTTCTGACCTCCTGCTAAATTATGAACCATCCAGATCTCTCAGGTCTTCAGGGACGGGTCAGCTTTCTGTCCCCAGAGTCAGAACTAAACATGGTAAAGCAGTTTTCAGTTATTATGCTCCAAATATATGGAACAAACTCCCAGAAACCTGCAGGTCCGCTGCAACTCTGACTACTTTTAAATCCAGGCTGAAGACTTTTCTTTTTGTCACTGCTTTTAATTGAACCATTCATATCTTAGACTGCACTGTAACTGTTATCCATGCATTTTTTCTTTTAATGTTTATTTTATTAACTTTTCTTTTTAATGACTGATTTGAAATGCCATTGTCTTAATGTCTTTCATTTTTTGTAAAGCACTTTGAATTGCCTTGTGTTGAAAAGTGCTATATAAATAAACTTGCCTTGCCTTGCCTTGCCTTCCTTCCACTGCCTTCAGCTTCTTTTTCAATTTCAGAGTGGTTTAGGCTGCAACATCAATCATCAACAGGAGGGTTTCTCATTAGCTTCAGCTTAGAAAGGCAGAAATGCCACTAGTTACTGTAACTATCAATTCCATTCAGTCCCCCGTGTCTCTCTATATCACAACGACTCTCTAATGGAAATCCATAAACTGATTGATGTGCATTGATTTCCAGTTGATCAGGATGATTTGAGGTAACAGCCCGACTGTGTCTTGTCATTATAAACTCCTGTGCTGGCATTAGGGCGAGTTTAATGGCTGCGGTGTGGTGTTGAGGGAGCCTCTGAAGTCTTGTCTGTAACTTTCTGTGCATTAATGTGCTCTGAGGTTAGTCATTTAAATGAGATGAATGCTGCATAGCGCTGCGTTAAAAGGGTTGACAGAGAGATGCTTATCCTTTGGTTGTAGTTGCAGGGAACAGCACATCTAACCACTGTAAAACCCTTATTGTTAGCAGAACTTATGCTGTATGAAAGAAGGGGGTTAGTGTCCGTGTGTTTAGCTGTACAGACAAGCAATATCAAGAGTTGGATGAACAAAAATACATTCAAAGGAAGAGCTTGTAGAATTAATTTAGTTTTTTTCTTGTGATGCATATTCAAAACATACATTATCTCTGCAGACTCCATCTGCATTTCAACGTGCCACACTGTGTTGTACAATGATTTTAAATGAGCTTTGCATTGGTATTTTTAAAGAGCCAAGAGAAGCCTAATGTATCTCACTGCCATGTAACCTCTGAGCAGTGCTTTCCAATAATATCTTGCTAAAAGAACAGCATTTGCTACAGGACGGGAAGGATTCATCATGTCGTAGATCCTGGATTATATTAAAAACAGATAACATCCTTTCACAATGTCGACAAAAAACAGGATTTTTGTATCAGATGGCCGTGGAAGGATTTTACTCTGCAGCTTGTTCAGTGTCAGTTTGTAAAGCCTATTTTGGAACAGTAGCCACAATATGTACTTTATGACATTTTAATGTCACAGTTTATTATATCTTTGTTTCAGTTGCTTTAAGACTATCATTAGATGTCCTGACCTTCCCCCCAGGAACTGAGCTGTTAATTGAAGCAATATTCGTAGTGGTCAAACTGTGGAACTTCAACTTCCATGTAAGTCGCATAAATTAGGCCAAAAAAATATGTTTTCCAAGTGACGTATACTGGGGAAGAGATGTCTGTTAATCTTTTTTTTAGCTAAATCAACTACCCAGTACAACAATTGAAGAACCCTTATTTTCCATTAATTAGCACTTCTTTATTAAATATTATGAATATGTCTTTATTATCAGGCTATGTTCCAAAATCATTCAAAGTAGCAGTGATAAAACCGCTTCTTAAAAAGCACAACCTCGATCCAGAGGTTTTAGCCAACTATAGACCTATTTCTAATCTTCCGTTCCTCTCAAAAATTCTTGAGAAAGCAGTCGCAAAACAGCTGTGTGATTACTTAAGAAACTATGATTTATTTGAAGATTTTCAGTCTGGCTTTAGAACACAACATAGCACAGAGACAGCTCTGGTTAAAGTCACAAATGACATTCTAATAGCCTCTGACAAGGGACTTGTCTCTATTCTTGTCTTGCTCGATCTTAGTGCTGCATTTGATACTATCGACCATGATATCCTATTGCAAAGACTAGAGCACTTAGTTGGCATACAGGGAACTGCTTTAGGCTGGTTTAGGTCTTATCTATCTGAACGCTCTCAGTTTGTACGTGTCAACGATGAATCTTCCATGCAAACCAAAGTTAGCCATGGAGTGCCACAGGGCTCAGTGCTTGGACCTATTTTGTTCACCCTATATATGCTTCCGTTAGGCAATATTATAAGGAATCATTCTGTAAACTTTCATTGTTATGCGGATGATACTCAACTATATTTATCAATCAAGCCTGATGAAATTAATCATCTAAATAAAATTCAAGACTGCCTCAAGGACTTAAAAACGTGGATGACCTTAAATTTTTTGATGTTAAACACGACCAAAACTGAAGTTATTGTACTTGGCCCGAAGAATCTACGAAACAAATTATCTAAAGATATATTAACAATGGATGGCATTAATTTGGCCTCCAGTGAGACTGTAAGGAATCTTGGTGTTATATTTGATCAGGATTTATCCTTTAACACCCACATAAAATCCATTTCAAGGACCGCCTACTTCCATCTACGTAACATTGCAAAAATCAGGCATATCTTGCCTCAAAACGATGCAGAGATACTAGTCCATGCATTTGTTACTTCAAGGCTGGATTATTGTAACTCCTTATTATCAGGGTGTACCAAGAAGTCAGTCAAGTCGCTTCAGCTGATTCAAAATGCTGCAGCTCGTGTACTAACCAGAGTTAGGAAAAGGGACCACATTACTCCTGTTCTGGCTGCCTTACACTGGCTCCCTATAGAACACAGGTTAGAATTTAAAATTCTTCTTCTCGCCTACAAAGCCCTTAATGGGCAGGCGCCATCTTACCTTAAAGAACTCATTATACCCTATTGTCCTACTAGGGCATTGCGTTCCAAGAATGCAGGGTTGTTGGTTGTTCCTAGAGTCTCTAAAAGTACAATGGGAGCCAGAGCCTTTTCTTATCAAGCTCCACTTTTATGGAATCAGCTTCCAGTTTGTGTTCGGACGGCAGACACCCTATCCGTTTTTAAGAGTGCGCTTAAGACCTTCCTTTTTGATAAAGCTTATAGTTAGGGCTGATTAGATTCAGCCCCTAGTTTTGCTGATATAGGCTTAGTTTGTCGGGGGACATCTTACTTCTTCCTTCTCTCTGTCTATACCTGTGTACTCTCATGTTCCGATTAACCCAGCTTCCCCAAATTTCTTTCTTTTTGGTGTCTATATACGCCGGGATCCGGAGTCATGGATGATCCTGCGGTCCTGTGTCATGGATTGCGAGTCCTGGATCTTGAGTCGTGGCTGCGGTCCTGGATCATAAGTCCTGGATGGATATCCTCGTGGATTCATCTTCTTATTATACACACATGCATTTCAAAACATTTGGACTACCTATGTTGCAAATGTATTATCTTTTCAATTTACACACGGCATCTATTGCACGTCTGTCCGTCCTGGGAGAGGGATCCCTCCTCTGTTGCTCTCCCTGAGGTTTCTCCCATTTTTCCCTTTAAACTGTGGGGTTTTCTCTGGAAGTTTTTCCTTGTACGATGTGAGGGTCTAAGGACAGAGGGTGTCGTATTGTCATACTGATATTCTGTAAAAACTGTGAAGTCCACTGAGACAAATGTAACATTTGTGATATTGGGCTATATAAATAAACATTGATTGATTGATTGATAAATCATTAGGCCCTAAATGTGTTTAATGTGCTAAAAGCCGAATCCAGAGTAATTTTTCCTTTCAATTTATTTGACTGAGTGGAGACTGGAGGTGACAGTGGATGTATAAAGAGAACAGGATACAGCGTTGGAGCCGGGACCCCTTTTTTTTGCACAATGACGTCACGGACTGACACGGAAGTTGTAGTACTCCCACTTTTAGATCCCCCAATATTCCAGGTATTTTTGTACTTGACAGTCAGGTCATTTTGACTTCATGCGCCACTGAGCGACTTCCATAGCAGCCCTGCCTCCAGAGCTGTATCAAGTTCTCATTAAACATCCATGGTCCTTGCCGAGGTCAACTCAATTGAAGTGCAAAAACATAATTGAAGTGCTGTCAAAGCTATTGGCTAGCAAGGTTATTAATAAACGTACACAATTCATGGATTTATTTTCAGTTGTTAGCTGTAAATCTTTATCTCTGACATGTTAAAGCAAAGAGTAACAGTAGAAAGTAGACAATAGTCATCAAGTCATCTTTAACTTTAGTTACTATTGTCAGTTACATAACTAAAGTTTGCCAACATTAGCTGACATACATCTTATTTTTGTCATACAAGACCAAATAAGTATGTGGCAGCAACACTCCTTTCCTAACAGGAATTAAGTGAAAGTCTGTTTTGATGGTTATTAATTCGACTTTTAGATTGTAAGAGGAAAATTATGTTATTTAAAAAATGCATAGTCTCAGTTGAATGCAACTATATGGGTTTGATAGAAAGTATCTTTGATGGATGGGTTAAGGCTCTTGTATATGCTGTGACAAAATAAAAGAGAATACAAGACTTACATTTTTTTTAGACATGCAAAGATGCTATCAACACTGCTATCTACTCTCTGTCAATTAAATACACAAGGTGTGTCAGTGTCAACCATGAGCTGTAGATGACTGTGCCTCTAAATGTCTGTGGTGGAAGTCTGACCACAGAAATAAAGCCAAGGTGAACAGCAATCTAAGATGTGTGTGTGGGAGAGGGCTCCTTAAAAGCGGATGAGGCATAAACAAGCATGATCACACTCCACTGAGAAAGTCAATATGGCTTCCCTGTGTTCCAAAGATGAGGTGACGGGCCGGTCATGCCCCCGACGCTAACCCCTGTCTTCTTCAACCATGGGTGAGAGAGAAGGTTCAAGTCTTGTGTCATGGTGTGTTCATCTGACTGACAGTGGTGTTATCTGGAGGTCAAGTCCTGCACAGCCCACAACCACTTAAGACACATACAGGAGGTACATGTGCTGTGAAAACTGCTCCGAGTTGAAGGTTTGGACTCAGGTTTATCTCCCTGTAGCTAACAGAGCATGGATGTCTCTTTTTATAGTAAGCATTTACTTGCCTATCAACCACCTAGCAGTGGGAATGAAAAGCATCTAGAATAAACTAATGCATCTTGATCTTTATTAAAAGGATTAGCAGAAAATGTCAGAGCTTGTGGTCTGACATTAATTAACTAATTTTCTCACACTAAAAACAGAAACATGGATACTGTAAAATGTATCAAATTAATTCGGTATGAATTTGAAGCATCTTGATAAACTTTTAATTATTCTCACAAAATGAATCGACAACCTATGACAAGCGGGCCAATGGGGTAACCAGCGGTAATTAAAGTTTAAAAGTCTCAAAATGCTTAAACTACTGTCACAAACTGGATGAATGTGAAGTATTTTGTTAAAGGAGGATGAAAGTGTAATTAAGGACCACTATTGGAGTGACTTTGATGGTTATTGGACTAAGGATTAATTCATTTGGATTCCCGCTGTATAAAAAAATTAAAGGATGGTGCAAGTGGAAACAAGTCACAAAGGGATTAAACTGTTTGAAACACATGCTCAAAGTAAGACGGATTTTGCTGATGTGTTTATGTGGATTCAAAAGTCTTAAATAATCTACAAAATGGCGGAGATCGATCTGATCGGAGCAACTGTGACAAATAATCCAACTGAAGCCGGCATGGACAATGACTATGTTTTAAAATTGCGCTTATCCAGAAAAGCCTGGTTTGGACACTTTACAGGCAGAAGAAACATTTCTATTAAAGAAAGAATTATATATTTCTGTCTTTTTATGCCTTTATAGCTACTAACTTGAATTTTTATTGAAATTAATTAATCAATTATTTTTTATATTTTATTGTAATGTAGAGACAAGACTTTTAGTGACAATCATGTATTGCGTTACAATTATATGTAAAAAAAAAAAGTAAAAAAAAGTCTAAATATGATATTTGGCCTCAAATCATGTGAGGCCTGGCGCCCACCCTGCGATCTTTGGTGGTTGGGAACCCCCTGCGACCCCAGGTTGGGAACCACTGCCTTAGAGGGATATTTTTCAAGTTTTTAATATACTCTTATCAACATGCGCGTGTGTGCGTGTGTATGTGTGTGTGTGGAGAGAGACATATTGTGAATATTTTATCCAATGTGTACCAAGGTTAATTTCTCCAGGTTATCTGTGGGCAGCAGCTCACAGAGCCGATTGCACTGAAGGTGGGAATAAAAACTGGCTGTCCCTGGAGTGCCATGAACTTTAACCTAGCACTCAACCAATGGATGAAGTGGATTTACAAGTGTGCTCCTTTGCATGCCAAATCCCCAAATCCTGTTCAGGGATATGCTGACGACGTGCAGGTGTCATCACGACAAGAGGATTTCATCATTAACATGCTTAAGCAAGCTACACTGAACAAAAATATAAACGCAACACTTTTGTTTTTGCTCAAAGATCTAAAACATTTTCTACATACACAAAATAACCATTTCTCTCAAATATTGTTCGCAAATCTGAAAAGATCTGTGATAGTGAGCACTTCTCCTCTGCCGAGATAATCCATCCCACCTCACAGGTGTGGCATATCAAGATGCTGATTAGACAGCATGATTATTGCACAGGTGTGCCTTAGGCTGGCCACAATAAAAGGCCGCCCTTAAACATGCATTTTTGCTTTATTGGGGGGGTCTGGGGGGGTCCGAAAACCAGTCAGTATCTGGTGTGAGGGTTAGGGTTAGGGTTAGGGTTAGGGTAATGTTGTGAATCGAGTGGCCCATGGTGGTGGTGGGGTTATGGTATGGGCAGGCGTATGTTATGGACGATGAACACAGGCCACTCGATTCACAACATTACCCTAACCCTAACCCTAACCCTAACCCTAATCCTAACCCTCACACGAGATACTGACTTGTTTTCGGACCCCCCCAGACCACCCCAATAAAGCAAAAATGCATGTTTCAGAGTGGCCTTTTATTGTGGCCAGCCTAAGGCACACCTGTGCAATAATCATGCTGTCTAATCAGCATCTTGATATGCCACACCTGTGAGGTGGGATGGATTATCTCGGCAAAGGAGAAGTGCTCACTATCACAGATCTTTTCAGATTTGTGAACAATATTTGAGAGAAATGGTTATTTTGTGTATATAGAAAATGTTTTAGATCTTTGAGTTCATCTCATGAAAAATGGGAGCAAAAACAATAGTGTTGCGTTTATATTTTTGTTCAGTGTAAGTGTGCCGTACCCCATGAGCGCCGCAGTGGAGGCAACCGCTGGTATAAGGCCAAGAACGACAAGCCCCCCTCCTATCTTGTAATGGGCCAACCTATTAAAGTGTATTCCTGTAATGAGACCTACCCATACCTTGGCCACAGCTTTAACATCGCTGGCGAGTGGGGGGAGCAGGTCGAGGAGCTCACTACAGAGTTTCTCCATCGTCTCCACCTGATTGACTTATCCCCCCTCCCCGTCCTCATGAAGTTCCAGGCTGTGAGAGAGGTGGCTTTGGCTAAAATTCAACATCTCTTTGACAATGTACACATCCCTCTCAAGGCACTGAAAAAAATGACAAACAAAACTGTCCAGCTGGTCAGAAAGTGGTTGGGCCTCAACACACACTCGACACGGGGCATCATATGTCTCCCATGTGGAGAGGGGGAGCTGGGAGTCCCCAACATCAATTGGACCTACATAGCCACCAGGCTAGCCCACCTGATCCACATGCTTAACAATGATGATGTCGCCGTAAGAGAAATGGCCAGGGCCTCTCTCCTGCTGGATCTACAAAGAGGGAAGATCCCCCTGGCCAGCGCAGACCAGAACAACTTCCTTGGCTTCAGGAGGAAAGACTCTGGGAAACTGGACTCTCAGGCCAAGGGCTTTGGGGTCTGGTCTGACTGGCCAGATCTCAATGACCTCTGCAATCGGACTGGAGTCCAGCTGAAATGGAGCAGACTCAACACACAGACTGAAGTCCCCGTCTCTGATGATCACAGACCCCAGTGTGGTTGTGAAGTCCGACATCACAACACCTCAGGAAGAGACTGTGGAACTGCACAGACACTCTTCAAGGAGGGTTCTGCTCAGCATGAAGCAGTCTGAGATCAGGCAGCACTGGTGTGGACTCAGATTACAGGGAAAGCTAGCCTGTTTGGGGTTTGCTGACCACTCAGTCTCACACTCAGTGTTTAAGAACACCGCTGTTGGTGAGGAAGTTCTGACATTTACCATCAAAGCAAGACTGCAGGTATTACCCACTAAGTACAATCTGTCCACCTGGTACCCTCACATTCACACTCCATTCTGTTTAAACCATCAGGATTCACAACAACACCTAGAATCCATTGCAAACGCCTGTACAGAGCCCATCATGTCCGTATTGTGGACATTGTGTCTGATGCGGTACAACACATCTTACCATCTAGCACAACAATGTACAATCACACTAGAGTGAGTCATAATTATGACTTTTTATCTCATTATTTCGACTTTTTATCTCATAATTATGACTTTTTATCTCATAATTTCGACTTTTTATCTCATAATTATGACTTTTTATCTCATTATTTCGACTTTTTAGCTCATCATTTTGACTTTTTATCTCATTATTTCGACTGTTTGTCTCATAATGTCGACTTTTTTATCTCATAATTATGACTGTTCATGGGGATTTAATTTTTTTCAAGTGGCGGAAATGGGCTTCCATACATATCCCTCCGAAATATGGTCTTAGATTTTACTGATGATTTAGAATTTATTGAAACTCCAGAGTCAACGTAAGAGCTATAAAGACACAAAAATAACAAATACATTTAGGCTCAATCCGTGTTAGAATCACTTTAGCATACTACCAATAGTTAACTGTAAACAGACAGCAAAGCTACAAAACAGCATATAAATGAATTCGGACACAACCTACATTTTATATTATAGTAAATACCAAAAACCTTGTGCCTCTTCGGGGGGTGCGAACATTTAAACATACACTTTATTCTTTACTTTCTCCGTCTTTATATGTAGAAGATATTATTTTTCTCCGTCATGTTGTTTCCATATCAACAACAACTTCCTCTCAACAGCGAAAACTCGCCTTCAAAATAAAACCATCTAAATAAAACAGGAAGTTAACCTAAATTACATTTAAAACATATATACAACTGCAACGAAAGTAACAAAAACAATGTAATATCCTTTTCAGTTTCACAGAACACAGATTGGGTTATTTACAATTTACAATAACTATAATGTGCCTCGGAAATAATCTTTTACATTATTCGTGACCAAACCGTTTGAGACTGAGATAACTTAGACTAAAGTTAACTATCTAAACACTCAGAGAGTCCTTTAGCTCACCTGAGTCTCTCAGTCTGACAGGAAAGGACCCTCCTCCAGCTTGTTGTGGAAATAGCTCCTTATGTCCGTTAGTGCAACTAGCTAAGCAGATGCTAACAACACGGTCCCTGCTGGCACCGGTTGTCTCTCTCTCTCTCTCTCTCTCTCTCTCTCTCTCTCTCTCTTCTCTCTCTCTCTCTCTCTCTCTTATTTTAAATTACTAGGTTAGCTACGTTATCTAGCTAGCTTAAAGCAGATTTTCAATAATATTGGAAGGAATACTGCAGTCACATGTTTTATGTAAGCCTATAAAACTAACATTTCAGATAAGTTTCCAGTTTCCATTGTATTTTGAGCTTCTTTCAGATTTTTTTTTTATTTGCAGTGGTTTTAGTAAGTTTTGTCAGGTTGGTGAAGAGACTTCTTAATTTGCATGTGTTTTGGCACATTTTTGTTTTTATATTTGCATCGTTTTTGAAATTGCAGCGCATTTATCCAAATGTAAGTGTTTTGGGTAGTTGTAGCGTGTTTGCCCCTGTCAGCCACCGTAGTATACACTGCCCCCAGTTGGTATTACAAACTTAATCCAACCATTAAAACTGAGTATCTTCTATGTAATGTGTTCTCACTGAGAGATTAAGAAACGTTTTGCAAGATAATGCTTTGCAAAAAATATTGTGTTTCCCATCAGATGGGTTATTAAAAAATCAAAGAACAATGTTACAGATGACTCATACAGAACTAGTTCATGGGGAGTGATCTTAGAAAAAAAATTCTCTCTGCCACCCATTGAGCTTCTCCAACCCAATGCTGTGATTTCCATCCTCAACATTTAACAGAGTCAACACTGGGACATCCATTCCCAAGTGTCAGTCAATAGGCTTTTGTCTCTCCCACACTCTTCCCCTCCCACATGTTTTGTGCTGAACTATTGCTGCCAAAGCCAGCCAAGGACGACAAGAACACAGGAGGAACGCTGCCATCTCCAGAAGGAGAGTCAGATGGCGAGGATTCTTTGTCTTCTCCCTTTCTCTCATTTCCTCCTCCTTTGGTTCGGGCTGGTGTCCTAACACTCTGATTCCCTCCACAACAAATGCAAATAATCACACTTGGTAATTTGCTGTGAAAAGGGGATGTCACAGCAGTTTGTGTGTGTGCTGTCTGTTTTGGCCTAAGCTCATCTGCATGCATAAGGAGATTGCTCACCTGCAATCTAATTAAACAGTGCATGACAAACCGTTTTGCTGAGCATGGGGATGTGGCTCAGTGTGCAGGTTATTAACAGGGCTCGAGGTTGTCCAAGTTATGACAGCTGCAGCTCAGAAGATGCTCGGTGTGACCCGGACACAACGCCCAGCCGCCTGTTGTTATGACAGCTCCAAACACTCCCAGGACTGAGCAATACATAGCTTGTCTTATTAGAGAACCCCACTAACTCTGAGGCTAATTGACCTCACCTGTTTATCTCCAAACAACCAGGATAGACCTTGCCCAATTGTTTCAGTTAAAACCCCCATTTCTGTGGTTGACAGTCCCATAAAGCACTGCGTCTTCAAATGAAGCAGTCATTTGGAAACAGTGGCAAATACCTCCTCTCAGACACAAAGGGGTTAGGAGAGGGGGGAACAGCTCGCTCCGCTCCAACACCAGCACACACTCATACTCTCATAAAACCACTCTTGAGAGTTGATGTACGGTGCCTGAAAGAGAGCTACTGAGAGCCATATTAAAGGCTTTATTACCAGTGTCAGATTCAAATTAGTGATGGTGAGCCCACCGTGTGTGTGTGTGTGTCTGTGTGTGTGTGTGTGTGTGTGTGTGTGTGTGTGTGTGTGTGTGCGTGTGTGTGTGTGTGTGTGTGCGTGTGTGTGTGCGTGTGTGTGTGTGTGTGTGTGTGTGTGTGTGTGTGTGTGTGTGTGTGTGTGTGTGTGTGTGTGTGTGTGTGTGTGTGTGTGTGTGTGTGTGTGTGTGTGTGTGTGTGCAGATTCAGTCTGACAAGGCAGATTTTCTAGCACACGGCTGATTTGGAATGCTTTAAACTAAGTTAAATAATATAATTTGGAAGATATCCATTTAGAGCCAGGACCAAAGTTGAGTGAGCAGTAAAAAAAAAAAAAGTCAGTGGAGCTACATGTGAGTTAGATTGGATCCCATGGGACAGGAGTGGGAAGAACTTTGTGATACTTTATAAAGGAGAATGGTGGCATTACAACGTTTTTGCTTCGGCTTACAATGTTGTCGTAGACCAGGAGTCGGCAACCATTTTGATATGAAGAAAAAAATTGTGATCAGTGTACCGACGATCGTGAACTGTCAGCGGGGGGGAGGCGCTCGTGAACTGTCAACAGGAGGGCGGGGGGAGCCTCGCTGCGGGGAAGCAGTGTGTGGACCTCTTTCACCTGTCAGCGCAACTTACATGATGCGGTTTAAACAAATTTAAATAATTTGTTTAAACCGCATAATAATAATGACGACCGCCGCCGTCCGTTCTGTGATTCTCCAGAACACACAGATGGCCAGTCCGCCCCTGTTTAGCATATTATTTTCGATGAGAGATGAGCAGATCGCCACTGGGCTTTCAACTAAAGACACAGCCACGCAAAAACTGCGGCATTTGTACAGGTTTTAGAGGGTTTAGACGTTCAAATAAAGGTTTTGAATATAGGTTCGATGTAAAGTCTACTTTTTTGTGACTTTCTGATCATTTACACAGCACATAAAAATAATGACTGAGAGTTAATTTTGTATTCTTAACCAAGAATCTTGAGCAACCTGTCAGTAACTTTCCTGACAGATTTCAGGACAGTTTGCAATGTAAACCCCACACAGCAGAAATGAAGCCAGTTATTTCAGATTCAGTGAAGTCATCAGTAGCCACACGATATGGCCAAGAGAAATCAATAAGAGCAGTCGGAGCTATTAAAGCTTCTCCAATCAGCACTTCTCAACTCTCACTTAATTCACTCCTTTTTTCCGCGATACATTGAATCAGCAAAGAGCGCTGATGTGACATGACATGAGAAAAGTTTGGTCATAACAAACATGCTCATCCGCTTACAGTCTGTTTAAACATAGTCTGGCTGTATCATGCAAAGTAACAAGATAAACCAGATTGCCTACTTGGATAAACTATAGGCTAGGCTACTATGCAGACAGCGTCAAATATATATCGAGGCTATATCTTGCATTTCCCATTTCCATCTATTGGTATTGCATGTACTTTAATTAAATGTCTTATGTCAGTAATTACAAATAATTGTGTTGTATCAGTTGAAAGCAATAATATTAATTTCAACCTAAAAACAATTATGTGAATTTGTTGACATAATATATTTAATTAAAGTCAACATTCAGGGAGTGTGTGTGATACTGGGGGACCATGAGACATCATTATGTTAAGGCTAACTACATTTCTTTTTACTCACAGTATAACCTCAGAGCAAGCACAAACTGAGACATCACTTTCAGAAAAGCAGCTGCAAGAGAAACCAACAAGACATCTTATCTTAAGTTTCAGCGGAGGTGGGTGTCAAAACCAAATAAAAACATATCACAAATGACCAATTCACCAGAAGCTCCACTAATATCCACTAACCCCCCCCCCCCCCCCCCCCCCCCCCCCCCCCCCCCCCCCCCCGGCATGGGAGAGGGACTTGATGCTCTCGCAGCTCCGGCACAAAGACTCAAACTGCATCCAAACTTGCAGAGGGTGACTGGGAAGAAGAAAATCCTTGTTCACTCACCTGTGCTGGTGAAGCAGAAGAGAAGAAGAAACAGCAGCCAGGAAACCATTGTTACCGGCCAGTATATGTCTCCTAGTTGCCAGATGATGAATTAACAGTTGGGATGAAAAGAGTGTTGGAGTTGACACACTGGAGCTTCTTCCCTCAGCTGCTCTTCTTGTTTCTCCTCTTCTTCTTTCTCTGCGTGTCTCTTTTCTCTTCCCTTCAAACTGCGTGCATCAGGCTATCTTTACTACTCTGGCTCCCATGCTCACTCGCTCTGACTCGTTGGTTCACTGGCTCCCCCTCTCTACCCTGCCTGCCTCTCTTTCTCCACGGTACAGTCAGGGAGGGAAAGTGCTTAAGAGGCTGGCTCCTCCCTCTCCCCGCCTGCTCATCTTCCTCTGCCATTACACAGTCTAGACCCAGGCACACGTTCTCCTGGATGATCCACCATGCATTATCATTTAATGGGACGGTAACATAATGTTTAGCACTTTGCACAAATGGATGATAAAATATTGATTGTGTTTGTTGACATCGAGAATGGAAATCCAATGAATGCAAGAGCTTTTTCAAACATGCAGCTTTGTCATTTTCTGATTATTTGTAATGGTTATTTCCCCCCTGAATAAATAGGAAGCAAAATGAATGCACTGAAACTGTAACGTTGACTTGAATTATTTATTATGTCAACACATAGCAATAATATTAAGTTAAACCTGATATATCTACTTTAACTTAATATTATTGTTTCAACAAACCAAATACAGATATGTGAAATCTGTTGATATAATACATTTCATTAAAGTCAACGTTTTAGTTTTTTCAGTGAAGTCTCACAAGGACATTAGAGATTTATTGTGTTCCACATGTTTGTGTGTCACCTTAAGAGCAGCTGATACAACCTGCCTGAAGTGCTCAAGGTGCGATGTGTCAGGGGTCAAAGCTCTGTGAAATAAATGAATGTGAGACCTTTCCATGTCTTGAAGAAGATCATTGAGATCTTCAAATCCATTCACACATTCACGAGGCACGCAAGGGTCAGAGTTACATAAATATGGAGCTGTGGCATGCAGTGGTTTTATTTCCACTTACCTTTTAAGTGATGAAATAGAAGTATGGTTGAATATTTATTTGAAGGTTTTTTGCCAGAGCTGTAATCAACCCTCTCACCTTTAAATTACTTGTATTCTTACTCATTTGTTTTGTGGAATAAATATGTAATTGCAGGAAACATAATTACTGCCTGGTTTAAGTTGCCAGTGTTATTTAATAAGGATCGTGTCGGGCCTTGGCTCATTTCTGTGTCTCAGCAGGAATAGTGCTGGAAGACAATAAAACACTTCCCTGAGAGTATTAGGACTTAAAGGTCACCTATTATACAAAATCAAATTGTTCATGTCTTTTATACATAAATATGTGTCCCCTCTGTGTAAAGGGATTCTGAAAGTTACAGGAAAAAAGATGCTCTCTCTTTTGTCCTGATCCATTTATATAAAAATCTGTCTGAAAATTAGCTGATCAGATTTTGGCCACTTTATGATGTCATAACGTTTTTTTGGTTGTGTAACCATTAGCCAATAACCAACCAACTTACAAATCTTAAAGTGAAATGGAATACAGTCCTACTCGCCAAGAACTGTCAAACACATACACTGCTCACCTCCTCCACTAAATCCCGTTTTTGTAACCGTCTGCAGGGCATTGTAATAGACACCTTGTGTTAGTTTGGAAGAGTGCATGGACAAACTCAATATCCTTTTCAATCCTAGTCACACGTCACTGCATCAAGATGGATCGTATCCTGGCAGGCACACAATTGTGGCAAAAGCTGCCAGAGAATAAAGTTTATTTTGCAAAAAGGGGATATATTGCTTAGTTGCAGTTAAAGCGGTTGACTGGAATGTCCAAGGTAACTGGGAGTCTTTGTTTTCTGGGAACACACATCATTGCTATGAGCACCTCAGGTACTACTCAAAATACCTTTATAACACTGGCCTGGAGGTGGAATTCTTGAAAAAATGAATTGAGGTTTTTGTTTTCCGCAGCATTGGGTGAACAGTACTTTTTAGTTGTGTATTATTTCCCTCCCTAAAACGTTCAGATGAGCTACAACATGCATTCTTAGCATTCTCAGCAGGTCAGAAACGATGGCTGTGGTCTATGAAATATCCAGTATGTCAGTACACTTGACTGGACTTCAGTTTGTTAACATTTCTATCTGGTATTGTTTTTGTCTTTTCTTTTTTTTTATATACTTTTTAATATAAACATTTGAAATAATGCTATCACACATACCATTACAAGGTTTTATTGTATCTCTTTGATGTGTAAGACAAGAACCAGTGTGATCACTCTAGTCTAGTACTCTGTAAAGTGGTATCCTTTTAAAGTTTGAATAATTATCCAAACAATTTTAATTAATTGAATCCCTGGATTACAGATTGGAGATGTTTTTTTACTCAATATGTATTCTTTTATAATTTAAACAATTTTGTAATTGTTCATTGAGAGAATGCAGTTGTTTTCTGGGGTATGGCTACCTTGCGATGAACAATTCGTTTTTCCAGTTTGGATTTGTCCATGTTTTCGTTTCCACAAACTCAATCACTTTGGGTTCGGGTGAGCGAATGCTCCGGTTTTGGGACAAAATTAACATGGGATCACTCCGATCATTGTACGTAGCCTACTTCGTCTCACTGGAATATTAACGGTCATATTGAATACAACATCGGCCCATTTTCTCCGGCCAATGACGGGAGAGTTTTGAAAGTGACAAAACACTGTTCAACACATTTAAAACACTTAAACAATTAAACAATGTTTACCCAGGATTCAGGCACCTTCCCTGGCTTGTAAAATGCGGTGATGTGCCCTGGAGGTATCAGACTATTTAAAACGTGTATACACAGGATTCAATCATTTTTCCTGGCTTGTAAAGTGCTGTGAAGCGCCGGCTGTTGCATTAAAACAGTTTAATGCACTTTTAACACTCATGTACCCAGGATTCGAGCTCCTTTCCTGGTTAATAAAGTAAGATGAAGCAGCCTGTCCTCTGGGTGCGCTCTGTGGGTCTCGCAGCCCGCTCCTCTCTGGCTGTGCTCTGTCTCTATTCACACCACTTTTCCCCAGGTTTCAGAGACTTATTGCTGGGTAGAAAAGCCATGTGCATCACCCTGGATCTCTGCATGTGTGCCTGTGAGTCTGAGACCCTAACAGCAGTGACTCTGCTGTTTTTACCTTCGTGTACATTTCGTGAGTCAAATGTGGACGAAATGGACAGATTTTTTGTGAGTCAAATGTGGACGAAATGGACCGATTTCTGTCCATATCAGCGGCTGTTGAATTAAAACAGTTTAATGCACTTTTAACACTCATGTACCCAGGATTCAAGCTCCTTTCCAGGGTAATAAAGTGAGATGAAGCAGCCTGTCCTCTGGGTGCGCTCTGTGGGTCTCGCAGCCTGCTTCTCCGGGGTGCTGGAGAGTCATTTTCAGGCTCCTCTCCACAGTTGTCCCCCTAAAAATGATTTAAAATCATTGTTTTTGCATTTAAATGATTTATTCCATCATTAATATGGTTCCCTAACACAATGCACATAGTCTGGAGCTCACTGGGGTCCTGCATATGCTTTAATCAGGCGTTTTAACACTTTTTCCCATGACAATTATTTTTATTCACTATCATTGGGCTATATAAATCACATTCCGGGTAATTGGGAGCACCATGGTACCTTTTACGATTTAAATGTATTATATATGTTTGGGCTATAAAAGTGACATTTCTGGGTGACTTTGTCAGTTTATGGAGCTTATCCCACAAATCCTGGAGGTTCCAGGCCGATTTTGGGAGCTCATAGGCGGCCTGCCATGCGCCCCCACCCGTGGAAAGAAGAAAACATTAAATAAAACGGTCAATTATATCTTAACATTAAAAAAAATGAAGTTTTAAAAAAAACTTGAATATCTTTCTATGTGCCAACGGAGAAGGGGCTCAAAAGTATGGAAGCCGATTTCCGCCACTTGAAAAAAATAAAATCCCCATGAAAAGTCATAATTATGAGATAAAAAAGTCGAAATTATGAGATAAAAAGTCATAATAATGAGATAAAAAGTCATAATTATGTGACAAAAAGTCATAATTATGAGATAAGAAAGTCGAAATAATGAGATAAAAAGTCATAATTATGAGATAAGAAAGTCGAAATTATGAGATAAAAAGTCATAATAATGAGATAAAAAGTCATAATTATGAGATAAAAAAGTCGAAATAATTAGATAAAAAGTGATAACTATGAGATAAGAAAGTCGAAATTATGAGATAAAAAGTCATAATAATGAGATAAGAAAGTCGAAATAATGAGATAAAAAGTCATAATTATGAGATAAGAAAGTCGAAATAATGAGATAAAAAGTCATTATGAGATACTTTGTCACAACAGACAAACTAGCAGCTCTTTGGCTCGAGTTCTCCTATTTATCTTGACACAGAAATGGATTGTGAGTACATTGAGGACTACTTTAAACGTGAAAATAAGTAATAAAGTATAAGTAATAAAAAAAATAAGTCATAATTAGTACTTTGTCAGGGTTATAAGTTAGTTACTGTTGGTAAAACAGTAAGGTTGTTTGTTACACTTAAATATGTTTCAGTAGTGCATTTTAGTGACCTGCCATTAATGGCAGAAGGTAAATAGTCAACATGACAGGTTAGAGGGGTCATGAAATACTACTTTTAAGTGAAAGTAAAAAGAAGAGTAGTATTATATACAGGTTAATACTGTATACAAATTTATTCAAGGTACAACAGATTTTATTGAATGTGAAATTCAATTTGACATGTGTTTATCACATAAAAGAGTAACATACAGACAGAGTGAAGGTATGTGAATGGTTATTGAGGAATGTAAGTTGAAACTGAAATGCATAGGATATTTAATATGTTTATATGATTTTGTGTAATAAAACAACCTCAGTAATCTGGAAGGAAACTGAACACAACATGTCCTCATTACTTCTGTCTCACCTGCACCATACAGGTATCATCACTGTTACTGTGGTCCTCATCGGGGACCCGTAACAGTTCTTGTAAATAATAATAATAAAATATCTTAAATTATGACTTTTGATCTCATTATTTCAACTTTCTTATCTCATAATTATGACTTTCTATCTCATAATTATGACTTTTTATCTCATTATTATGATTTTTTATCTCATTATTATGACTTTCTATATCATAATTATGACTTTTTATCTCATTATTATGACTTTTTATCTCATTATGACTTTTCATGGGGATTTTAATTTTTTTAAGTGGCGGAAATGGGCTTCCATACAAAGTGCTCAACCATTCGGCGCTTCGGGCCGAAGCCCCGGACACTTTTCCACTCCCCCGTTGCAACTTAAAACGGAGAGGGGAATCGAAGCCTCCCCTTTTCCTACAAAAAATTCATTCATCAATTTCAGAATACTGTCTGCACGAAATCGGAAACCCGGCTTTTGAGAGGACTCAGAAAAAAAACCGGCTGTCTCACTTCATGGAGGAATGCACCCGCTCCTTGTGCACTCTGGCTCGGATACATTTGGTGCCCAAAGACCCCCCAGCATGGTTCTTACCAAACTTTAAGTTTTTGAACTGGGCTCCGGAGGAATGTAACAGGGGGACAGGGGACTCTATCCGCCTTATGAGGCACTATTTTCGGATACATTTTAACACTTTTAGCCCTTTTTTTATGGTTCTCCAAAAAGTTAACAGACTTTTTTCTGAGTCTGGAGGAAAGTGAGGGGAGTTGACAGGGGACTCTACCTGCATTATGAGACACTATTTTCAGATACATTTTCTCACTTTCACCCCTTTTGTATGGACGAATTGAAATACATTGCATGGAGGATAGGACCGAGAGATGACAGACTCTCTGGCTGCCTCACAAGTCACTATTGTCGGACACTTTCTTTGCTTTACCCCGGTTCTATCACTCTTTCCTCCTTTGACCATTGATGCATCGGACCCATTGTTGCTATCACCAGCCCGCGTTGGTGCGGAGGTGGGACCATTTAACCAAGTGGTAACCCAAGTCCTCCCTTGGTCCGTGTAACATGCATTGAAGCATCGGACCCATGGCTGCAATCACCGGTTATGCTAACGCATATAAACGGAGAAACAGAAAATAATTTAAATACAGTTCATTCTGTCTATTTTAGTAAGGATGTCGTCCGAATGCCCGGTGTGCAGACTCTTCTATCTGGCTTTAAACAAGCACCTTAAGCACAAACATGCAGTGCGGAACCTGGAGGAAAGAGGCATCATTCTTAAAACCCTGTCCCAGCCTGAGTTCTCCCGAGATGAGGCACATCAGGTCATGGCAAGGCTGAAGCATAGTGTGGCCCTGCAGTTGCTCCATGACCTCCGAGAGACTAATCCCATCATTGGAATCGCTACATCATGGGATAAATACAATGAGGAGGAATACCTGGTGCACCCTCCACCCTTCTCCCCACATACCGAGTGTGACGAAGAAGACTGCAGGCAGGTGATGCTGGAAAATTTGGCATTGAGGGCTCAGAAGGATGCCCTCATTGATGAGGTGAAGACCCTGCGATCCAGGCTGAAAAAGGGGCTAAAACCCAGGAAGCAGAGTGCCACTGCTGCTGTGCTTGAGGAAGAGGAAGAATGTATACGATTTAAGGGCCTGGCAATCTCAAGTACTGTGAAGTCAACTTGGAAAATCCTCACAGGAGATCAAGGGGTTAAAAAGTCGGGCTGATTGACAGAGTGGCAGCTGTCTGAAATCATTCCCTAATTGCTAATCAGCGTCGCTGCACCTTTAAAAGCAACGCACCTGAAAGAAGGGCAGTAATGAAAGCTGGAGAGGGACAAACTAAATCAATCAATCAATCAATGTTTATTTATATAGCCCAATATCACAAATGTTACATTTGTCTCAGTGGACTTCACAGTTTGTACAGAATATCAGTATGACAATACGACACCCTCTGTCCTTAGACCCTCACATCGTACAAGGAAAAACTTCCAGAGAAAACCCACAGTTTAAAGGGAAAAATGGGAGAAACCTCAGGGAGAGCAACAGAGGAGGAATCCCTCTCCCAGGACGGACAGACGTGCAATAGATGCCGTGTGTAAATTGAAAAGATAATACATTTGCAACATAGGTAGTCCAAATGTTTGGAAATGCATGTGTGTATAATAGGAAGAAGAATCCACGAGGATATCCATCCAGGACTTATGATCCAGGACCACAGCCACGACTCAAGATCCAGGGCTCGCGATCCAGGACACAGGACCGCAGGATCATCCATGACTCCGGATCCCAGCGTATATAGACACCAAAAAGAAAGAAATTTGGGGAAGCTGGGTTAATCGGAACATGAGAGTACACAGGTATAGACAGAGAGAAGGAAGAAGTAAGATGTCCCCCAACAAACTAAGCCTATATCAGCAAAACTAGGGGCTGAATCTAATCAGCCCTAACTATAAGCTTTATCAAAAAGGAAAGTGCACTCTTAAAAACGGATAGGGTGTCTGCCGCCCGAACACAAACTGGAAGCTGATTCCACAAATGTGGAGCTTGATAAGAAAAGGCTCTGGCTCCCATTGTACTTTTAGAGACTCTAGGAACAACCAAAAGCCCTGCATTCTTGGAACGCAATGCCCTAGTAGGACAGTAGGGTATGAGTTATTTAAGGTAAGATGGCGCCTGCCCATTAAGGGCTTTGTAGGCGAGAAGAAGAATTTTAAATTATATCCTGTGTTCTATGGAGCCAGCGTAAGGCAGCCAGAACAGGAGTAATGTGGTCCCTTTTCCTAACTCTGGTTAGTACACGAGCTGCAGCATTTTGAATCAGCTGAAGCGACTTGACTGACTTCTTGGTACACCCTGATAATAAGGAGTTACAACAATGCAGCCTAGAAGTAACAAATGCATGGACTAGTTTCTCTGCATTGTTTTGAGGCAAGATATGCCTGATTTTTGCAATGTTACGTAGATGGAAGTAGGCGGTCCTTGAAATTGATTTTATGTGGGTGTTAAAGGATAAATCCTGATCAAATATTGTCATGTCTAAGAAACTTATAGTGAAAGTTTATTATTTATGTTAGTTTTGTCCTGTCCCTTTGTCCTGTGCTTTATGTTTATTCCCTTAATTAATTCTCCATCTCATTTCTGGCCTCCACGCTCCCCGCCCCCTTCTGTCTCCTGCGTCCTTGATTATTTTCCCCGCCCTGATTGTTTCCACCTGTGTCCCCTTTACCTGTGTATATATGGTGTTAGATCCCTCCTGTTCATTGTCAGTTCGTTGTCTCTCTATGACCTACGTTCCTGCTTACCTCACGGACTTCTCACGGATCTATGTTATTGATCACTGTTCTAGTTTTCCTCGAAAGAGTGTTTTGTTTTCATTACTTTGCAAATCCCAGTAAAGTCTTTATTTTGAAACACTATCCGAGTCTGAGTTTTGAGTCGTGCAATTGAGTTCATGCCTCAGAGTTCACTCCTTGACAAATATAACACCAAGATTCCTTACAGTCTCACTGGAGGCCAAATTAATGCCATCCATAGTTAGTATATATTTAGATAATTTGTTTCGTAGATTCTTTAGGCCAAGTACAATAACTTCAGTTTTGGTCGTGTTTAACATAAAAAAATGTAAGGTCATCCATGTTTTTAAGTCCTTGAGGCAGTCTTGAATTTTATTTAGATGATTAATTTAATCAGGCTTGATTGATAAATATAGTTGAGTATCATCCGCATAACAATTAAAGTTTACAGAATGATTCCTTATAATATTGCCTAACGAAAGCATATATAATGTGAACAAAATAGGTCCGAGCACTGAGCCCTGTGGCACTCCATGGCTAACTTTGGTTTGCATGGAAGATTCATCGTTGACACGTACAAACTGAGAGCGTTCAGATAGATAAGACCTAAACCAGCCTAAAGCAGTTCCCTTTATGCCAACTAAGTGCTCTAGTCTTTGCAATAGGATACCATGGTCGATAGTATCAAATGCAGCACTAAGATCGAGCAAAACAAGAATAGAGACAAGTCCCTTGTCTGAGGCTATTAGAATGTAATTTGTGACTTTAACCAGAGCTCTCTCTGTGCTATGATGTGTTCTAAAGCCAGACTGAAAATCTTCAAATAAATCATTGTTTTTTAAGTAATCACACAGCTGTTTTGCGACTGCTTTCTCAATAATTTTTGAGAGGACCGGAAGATTAGAAACAGGTCTATAGTTGGCTAAAACCTCTGGATCGAGGTTGTGCTTTTTAAGAAGCAGTTTTATCACTGCTACTTTGAATGATTGTGGAACATAGCCTGATAATAAAGACTTATTCATAATAAAAAAGCAATTTATGAGGCAGAGCAGGAAGACGACTGATTTTTGTTTTGATCCACACTACATTTTTTACACTCATCACTGCACACACTTCACTCACAACATTACAAAAATAAAAGTAATTTAAAGTATGTTATGGCTACACTGTGTCTTCACTTGTTCATGTGGTTTGTCAGCTGCAACCAGGTTGCAACATACCAGAAGCTTCATGTATGTCGATATATAATGTGCTGTCTTCTGTATAATTGTTCATGTGAAAACCTATTTCAATTATGAGTGGTTTATCAGTAAAAACATGGCTGAAGGAAAAAGGTTGTTAGTCATATCATAATATCAATTCAAGAAACATGTTTATTAGGAATTTTTTATTTTTAAATGGCTCATTTGGAATATTTGCTTTTTAAAGAAAATATGGGTAGCTCTTAAAAGAGATTTTGGTTTGGAGGCTCTTAAAAGAGCCATGGTGACCCTACACCACATTCTGCTGCCATGGCAATGCACCCTCCTCATTGAAATAGGAACTGAAGGTCTCCCGCAGTTGGATGGCTCTGCGTGTGGCATTGTTGGAGCCCATCCTCGGTACATCACACAGGGTTGGAGTAGCTGGAGCTTCATCCGTGGACTCTGCGATAGGTGTGCGTGATGTCCTTCCTATCGTCTTCCTGCGAAGGAAGTTGTGCAACACACAGGTGGCCTTCACACACAACTCTACCACCTCCGGGCTGGTCGTGATGACACGCCTGAACATCTCCACTGAGATGAGAGGATGCCAAACGCACATTCAACCACCAAACTGGCCCGGCTGAGGCGGTAATTGAAGATCCTCCTTTCACGGGTGAGGTGACGTCCAGGGAATGGACGCAGCAGGTGGTCCAGCTGCGGAAAAGCTTCATCTCCAACAAACACATGGGGAAGAAGGCCCAGCCGCTCTGCTCCTGGGATGACGGTGTCAGGTGGTAGCTGCAGACTACCATCTCTGAGGCTCTCTCCAAATGCCGAATTCCGCAGGCTCCCACTGTCGCTGCTCTTTCCAAAGCCTCCAACATCCACTACCCTGAAGAGGTACTGGGCATCCACGACAGCCAGTAGTACCAAGGAGTGGGTGGACTTATAATTGAAGTAGAGGGACCCAGAATTTGCCGGAGCCTGGATCATCACGTGCTTCCAATCAATGGCACCAACACAATTTGGAAAGTTCCAGCGCTCCTGGAACCCAGCAGCGAGGGCTCTCCAGTCCTCCATCTGTGGTACCGGCATGGTCTCCTCAACCAGGGCGGTCCAGATGGCACCGGCAACCTCCCTGACGATGACAGCCACTGTTGCATGCCCGACCCGATAGCTGAATGCCATGGTCCTGTACGAGTCACCGGTTGCCAGGTACCTGAGAAAAAAGTAATATACTTGATTAACAAAATAATATATGTCGGACCCCACACAGACACAAACACAGACTCACACACACAGAGACCAGAAACACACAGAGACCAGACACACACAGAGACCAGACACACACAGAGACCACACACACAGACCACAGACACACACAGAGACCAGACACACAGACCACAGAGACCACACACACACTCACACACACACACACACACACACACACACACACACACACACACACACACACACACACCCTCCCCCCCCCCCCCCCACACACACACACACACACACACACACACACACACACACACACACACACACACACACACACACACACACACACACACACACACACACACACACACACACACACACAGACCAGACACACACAAACACAGACCACAGACATGCCATGTACACAGGGGAGCAATGCTGTGTTTACCTAGCTATCTTAATTAATGTCATCCATCTGAACTAAATCACAAACTTCATTCATCAGTCATCCATGGCATTCATAGAGAACCGCAGTGACGCGTCGTAAAACCCGGAAGTAAACTTCTTCCGGTTCCTTCATGAAAAACCAATGCAAATTCTCCATAGGATTTTGGAAAATAGCTCGAAATAAGGTCTGTGATTGACACACATTTAAGAGAGGGATCACGTTTTGTTCAGCCGGATAATCTCCACATGTCAACCCTACTTTTATAATTTTTGAATCATAAATCTAGTCGCCAAAAGCGAAATGCTAACGTTATGCTATAAATGAACTACAAGCCAGTGCAGCAGCAGGGTCGCACGACTTCAACGTCAAGCCAACTTAAGATCGTTTCAACTGACTTGCACTGAAACTGCACTTTGAACACTTTAAATATATTAACATTTTAAACTGTATACCCCGGTTATCTAGGCCCTTTTTGTTTTGTTTAATGTATACCACTTTTATCTAGGCCCTTTTTGTTTTGTTTTATGTATACATGTCACACTGTGGGAAAATATATTTCTGGATGTATAACACATGTATAAAGCTGAATTTCACTTTCGCGTGCTTGCATACTTTAACAAAGCTTTTCATTTTAGCCAAACTGAATTTAACTAGAAGTCATGGCTGTGTCAATTACCAGTCTGATATCGTTTTACAAAGATGACAAGAAGAGTGTAGATAGAGGAGAGAACCACTACAAGTCAGGACACGTAACAGTGCAGCCTTGATGAAGGTGTGCTTACCGGTGTTGTCAGGGCTAGCATGAGGGACACGGTTTATAGTGTCGGTGAGTAGTGATAGCAAGAGTACCGTTAACCTAGAGTTAATTTATTCACATTAATTCTCATCAACAAATCAATTATATGTGTCACATGAAATCTTTATTAGGCAAGGCATGGCAAGTTTATTTATATAGCACTTTTCAACACAAGGCAATTCAAAGTGCTTTACAAAAAATGAAAGACATTTAAAAAAATGGCATTTAAAATCAGTCATTAAAAAGAAAAGCTAATAAAATAAACATTAAAAGAAAAAATACATGGATAAAAGTTACAGTGCAGTCTAAGATATGAATAGTTCAATTAAAAGCAGCGACAAAAAGAAAAGTCTCCAGCCTGGATTTAAAAGTAATAAGAGTTGCAGCGGACCTGCAGGTTTCTGGGAGTTTGTTCCAGATATTTGGAGCATAATAACTGAACGCTGCTTTACCATGTTTAGTTCTGACTCTGGGGACAGAAAGCTGACCAGTCCCTGAAGACCTGAGAGATCTTGATGGTTCATAATTTAGCAGGAAGTCAGAAATGTATTTTGGGCCTAAGCCATTCAGTGCTTTATAAACAGCAGCAGTATTTTGAAATCTAGTCTTTGACACACAGGAAGCCAGTGTAAAGACTTCAGAACTGGAGCGATTTGATCCTCTTTCTTAGTGTTAGTGAGGACTCGAGCAGCGGTGTTCTGAATCAGCTGCAGCTTTCTAATAGATTTTTTAGTGAGACCTGTGAAGACACCATTGCAGTAGTCCAGTCTACTGAAGATAAAAAAATGGACACGTTTTTCCAAATCCTGCTGTGACATTATTCTTTTAATCCTAGATATGTTCTTTAGGTGATAGTAAGCTGATTTAGTAACTGTTTTAATGTGACTGTTGAAACCAATAACTAATTTAACCCGCTGACAAGAGAGCCCACCTCCGAAGATCGTGACTGGCTGAGGGATAGACTCTGGGGCAGGTTTTCAGGAATTTCTTGGCTTCTCTCCCCCGAGCCAGAAGAGGAACACTACAGCTTGGAAACACTTACTGTTCCTGAAATTATCAAATCTGTTGGGCATCAGGGACCTGAGGCAATTGTGGCAAGCATGGCATTGTCTGAAGAGCAACAGAGGGCAATTCAGGTGGCTACCACTGGTCAGCGAACCAACCCAAACTGGCATTTGTTGAGGAAAGGAAGGTTGACTGCCAGCAACTTTGGAGCTGTCCTGAGGTCAAAGCGTGTGACTGCTTCCTTTATTGCCAGGGTGCTAGGGCAACAACAGGCCCTTGATGGTGTTTTGTCTGTACAGTGGGGGACTATGAATGAATGTGAGGGCGTCAGGGCATTCACCACTGCAACCCAGATGCAGGTCCATGAGTCAGATTTGTGGATCTCCCTATCAGGATTGTTGGGGACATCTCCAGATGGCTTGGTAGGGTCTTCCGCTGTGCTGGAGGTAAAGTGTCCCTACAGAGCCAGGGAAATGACAATTAGTGAAGCATTGCAAATCAAGGGCTTCTGTGTCAGTAAGGAAGGAGAAACATTCAGCCTGTGTGAGGAACATCCTTACGGGCACCAAGTGCAAGGTCAGCTTCACCTCACCGCAAGAAAGAAAAAGAAATAAAAAAATTGTGAATCGTTTTTAATTTACATTTACTCGCCTTTGCAATGTTGTGGTTGTTAGAGTGTTAGGTTTCCTGTCAGCTCGTCTGTTGGGAAGATATAAAATATTAGTTTCATGGAAGTCACACCGTCACATATACTGTAAGAGCATTAAGACATACAGTACATAGGCTAAAACAAAACATCTAAAGATATAACCTTGCACTTTGATAAGTCTTGTGAACATTTTCACTATTTTGACATTTTTATAGATGAAAATTGAACTAAATGGTAGATTAATCCATATTGAAAATAGGTGTCAGCTGCGACACCAATTATAATAGTTATAAGATATTACTGTATTGATCCCAATTTGGGAAATGTTTGTGTTGCAGCAGCATAACAAGAAAAACAAAATATAAGTTATTATATATCCATCCATCCATCTTCTCCCACTTATCCGTGGTCGGGTCGCGGAGGTAGCAGTTCCAGCAGAGAGCCCCAAACTTTATTTTCCCTGGCCACATCAACCAGCTCTGACTGGGGGATCCCAAGGCGCTCCCAGGCCAGAGAAGAGATATAATCCCTCCATCTGGTTCTAGGTCTACCCCTTGGTCTCTTCCCAGCTGGACGTGCCTGGAACACCTCCCTAGGGAGGCGTCCAGGTGGCATCCTAACTAGGTGCCCGAACCACCTCAACTGGCTCCTTTCGACGCGAAGGAGGAGCTGTTCAACACCGAGTCCCTCCCGGATGACCGAACTTCTCACCTTATCCCTAAGGGAGACACCAGCCACCCTGCGGAGAAAACCCATCTCGGCCGCTTGTACCCGCGATCTTGTTCTTTCGGTCATGACCCATCCTTCATGACCATAGGTGAGGGTGGGAACGAAAATGGCCCGGTAGACAGAGAGCTTTGCCTTCTGGCTCAGCTCCCTTTTCGTCACAACGGTGCAGTAAAGAGACTGCAGTACCGCTCCCGCTGCTCCGATTCTCCGACCCATCTCACGCTCCATTGTTCCCTCACTCGAGAACAAGACCCCGAGATACTTGAACTCCTTCACTTGGGGTAAGGACTCATTCCCTACTTGGAGTGGAAAGTCCATCGTTTTCCTGCTGAGAACCATGGCCTCAGATTCGGAGGTGCTGATCCTCATCCCAGCCGCTTCACACTCGGTTGCGAACCGATCCAGTGAGTGCTGAAGGTCGCAGACCGATGAAGCCATCAGAACCACATCATCTGCAAAAAGCAGTGGTGCAATCCTTAGTCCACCGAACTGCAGACCCCCTCCCCCACGACTACGCCTCGAAATCCGATCCATGTATATTACAAACAGGATTGGTGACAAAGCACAGCCCTGGCGGAGGCCAACCCTCACCTGAAATGGGTCCGACTTACTGCCGAGGATCCGGACACAGCTCTCGCTTTGGGAGTACAGAGATTGGATGGCCCTGAGTAGAGACCCCCTCACCCCATACTCCCGCAGCACCTCCCACAGTGACTCCCTGGGAACCCGGTCATACGCCTTCTCCAAGTCTACAAAACACATGTAGACTGGATGAGCGTACTCCCAGGCCCCCTCCAGGATCCTTGCGAGAGTAAAAAGCTGATCCGTCGTTCCACAACCAGGACGGAATCCGCATTGTTCCTCCTCAATCTGAGGTTCGACAATCGGCCTGACCCTCCTTTCGAGTACCTTAGAGTAAACTTTCCCGGGGAGGCTGAGTAGTGTGATGCCTCTGTAATTGGCACACACCCTCCGATCTCCCTTTTTGAAAAAAGGAACGACCACCCCGGTCTGCCACTCCTTTGGTACTGTTTCCGACTTCCACGCAACGTTGATGAGACGTGTCAACCATGACAGTCCCTCAACAGCCAGAGCCTTCAGCATTTCTGGGCGGATCTCATCCACCCCCGGGGCTTTGCCACTGTGAAGTTGTTTGACGACCTCAGTGAACTCCCGCCGGGAGATTGGTGTCGATCCCCCGTCATACTCCAGCTCTGCCTCTAACATAGAGGGCGGAGTTGTCGGGTTCAGGAGTTCCTCAAAGTGCTCCTTCCAACGCCCTAACACTCCATCAGTTGAGGTCAACAACGTCCCATCCTTACTGTACACAGCTTGGATGGTTCCCTGCTTCCCCCTCCTGAGGTGTCGGACAGTTTTCCAGAACAACTTTGGTGCCGCCCGAAAGTCTTTTTCCATGTCTTCTCCGAACTTCTCCCACACCCGCTGCTTTGCCTCGGCCATGGCTAAGGCTGCCGCCCTTCGGGCCTGTCGGTACCTTGCAACTGCCTCGGGAGTCCCCCGGGATAACAAATCCCTGAAGGCCTCCTTCTTCAGTCGGACGGCAGTTATTATATATACAAAAGTATTTGAGGGATGGAATATTAAATTGTAAATGTAAAATGTACATTGGATTTTACGTCCAAGAGAAGCTATGGAGCAGAGAGTTCTCTGCCAGCCAGAGGTGATGTGTTATTAGTTCAATATGTCAAACTGATTTCCCTGACTACAATCTTTAGTTACATGGTGAAACGTTATGCTGCTTGCACTAATTAGACTTATCATATAAGCCACACAGGTTCTAATAGGATGTATTCATTATCTTTACTTATGTTGCGGTCTTTTCAGCAGCGCCATCTCTAAAACGGCGATACAGTCACTACCCATCATTTACATTTCACCGTGACATGGACAAAAATGTAACGTCAGCTTACCTCATGGCACGAATCCAGACTCTCCTTTGGAAAACATTGGCCGGGAAACGATAGAACAAGCAAGTTTCAAGACCTGTGGCTGCAACCCGGAGCAAAGCAACAAACCATTGCGTAGCTAACTAGTAGCGCTAGCTTTAGATAACGTTAGCTAACGAAACGAACTGCCGGGTAAAATTGGAAAACACTGGTAATTAATTATTCTATAATTTGTAAAACTACTGTGTTAAAAACGACAATTTCAAAAATACAGATTATAATGGTCAGATATAGATATACAGATACTAAAGATAGGCAGGTACTTGCTTTCAAGCAGAACACAGGGGAAAACAAACTTAGCGGGAGTGTTTACGTGTTCTGCGTAATGACGTACAACGGCCTCGACAATTTCTGTAGTCCTATTCAGCCACTCGGTAACAACCATCGTTTTTCAGACACGTAAACTCTTCAAAAATCCCCAGTGTAGTCACTGCTGACGTATTTAATGTCGTAGAACAAAACGTGACTTATCCCTTAAATTTGTGTCAACCACAGACCTTATTTCGAACTATTTTCCAAAACCCTATGGAAAAAATGCATTGCTTTTTGAGGAAGGAACCGGAAGTGCTAAAAATGCTAACTTACTTCCTGGTTTTACGACGCGTCACTGCGGTTCTCTATTCTCTCTCTTTCTATACAGAGTCATATTAAAGAAGTAGAAATACACCAAACGTACCTTAGGCAGATGGCGAGTCGCTCGGCAGGTCCGATTGACAAACGCATATGGGTGTCCGCCTTTGTAATCAGTGGACCCACTTTTCCGAAAAACTCGTCAAACACGTCTTTGCTCTTCCTGAAATACTGCTGAAACAGGTGGTCATCCAGACGGAGCTCTTGGACCAGAACGTGGTATTCCCCCCGTTGCAGACGTTTTCTGAGTATCGGATGTACCCAACAGCGACGCACACTACATGGCCTCCTGCGAGACATTGCATATACTAAAGCCACACTTGCTACTACACGTGCTACCCTTGCTACATAACCGGCATCAATTTTAGCAATAGTGGAGAAGAACCAGGCTTTTTTGCTTTGTAGGTCGGGGACGGGAAAGTCATGTGATTGGTTGTTAGTCGTTGACTCCCCAAGCTTCAGACACGCCCACCGCCAAGCGTCAACGCACGCTGCTGTGTGGACGCTCCGTAAGAGAAGGAGAGTTGTGAGTGCTTAAGCTGTAGTAACGTGTGATTACAACATCAGGCAGTTGCCGTGATCAAGAGTTTTAAAACGATCGATTAAGTTAAGATAATAAGCTATCAGCAACAGAACAGGCACACGGGATACCCGGAGATGACAACAACAACCGGAAGTTACAACATGCTTACCGCAATAGTGGTCCGTGTAAAAAGCGTGCGTCCAGCACATCGACTGTATATATAAATGGACGTAGGGTCCGTGACGTCACCCATAGCATTCTGCAGAGTTGCAGAGAAGCCCTTAGTAGGCGGAGTCTGCAACTAACTAATCGACACTGACGTCAGAGTTCAACTCCCGCCTTCTCCAGCCTGCTCCAAATAAGGGAAAAGAGGCGGAGCCGAGGCGGGACCTCCTGCCACCGAGCTGAAAGTTCCAAAGCTAGCTGAAGCTACCAAGCTAAGCTAACATGCTCCCCATCTGCACACTGCCGTGGCATTTTACGTTTCTAAGGTAAGCGGACATGAAACTATTCAGCAAAACTATAAATAATAATCTAAGTTATTGAGTTTTTAGCATAATACTTCAGAATCTTAAAATCCCTTAACGTTTGTATGCAATTGTGCTAAATTCAACCCTGGAATCAAGCAAATATTAATGTGTTTGCATGACATTAGTTATTTATATTTTGATATCACTTAATTATACGTTTAATACATTTAAGTTAAGCTAAGGTACATGTGATGGTAGCTAGTTAGTGCTCTTACCTGTAAGGCCTCCTCCAAACAGCATAATAACCAGACTGCTTCATTAAAACTAAGTACCAGTTCTAGATCCTTGACTTTAGACAAACAATTCAAAATACAACATGTATTTAAAGACCAATCTTTATTTGAATGTGCCTCTTAACCTGATATATTAGTTATACAGTAATAGTATTGACAATCTAAAAAAACTGAGCTACTCAACAGTCAACTTTATGTTTCTTATTGTCTAAAGCATTTATTATTTTCATTTCCCCCTCCAATATTCAGTGTGGACAGATTGAGACAGCCTGGTGTCCAGAAAGCTGCAGAGACTTCAGGGAGAAACCTCCTGTCTGTTTGTATGGCCCGGAGAGAACTGAGGGTCTTTCCTCTGCGAGGAGTACCAGGCCTGATGGAGGAGCCCCTGCTGGGCAAAGCTGATACCAACTGCACAGGCCTAGTCTGTTACTTTATTTGATGAAATGTGTTTACTTATACATTTAATAGGTTTACACCTTCTGTCCATATGTGCTTTTTATTTAAAACATGTTTGATTAACTTTTGGTTCACATTTCAATAAATTGTATTTGTATTTGCACTCCTTTTGTCCATTATTCTTACTGAAAATGTTAGTTTACACATTCACATCTGACTGAAGATTGGCCCCATTTATTTGTGACATTGCAAACTCTGCGGTACAAGGCACAGGTGATGTGAAGCTCATAAAGCGAGGCAAATAGAAATAATCAGCTGATGGAGTGTAGATGTGGAAATAGGTGCATTCGATCAGCTGACTGTTTTTACAGTAAAAGTAGTTTCTTAGTGTACTGGTCTTAAAATCTCATAGCATCAGCTTTTAATTTTCCTCTTGGATGTTCTTCTTGAGCCTCAGAGAAGGAGAACATGTTGTGTCTTTCAGGCATGTCCTTTCCTAACAAAAATTACAGGAAACATAAAACATATTATTGCAGAACAAGTGTGTTATTTATGAAAGCTGTGTGTTTGTGTGTTTAGGGGCTGTAGATATAATTATTTTGTAATTTTAATGTTTTTTTTTTATTTCAACAGTGAGCTCCAAAGACAATCAGATTATGAATGAACAGTATGAAGTTCATCAACATTGAAATGTATGTTATTATCAAAATAATATTTAACTGTTATCAAAACGGAGTGCAACTGTAGAAGCTTGCTCTGTTGTCTCACTGAAAGAATAACTTTTACCACGTTTTTTACAGACAATATTGAGAGATAAATAGTAGCAGTTCTCACTACTGTATGTGTTAAATAGCTTTGCCTTCAATACATTAAATTAGAAAGCTGACAAAATCATATTGCTTGTTAACATCTAAATGTAACTTTTTGTATGGAAAAAACCCTCAACTTAACTGATGTGTAGGTGATCTAGTATTGTTTAATGGAATGTATATCAGTGTCTTAAAGTCAATACTTCATTCATTTAAACCAATATCTTTCTTGATTCTTTGTACAGTATGAAAAATAAAGTCTTTATACCTAAGCTGAAGTTCACTGCTGTGAGGAGTCCAGTTCTGTCTCTCACTCTCTGGTCCAGCATGTCTGCATCACATGGACACCTTAAACAAAGAGATATATGTAAAGTACCATGTGTACAAACAATTTAACTGATTCTCTTCTGTTGAACATGTTGGATTGTGTTTTGTCCGAGTCAGGGTCCTTTTTATTTTACTGTAACTTTGGAAGTTGTGTTACCAATGCTTACTGTTTATTTGATACCCATTTGGTAATTGTCACGATTCTCATGTTATGTCACGTTTATAGTTTTGTAGGTTTGGGTGTTTTTGCTGTTTTCCATGTCATGTTTTCCTTTGGGTTATTGTCTGCTCCTTTCCCCTGTGTTTTCCTCTTGTCGTTAGTTTCCCTGGTGTGTCTAATTGTCTGATTATGTTCACCTGGGCCCCTGTGTTTTCTCCTCCCTCCTCACCTGTGTCTTGTTGTGTGATTGGTCTTGTGTGTATTTAAGTTCTGGGTTTTCTGTCTGTCTTGGTCGGTTCGTCTTGTTCCCTGACTAGTTCTGCGGTGAGTGTTCTGTTTGCCATTGTACATATATATCATAGCCTTGAAATAAAGGAAGTTTCAGTTTATATCTGCATTTGGGTCCTGCTTGTTTCACAAACCGTGACAGTACGAACCGACCTGAAATATGGGCCCAGCAGATCCTTTCGAGCAGGATATATTGGAGTTAACCGTTGCTTTGGCTGTCTGCTCTAGTCGATGGTTGGGAGCTTCCAGGGGTCAGCAGCGAGAGGCTGTTCGGGCTGAGGCACACCAGAGGGCAATGGAGAAATCAGGTTTAGTTAAATTCTTACCTGGTTGGATTTTGGACTTCCTCTCAGTGTGTGATTCCCGGCCTGCTAGCCCCAGGCATGCTAGCTCCATGTCTCCCAATTCCCAACCTGGCACCATACGCCTTGGTGGGTTCCGTCTGAAGTCAACCCGTGCTTCTGCCCCAGTTCCTGCTCCTGTCCAGGAGTCATATTCTGGAACTCGTCTGGCTTATGGAGGTCCACGGAGTATTCAGGCGGCTGCTAAGAGGAAGAGTTGCAAGGCCAAGCTAGCAGCTCAAGCCCCAAGAGCCATGGTTCCGGCCCCAGAACCGGACCTTACAGCCATGTTTCCGGCCCCAGAACCGGACCTTACAGCCATGTTTCCGGCTCCAGAACCGGACCTTACAGCCATGTTTCCGGCTCCAGAACCGGACCTTACAGCCATGGTCCCGGCTTCAGTGCCGGCTCCAGTAACCATGGTCCCGACTCCGGCTCCTCGTCACCTGCTGACTCATCAGCCGACGCCAGCTCCTCGAGTCCTGTCGGCGTACCGGCCGACTCAAGTGTCGTTGGAGGTCCCGCAGACTGCCTTTCTGCCGGGGGTCCTGCCAACTCCATGTCTTGTCCCGTTGGGGGTCCCGCAGACTACTCTTCTTCTGAGGGTCCTTCCAACCCCATGTCCTGTGCCGTTGGAGGTCCCGCAGACTACTCTTCTGCCGGGGGTCCTGCCAACTCCATGTCTTGTCAAGTTGGAGGTCCCGCAGACTGCTCTTCTGCCGAGGGTCCTGCCAGCCCCATGTCCTGTGCCGTTGGAGGTCCCGCAGACTACTCTTCTGCCGGGGGTCCTGCCAACTCCATGTCTTGTCACGTTGGAGGTCCCGCAGACTGCTCTTCTGCCGAGGGTCCTGCCAACCCCATGTCCTGTGCCGTTGGAGGTCCCGCAGACTACTCTTCTGCCGGGGTTCCTGCCAACTCCATGTCTGGTCCCGTTGGAGGTCCCGCAGACTATTCTTCTGCCGGGGGTCCTGCCAACCCCATGTCCTGTCGCGTTGGGGATTCCGCCGACTGCTATCCTGCCGGTCCTGTGTCCTCTTCCATGGGGGATCTTGCCGACACCGGTTCCTGACCGGCCCCCGGAGCTGTCTGGTCTTCACCCCTCCTCGGACTCTGCCTTGCCCCCGGGCCGTCCGCCCGAGATTCCCTCCATGGACTCTGCCTTGCCCCCGGGCCGTCCGCCCGAATTCCCCTTTTTGAACTCTGACTTGCCCCCGGGCCGTCTGCCCGAATTCCCCTTTTTTGAACTCTGCCTTGCCCCCGGGCCGTCCGCCGTATTTAAACACTTATTCCTGGGTAAAATAATCCATTTTTTTCCGCCTGCTTTCCGTCAGCACCTGCGGCTGTCGGATTAAAAGAGTTAATGCACTTTTAACACTCACATACCCAGGATTCCTGCTCCTGGACCTCTGCATGTGTGTGTGCCTGTGAGCCTGGGGCCCTGAGAGCAGCGACTCTGCCGTTTTTACCTGCTTGTCCATTTGGCTATTCAAATGTTAACAAAACGGACGGATTTCCGTCCATTTGGCTATCAGAATGTTAACGAAACGGACAGACTTCCGTGCGCATCAGCGGCTGTCGGATTAAAACAGTTTAATGCGCTTTTAACACTCACCCAGCCAGGATTCCTGCTCCTTTCCTGGGTTACTAAGTGAGGTGACGCAGCCTGTCCTCTGGGTGGGCTCTGTGGGGGGGGTATCGCAGCCTGCTCCTCTCTGCCTGCTGCTGCTGCTGCTGCGCTCTGCCTGCCGCTGCGCTCTGCCTCTATCCACACAACTTTCCCCCGCCTCTCAGAGACTTATTGCTGGGTAAAAAAGCCATGTGCACCGCCCTGGTTCTCTGCACGTGTGTGTGCCTTTGAGTCTGAGGCCCTGAGAGCAGCGACTCGGCCGTTTTGACCTGCTTGTCCATTTGGCTATCAGATTGTTAACGAAACGGACAGTTTTCCTTCCATTTGGCTATCAGATTGTTAACGTTGTCCCCCTAAAAATGATTTTTAACCGTTATTTTTGCATTTAAATGATTGATGCTATCATACGGTTCCTTAACACAATGCACATAGTCTGGAGCTCACTGGGGTCCTGCATATGCTTTAATCAGGCTTGTCCATTTGGCCATTCAAATGTTAACGAAACGGACGGATTTGCGTCCATTTGGCTATTCAAATGTTAACGAAACGGACAGACTTCCGTGCGCATCAGCGGCTGTCGGATTAAAACAGTTTAATGCCTCAGCCTACCCACAAATCCGGCTCATTTCCTGGGTAACAGTGTGATATGAAGCAGCCTGTCCTCTGTTGAATTAAAACCAGTTTAATGCACCTTTAACACTCAGCCTACCCACAAATCCGGCACATTTTCTGGGTAACAGTGTGATATGAAGCAGCCTGTTCTTGAATTAAAACCAGTTTGATGCACTTTCAACACTCAGCCTACCCACAAATCCGGCTCATTTCCTGGGTAACACAGTGAGATTGTCAACGGCTGCTGTTGAATTAAAACAGTTTAATGCACTTTTAACACTCATGTACACCGTTCATATGGCTCCCTAGCACAGTGCACACAGTCTGGAGCTCTCACTGGGGTCCTGCACAGGCTCCAGTCCGGCGTTTTAACGAAATGGGCATATTTCCGTCCATTTGGCCATTCAAATGTTAACGAAACGGACAGATTTCCGTCCATATCAGTGGCTGCTGGACACACGCTGGAGGTCATTAGTCCGTCATTTGGGGCTCTTGGAGGGGCCACAGAGAGGAGATTTCCCCGGTCTCTGTCCTGGAAGTGTGAAATAAACAGAGTCCCCATGGCAGGGACACGCGCTGGAGGTCTCTCTCCCGAGAGTGGACGTCTATTGCCTTTAAATAGGGCTAACATTAGGTCTGTCACTTTGGGTAACCGCACCACTGTCGGTCGTCTCCCGAGAGTGGACATCCATTGCCCCTAAATAGGGTTAGGGTTTATTACATCAAGTCTATGTTTCAAAGTCAGTTCTTACACGATATTACCTGCCTAGTATACACATAACACGAAATAACATCAGGGATAGTTCAACCATCTTGATCAGAGTGGTTGATGGAATCATCCATTAATCAACACCTATAAACTTATTTTGGCACTTCTTTCCATCTCTTCAGGCTCATTCCCTATCCCCTGACTCCCTCCAGATAAAAACACAAGCCTCATACACACGACACACACACTGCCAAGAGAGTGTGTGATGTTTTTTGAGAGGGAGGGCTGCAAGAAAGCAGAAAGTAAGGTCTCATGATGGCAGCAATTGTGACAATTCATATATATGCCAGATGTTCAACATATATTCATTAAAGGGGACCTATCATGCAAAATGCACTCTTGCACGTCTTTTATACATGAATATGTGTCCCCGGTGTGTCAGGGAACTCACCAAGTATCAGAAAATACAACCCTCTCTCTTTTCCACTAGACCCAAATCTCTAAAAAAGGGGCTGTAACGGATCTGATACAGACTGATCCAGATTTGAATTATTTTCTACGTCACAAAAGGGGTGCTCCGCTTATTGGTCAATTCTCCACCTATCAGGGGAATGAGAGGTTGGGCCACGGCCGGCCATTGCCGCTCGAAAGCGCTGGAGACGCTGTAGTACATATGCCAGGCCTGTAAGTGGCGCTGTAGTCTGCCACAAAAGCAGCGAAGAAGACTTCCCGCGCATGGTTGCCATGGTTGCCCTTCTGTTTATTCTCCGCTGTGGCTCTTTTTCTCCCTCCCCAAGGCAAGCGTTTGCGCCTCTTGCTTTAAAAACAAATGAATAATGACACATGTAAGGGATAATGTGCAGCGACGTGGTCATTATGGGGAAAAGAACACCGACAGGCTGATCAGGAGCCTGACGCGAAGCGGAGGGATCTAGATCGGAATGAAGGTGTTATAAAAACATATATACGTAATAATATATAATATATATAATAAAATATAATAATATATAATATATAATTAATATATAATAATAATAATAATAATAATATAATGAAATATATATAATAAAACATAATATAACATAATATAATAATAATAATAATATAACATATAATAAAACACGGAGGACGGAGATCGGTTTTTCTCCCCCTCTTCTGACAGCACAGCAGCTGATTTCAAAGCACGCTCCCCCCTCCTGCAGGGTGGTGTGGTCAGCTGCAGCTCACAGAATCAGCCCCCTGCAAAAACAGCGCTGGAAAGAGCAAATGGAGTGAAATGAGGCATGGCTAAAATGCAGGATTTGTTTGGTATTTTGAAAAAAAAACTATATTTATAGACTTTACTTTAACTACATTACATCTTTTTTGCAAAGGCCCCTCCTCACTGATTTGCAGTGATATTGATTTATCGGTACGGATGGATAAGTATTTTCACCAGTTTTTCCAAAGACACATGCCATAAGTTACTGTACGATAGCACAGCTTGATTGTTTGTAGAGCTTAGAAAGCATTCATATGTGACGAAACAAGACAGAGAATACAATAGAAACAGACTTGATATGCGCTGTGAAAAATAATGTTTGCTTTACATTGCATTACTGTCTTAATTGCATTATGATTGGTTTATTTGATGTGAGCATTGCAAGCAGAGCTTTGTTTTGATGTGGTTTTAATACAGGCATTTTGTTCTTTTAAACATGTAATCCACAAAGGAGAGGCTTAGATTGATCCCAATAGACAGGTAATTAAAATGTGTGACCTGTTCTACCTTCAGCTCAGTTTGATAACTTTCATTCTTGTGTATTTCTGGAATGATTCATCTTTGAGAACATCCACCTCTTAACTCCCCTCAGGCTGAAGTATGTTGCTGAGAATGGTAGAAGCTTTTGTTTTACCAAAATACTGCAGCAACACACAATCACAAATGGCGAGCACTATTTCCTCCTAGTTGATTTCTATTTCCTATCCTAAAAACTAACAATTACTCAAAGAAACAAGGTGGTGTGTTCCCCGGCAATACACTTGAAAAAAAGACTAAGATACGTCATCTATCTACAGGTGTTGTTTTTCTCATAAGCTCTGTCATATATAATTCAAAAAAACTATTTGAAACACATTTAAATTAGTTTTATTAGAAATGATCGTGGTCAGCTGTATTTCAGTAACAGGATAGCTGAGCATTAGTTCTTCAGTTTGGCTGCTGTGATGATGAAGTAATTGTAAATCTTCTAGTTCTTACTTTAAAGAGCAGTCGCTTTAATGTGCTGAATTAATACGGCTCTGCTTCTGAACCTGGCGGTGTGTTACCCCCAGAGAGTAGTGAGAAGATTAATGGCACACTGATGATTTATGATGATATCTTTCTACTTATATCTTTTTGTCTTGTGTGCTACAGAAGATATTTTTCAGTCTCTCAGCATCCTCTTATTATTAATCAACTTCAAAGAAATTAAAAAAGGGAGTTATTCTGTTTTGCTCAACGGTTCCCCCACAGCTGAGCATGCGCAATAAGGGCAGGGGGTTGATGTAGGGTGGAGATTATCAGCCAAATATGTTCTGGAAGTTCTGACGAACACCATAAATGCTCACACTGGTGAACAAGGCTTAACAATTTGTAATGAGTCTAGCTTAAATTGCAAATCATAAAACCGACCCTTTGAGCTTTATTCACAGACAAAATCACCTGTTCTGGCAACCTGCAGACGTACATGTGTTTAGTTTTTTGAATGTTTTCTGTTCCAAATGTTTGTACATTGAGAAGGAAGAGGGCTTCAAAGCTCTGTACACATGATACATGGTAAAATGGCTGTGCGCTGATGTTGTGTTTCCATGAAGAGAGTGGTGCCGCCCAACCCGTCAGAATCAATACTTTTAGCGTCCTGCAAAAGCCCCCATGAAGTGCGGCAGACGTTGAAGCAAATCTTCTTAGTGGCCAAACGGCAGTACTACAACTTGGCCCCAAAAATACTTTTTCCCATTGCCTTATTGGGAAAGAGACGTCTGTTAATCAGCGCATACTATTTTTTTTGCAACATAAACAACCCAGCACGGACACTTTTGAAGCCTTTATTTTAATCATTATTGTCTAAAATGTGCTATAAGCCAAATCCAGAGTTAATTTCTCTCTATTCAGTTGACTGAGCCGAGATTGGGAGAGAAAACGATAGTTACGTATGTAACTACGGTTCTATGAATCCTGGATGACCGCCAGAGGTGGTGCTTAGCACTGAATATCTTCTGTCTCGCGCATGCGCAGGTCAAATATTTATATCAACAAAGTCACGTGTGACCTTGTATGACCCCGGAAGGCATAAGTTCCGGTGTTGTCAACGAGTTCAGTCCTATGGAATCTTCTCACGGAAACACGAGATTCCGAGTGACCAAGATTCATAGAACTGTAGTTACGTACGTAACTATCGTTCTATTTCATCCTTGCTGACCGCCAGAGGCGGTGTTTAGCACTGGATGACTTATACAAGGGGTCTGCAACCTTTTTGACCAAAAGAGCCATTTTGCTCCTTTTTCCCCAAACATTTTTTGTCTGGAGCCGCAAAACATATTTTATAGCTTGATAGCTTATGTACTCTGTTTCAGGGTGTCGTCATCCTTGTCAATAAATTACCAAAACTGACATTGAGGAGTGTGTTTCTTCATGACGACACTATGGTCGTTGTTGGATGCCCTGTCCCCGGCTGCAAGGTTGAGTCCGATGAATTGTCGGAAGCACTCGTCATTGCTCTATTGACGATTCATGGATTTAGCCACCAGCACGCAGCGCCTGTCATGGTCGCGCCAGCCCAGGCCCCAGCCCCTCACGGCCCGAGACTCGATCGGCCCAAAGTTGATGCGGGCGTGTCGATAGAGGAATGGAAAGTGTTCATCCGTAGTTGGAACGTATTCCGTGCCGGCTCAGGCATAGGGGATGCCCAGGCCCCCTTCCAGCTGTTTCAGTGCACTGGGCCTGTACTTGGAGACAGCCTGTTGAAAGCCGTCCCCGACGTCGCTTCCGGACCCTTGCCAGACCTAATCACCGTCATGCGGTCCCTAGCTGTCATCCCAGTCGCTACATGCGTCCTGCGCACCGAGCTACTTCAGTTACGCCAGGAACGCGACGAGACATTCCGCGCATTCGCTGCCAGAGTGCGGGGTAAAGCAGAGACATGCGCATATAATGCGGTATGCGAGTGTGGTAAGGACGTGGACTATACCGACCACATTATCCCTGATGTTCTGCTCAATGGCATCTATGACTTGGACATACGCCGCGAGACGCTGGGGACACCTGACGTCCTGGTCAAGCCAGTTAACGACGTAAATGCACTCGTCGAGAACAAAGAGATGGCCCGTAACGCTCTCCCGTCGTCCTCCCTATCAGCCATGTCGTCATTCCGGCGCCTGAAGACGACTCCACAGACGAGCCCCGCCCCGAGCCCTGCGGACGGGGCTAAACGTGCCTCGTGCCCGGAATGTAAGAACGTCTTTAACGTCTTCACGGAGGGGCCTCGCGGGTGGAATCCTAAGCCTCACCAGGTGTGCATCGGCTGCTACAGGGCTCGCCGACAACAGAGGCGACAACAGCCGTCATCCGACAGTCAACAGGCCACCATGGGGTCGGAGCTGGTCTCCCAGGTCTCGTTGGTGCAAGTTGGAGCCCGCCCTGGCCGACGTCGCGGAGCCATCGCCGACGCCGCGCCCCTACGTCGCACGGCTGTGTCAACAGGCCTGCATCTATCAGACTCTAGCTCCACATCTTCTCCAAGGGCGAATGGAGGCGAGCCAGGCTGAGAGACCACCCCCGAGCATTAATCCCCATCTCGTCGGGGTGAGGGATGGCACCAGCAACCGGGGCTTGGCCGACGGAGCTCGAATATCCGCCGTCGCGGACACTGGCGCGCAGTCGGACCTTTGGTCTCTGGAGGAGTTCCTGTCCTGCGGTTTCGCGCGGGACGACCTGCGACCCGTGAGCCTCAGCCTTTCGGCCGCCAACCGCTCCCCTATAGCCATCGAGGGCGCCTTCTTCGCTAGGCTCTCGACGACCTGCAGCGGGGGGCGTATTACATCCTGCCGTTCCATGGTATACGTGAGCAGCTCAGTCCGGGCCATGTTCCTCTCCCCGGCCTCTTGCCCGTGAACTTCCCGTCGGACGATGTTGCAGGGGGGCCCAAGTGCAGCCCCTGTCCGTCAATGCGACGAGGTCAACCAATGGCGGCTGCGTGCGGCCAGGTAATCCCCGGGACGCCCAGTGCTCATGTCCTCAGCGCACGGTCCCCCCGGCGCGCCCCGCAGGACTGCCGTTCCCTTGTACGCCAGAGAACAATAACTGGATGAAAGGTTGGCTACTCGGGAGATATGCCTCGTCGACATTCAATACTTGCCCCCATCGGGCACTACCATGCATGGAGGGGCCACTTATCGAGATGCACGTGGACCCCGCAGCTACGCCTAAGGCATGCCACACCGCGGCTACAGTGCCTCTATACTGGCAGCGGAGGGTCCACGATGACCTCCTGCGGGACGAAGCCCTTGGGGTCATTGAACGCGTGCCATACGGCGAGCCGGTGGTGTGGTGCCATCGTATGGTAGTCACTCGGAAGCACGACGGTTTCCCCCGCAGGACCGTGGACCTCTCCCCCCTCAACAAGTTCTCCCAACGTGAGACCTTCGCCACTGAGTCCACGTTCCACCTTGCACGCCGCATCCTGAAGGGCACCTGGAAGACCTTCACGGACGCCTGGAACGGCTACCACAGTGTCCCCCTGGGCGAGTCGGATCGCCACCTCACTACCTTCATCACACCCTACCGTTGTAGGGACCCCAGATGCTGGCCACCACCTCTGGATGAAGCCGCCACTCCCCTGGTGGAGGTTTGTGATGGGAGAGGAAGTCTGCGACTTGGTTCTGCTCTCCGGGCAGATACATTGACCGTAGGCTGGCCAGGCAAGGAGCTGCCCAGGTCAGGAGACTCTGGGACACCAAGCGTTCAGATTTGCAAGCGTGCAGATTTGGTACCCCCCTGGTGGTTTATGTGATACACTGTTGTAGTGTTGTCCGAGCGGACAAGCACATGCCTCCCCCTCAGGTATGGTAGGAAGTGCCTGAGTGCTAGGTGCACAGCTCGCAGCTCTAGCACGTTGATGTGTTCTGTGCAGTCCTGAACAGACCACTGCCGGCTGTCCTGTTTTGCCACACCGCACCCCATCCCGAGAGGCTGGCATCCATCATAACGGTCTCTCTGCGGAAAGGGTCGGAGCCCATGGCCACGCCCCTCAACATATACGACCTCTCCCTCCATGGGGATAGAGTGGAGAGGCACTGTTGTGACACCCTGATTTTTCTGTGCCTGTGCAACTTGGGGTTTAAGTGGAGGCCGTTCAGCCATCTCTGCAGGGGGCGCAGTGACAACAAGCCCAAGGGAACGACAGTTGAGGCAGCTGTCAGCTTACCTTCCCCTTTTGAAGAGGGGAAGAAGCTGGAGGATGTTGTCCAGTTGCTGAGCAGATGGACAGGCCCGCATAGTGACTGTGTCCAGAGCCACCCCAATGAAGGTTAGGCTCTGAGAGGGGTTCAGACAACTTTTCTCCATGTTCACCTTGAGCTCTAGCCGGGCGACATGAGAGAGAAGGAGAGCCGTGTCCTGGGTTGACTGCAAACGGGATGGTGCAAAGATTAACCAGTCGTCTAAGTATGGCAGAATCTTCATACCCTGAGACTGCAGGGGCGAGAGGGCTGCCGCGACGCACCTGGTAAACACCCTTGGGGAGAGGGAGAGTCCGAATGGGAGCACCCTGAACTGGAAATGACGGCCTCTGAAGGCAAAGCGAAGAAACTGCCTGTGATGAGGCACAATAGGCACATGAAAATAAACGTCCTTCAAGTTGGAGGACGTGAACCATTCCCTCCTGGCAACGGTAAGAAGAATGTCCGCTGTGCTCAGCATATGCAAAGGTAAAATCTTTAGGAACTTGTTGAGTCCCCTCAGATCGAGGATTGGACGAAGTCCAATTTTTTCCTTACCAGGAAGTAGGTCGAGTAAAAGCCCTGGGTTGTGAGATGGGGTCCACAGGCTCGATTGCACCCTTGCAAGGAGGACTGACAGCTCCTGGTTTAGGGCGACTTCTTCTGCCGGGTCGCTTATGGTGCTCATCTTGACCCGGCTGAAGGCTGGGGGCCAGCGTCGGAACTGAAGCCTGTACCATTGGGTTAAGGTGGAAACCACCAAGGGGTCTGAAGCTTGAGCTACCCAGTAGTTGAGCTGCTGCTGGGAGAAATAACCGACAGACCCTCAGTATCTTGCCCCCCGGCCTCTGGAGGCTCTGGGGGGGGCGACGGTTAGGCACCGGATACCGAGGCTGCCTTGGGGGCGAGTTAACAGGACTGTAGCGGGCCGGCCCCCTCGTGGGACGCTGAGGCCCATGGCGGGCACCGGGGTGAGCCGGTGGATGGGAGTGGCCTCGGGAGGCAGACGCATGTCTAGGGATGGGTACCGAGCCCCGGTATTAAACGGGCCCCGGGGCTGAATTATTAAAGACCGTGGTACCGTTAAGCTCCGACGTTATCGGTATTTTTATCGGTACTGGTGACATCTAAAATGTATTATTGCTACACAAAAGTTATATTGCAGTTTTAGCGTCACCAATTCCGTTTCTAATATGCAAAAAGACTGCAAAATGCGTCTATGATTATTTTTTGTAATTTCAATCTTTCCAGTCCAGGCGAGAGATCTCTCTCTCCCCGGCCTGCTTGCGAGGGGGCGGGACAGTTTACACACACATGCAGCTGCTACATGATGCAGTAACACACACACACGGAGGAGATGGCGGAAAGAACGTGCTCCGAGGTGTGGTTAAACTCTACCCGTCTCAATGGTAACAATGCTTGTTACCAAAAAGTGACGGAGAAATGCACCGTTTTCGACTGTCTTTCTAGTAGCTCTGTAGCCCCATCGACGAGTAACGTTTCCACGTCAGGTGTTATGTATGCTACCAGCAACACACGGAGATAACTCAATTATACAAACATGGGTTAATGATTAGAGGTAACTGAGTTATTTATTTTGTTAACATTTCTGCTATTCTGTTTACAGTTCTGTCATCAGATTATTTAATATGATTTGTTAAAACATTGTTGTTTCTTTTGATGTGAAATATTATGTATTTAATTTAAATAAAAAGCAAAGTTAGTTTTGTTCACAATTTGTTTAGTTAGTTTACCTTGTTTTTTTCTCCAACAGAACCGAAAAGAGTACCATTAAAAGACCGGACCGATAAGCGGTATCGATAAAAGTAGTAGTACCGTTAAAACCTTAACGATACCCATGGCCTTATCCACCATTGAGGTCACCGAGGTCCGGACCTCGGTAATTTTTTCCGAGCAGTGTATTTAACAAAACTTGTGAAATAATAGCACTAAACGTACTTAATAATTGTACTTCCATTTACTGAGGATGGGGGCGCTGCATAACTACGTAGCCTCGGTTAAGGCGAGACACGGCAGGCAAAAATATGTCTCCTTGCAGTATCAATAGTAATTCGGCTGACTTTTATATTTGATCCAATTGGTAGATAGGTTATATTTAGACCATAACGGTGCACAGCTGATAGAAAAGGACTTGAAGTTTTTAAAGATATTACTGATTTTCTTTGAATATGAGAATGTAAATACTGAGTTGAGAGAATAGTCAGGGGATTTGGGTGATGGGAGACACATCTATGGAATCACAATTTCAATAGCTTACCATTGAATGACGGATATGCCTTTGATGTTTTACAAATCAGATATTAATGTGTAGAAGTAAAACATGAGAAATAGTATAGCAATATCCTGTAAAATTATGTAAAAACATGAATAAAACTACACATCTTCAGATGTTATACATACATAAGTGTCCTACACAAATACAAAGTTATTATTAGGATGCTGTGTGTACCTTGTGTGCACCGCCTAGTTGTTAAAGCACGTTATTGAATTACTTTTGTTGAATAATGTTATTTTTGTTGAATAATGTTATTTGATGAAAAAAATATTAAGAGTACATGCTTTCATAGGGGGAAAGTAGAAGGTCAATGATAGAAATATAGAATATAAAAAATCAAGAAGATACTGTAAGTGATCTCTACAATAAAACAGTGTAGTGCAAGATGTACAAAGATATTAATAGGAGGTGCAAAACCGAAAAACGAATTAACCTTTATTCAAACATTAAATAATACTTTAGGTTAAGGTCTTCTTTCAAATAAGAAAAATACTTTGGGGGTATCTATCTACAGATAAATATTAAGCCTGACAAAGTACTTAACGTCTAATATATTAATTTCCTGCAATGTTAACTATGTTGAAGCACTTATTTTAACTGATATTATACACATTAATTATACTCTTATGTATGTAGATAGTATAAGAAATGTGCATAATTTGACAGTTTAATGGTGGAGGTACAGTATACACACATATTGATAGATGTCTTGTAATGCACTGTTGAGGAATCTGTGACCCAAGTTTTTCATTCATTGCATAACTACACTCTAGTTGTGTATATGATATGTCAAAACATCTTGAAATCTTGAAAGGGATGTGCAAAATAGCAATTATATAGTTTTTAATTAACTATTAGTAGAGAATAACGAGTAATGAATATACTTTATAGAGATCTGCAGATAAATGTTTAGTCTTCTCAAGCACCAACTATCAAATATCTCTCCTGATTGTTGGCACTTGACAATCACCTTTCCCTGAATTTTACTCAGGTGTAACTAAAGTCTGCTTTAAGGGTTGTTTATATTTCACATCATTAATCAGAATCTGCAAAGTAACTCAAATAAATGTAGTGGAGTAAAACTACCAGGTTAACATCTGAATTGTAGTGGAGTAGAATTACAAAGTAACAATGAGCTGTCATGTGGGTATATATTAATGCTACCCATTATGGATACAAGCGATTTTCACTCATTTAGTAATTACATGTTTTACATTTGTACACACCAATGTGTTTCCTATTGCCTAAACCTCCAGGGCTGTACACAGTTTAATACTGTCAACTTCTAATTTTTGGAAAAACGAAAATGTCTTTTAAAACTAAAATTCCCAGTAGAGACGTGCCATAGAGAACATGTTGAGAAACACAATAGCCAGCATGTGTCGTTCTGGGGGGGCGCTCGAGTGCAGTTTTGAATAGTCTGCCGTGGTTTCGTTCCATTTCAAAGAGCTTGACGCTCGGCGTAACCTTGGCGCACTGCCACTCCAACATCCAAATCCCAGAGTTTGAAGATTAATCACAGAGTTTGTCAACGGGACTGTAATCCCAAACGATAGCTGGGGATTATCGGTAGTGTAGTGTCTTCGGCCATCCTAAACTGAATTTTTTTTCGGATATCATATCGCATTAACAACACCACATCTGGCGTCACAGAGATCTTCTGTTACTGTCCTTTCTTCTTAGAGGAAGTACAGAAACACGTAACTCTGGATTTGTTTTAATGTTTGAGGTGCAATAAATGACACAGCAGCTTTTTGGCATGTTAAATCTATTATTTTCTTCCTCGCTCATGAGAGTAACAGTTGGCAAAATTACAGCCTCGCCTACTGATTTCCAATATGTGCTCTAAAATGATATTTATACATATAACATGTTTTCTTTCAGGCTTTTGGAAGGAAAACATAAAAAATACACATTTAAGTGTTTATTTTACTATAGTTTGTCTATTTGCGTCTGTAGATATCTCCTAAATTCACCAAAAGTTATCATTCTAACGTAACATAAAGTACCGCGACCGCTGTTTGCACCATGTCATCAGATATATCGTTGGAAAGCTCCGTTTCTCCTGCACAATATCATCGGATCCAAATATGGTAATTTCCTTGGTATCAGCAACCAATCTTGAAAGTACAAAGGGGTCTTAAACCAAGAAACGAAATCTCATTGGCTGGTGTCAATTTCTAACAACGTGATTCGTTCAGATGCATCACGTAGTGTGCTAAAACACTTCCTGGTTAGCTTTCCACTAGAAATTTTAATCTCAAAATGGCCAAAGCACGGTGAAAAAAACGTTCACAGAGAAGACGACAACAGTTGTCACTTGCATGAAGCAAGGTTATACAAAAAACAAATGATCCCAAACATGAAATACCTTCAAGGAGTGCGTCGAGGCGCAAGCTGTCATCCAAAGAACAGGAGGGTTTAGCTAGCGCCACACTGCAATCTTTCAAGGTCGTTTTCTCAAAATGAGTTTTTTCTCCTACTCTGAGTTTGAAATGTCCACTTCAGTAGCATGTAGATACACCAAACCTTCCAGTTATATCCCTATCAATATTATGAAGGCTTTTACAGAAGGGTTTGTTCATATATCATTCATAGCCTGAATTATATAACATTTTATACCTAAAAACATGGCGGAAATTGATATTTTAGGGCTGTTGACCGTATTTTCTGATTTATGGAGTGATACAAAGAGATATCCAAAATCACTTCTGTAAAAGCCTTAGATACTAATATGACTACAAAATGAAACAAGAATTTTGAACCTGGCTTTATCCAAAGTTCAGATTTTGGTTCCTGAAAATTGCCTTATTTTAAGTAATTAACTGGAGAAATTTCTAGTTGATGGGGTGTCTCGCCTTAAAGCAAACAGAAGAAGACGACATGTATCAACAAACCTCCGCAGCCCGGACTTGTATCGGTGCAGCGGAGGAGTGATGAGGTATCTAGAGATCTGAGTCCAGCGGGCTCCTTGTGTTTCTGTTCATCAGGACATAATATGACCAGCAGATCCTGTGTGAACGCTCTACGTTAGTCAGTGGACGTCCGACAACATGCACACTAACTTATATTGCAGCTATAGGCTATACTTTGGTATAAATTGCGTGAATAAACTAGCTAGAGAGTTAAAGTTAATTACATTCATCCAATGTCTGAAGGATTACCTTTTAACAAACTTTGTAATGCCAGGTGGATTTCAAGATGGCGCCTGTGTCGGCATGCCGCTCCCTCAGCTCTCTGCCTTTAACTATCATGTTTTTGTTTTATGTTTGTCAGAATGTCCCTGCTCTGCTTGTCTATGATCGCCAAGCTCTCTTCCACCTAAGACCCTCACTGGAGTTTATACTGCTGCCCAAACCTATATCTGGCAACCGTAAATCGACTCCCCCCCCTCTACTGTCAGATATTCCCACCTACCTGCGCCGGTTGCCCTGCATCATGCCCCACCGAAAGCGCTTTAGACGACAGGGAAAGCGTGGTGGCGCGCTTGTCCATCAAAAAGCACACCTAACGGCTTCTTCCGTGACTTATCCACGCATCAGATGTCATGGCCCTCCCGCTGCACGCCATCCGAGGGTGCGGTGGATTCGCCCTGTCTTTCCGGAGCTGCGGCCTCTGCTGGGCCCGCTGGCAGTTCCTCCTGCCCGACTGACTGCTCCCGGTCCGCGCGGCGTTCAACACGCACATCTTCGTCAGCTGAGACGCACTACACCTTCGGCCAGCCCGGAGAGAAAACTCTGCATGGCTTTGCTAAATGCTAGGTCAATAGCAAAAAAGACGTTCCTGTTAAACGACTTCTTCACCTCTCATGGTCTAGATTTAATGTTCCTGACGGAGACCTGGGTCCACACCGGCGAGTATGTACCGTTTTCTGAACTTCTTCCTCTCGACTGTACTTTCTTCAGCTCCCCCCGTACCACCGGCCGTGGTGGGGGTATAGCTTCAGTGTTTAGAGCTAATCTCCAATGCCGATTGCTTCACCCCGTAACTAGCTATGCTAGATTTGAGTTGCAGCTTTTCGAATTGAACCCAGCCTCGCCTATACTCTGCGCAGTCGTGTATCGTCCGCCAAAGTACAATAATGATTTCATAACTGACTTTTCAGACTTTTTGTCCGGGATCATGGTGAAATATGATCATGTTTTGATCTGCGGAGACTTTAATGTCCATGTGTGCTGCGAGTCTAAATCTCTGGTTAGGGATTTTTTAAACCTCCTCGACTCTTTTGGTCTTATTCAGTCTGTGGCTGGTCCAACACACGATAAAGGACACACCTTAGATTTTGTATTATCGTTTGGATTGTCTATCTCTGTGGATGCAATCTGTGCAGGAACGCGTATCTCAGACCATTTACCGGTTCTGTTTACAACCTCGATCCCTTCTGTAGGTGTCGAAAGGTTTTCACACCTACTACACGGACCACTATTGCGATAAGCATGTTGTAACTTCCGGTTGTTGTTGTCATCTCCGGGTATCCCGTGTGCCTGTTCTGTTGCTGATAGCTTATTATCTTAACTTAATCGATCGTTTTAAAACTCTTGATCACGGCAACTGCCTGACGTTGTAATCACACGTTACTACAGCTTAAGCACTCACAACTCTCCTTCTCTTAGCGACTGTAACTCCACAGTTGCCTACACTCTTTTCGGGTTTGCTAACGGTAGCTACTTTAGCTTGATAGCTAGCCATGGCTCTTTCCCCACCCTCGGGTGCTATTTCCTGCTCTAACTGTCTCATGTTTGGTTACTTCCCTACCTCCTTTACTGGTACCGATACATGTGTTAAATGTAGTATAGTTGTTAGGTTGGAGGCGGGAATCATAGCCATAGAAGCCCGGCTCCGCATCTTAGAAAATAACTCAGCTACAGTAAAGCCCATGTTAGCCGGTGCGGACCGGCAAAAGGTAGCTCCTCTTAGCCGTCCCCCGGCAACTCCTGAGCAGCAGGGAGATTGGGTGACTGTTCAGAAGGGGCATAACACGAAACCCGCAGGTCCCCACCAACCCGTTCACGTATCTAACAGATATTCCCCACTCAGCGAGACACCCGCTGAGAAGCCAACTCTGGTTATTGGTAGCTCTATTATGAGACACGTGAATTTAGAGACCGAAGCCTCCACAGTCACATGCATTCCGGGGGCCAGAGCGGGCGACATTGAGGCGCATCTTAGACTGCTGGCTAAAAATAAACGTAAATACAGTAGGATTGTTATTCACTTCGGTGGTAATGATGTTCATTTACGCCAATCAGAATGCACCAAACTTAATGTGGCGTCGGTGTGTAGTTATGCTAAAACAATGTCGTTCACCATAATCTTCTCTGGTCCTCTCCCCAATCTGATCAATGATGACATGTATAGCCGCATGTCATAATTTCAGCGCTGGTTGTCTTGGTGGTGCCCAGCAAACAATGTGGGCTTCGTGAATAATTGGACAGCCTTCTGGGGAAAACCTGGTCTGATTAAGAGAGACGGCATTCATCCTACTTTGGAAGGTGCAAATCTCATTTCGGCAAACATTTCAGGGCTTTGTGGACTTAATCCATGACAAACTGGAGTTGAGACCAGGAGGCAGAGTCGCAGTCTTACACGCTTCTCTGCGCTCTCTCCTAGGCAGTCATCCATAGGAATCCCGAACCCAATAAAATACCCAATATTAACGGTGTGTGTGTCTGCCCAAGGACAATTTAAGGTAAAACCTAATAGAGGTGTCATACATAATAACCTAATAAAAGTAAATGTAACAACTACTACAGTGCAACAAAACAGGAAGATTAAATGTGGTCTCTTAAACATAAGATCTCTAGCATCTAAAGCAATACTGGTAAATGATTTAATATCAGATTATAATATTGATATATGCTGTCTCACTGAAACTTGGTTGAGACATGAAGAATATGTCAGCATAAATGAGGCCACTCCACCCAGCCATATCAATACTCATATTGCCCGAGGCAAGGGCCGAGGAGGTGGAGTTGCAGCAATCTTTGACTCAAGTTTACTTATCAATACTAAACAAAAATTAAATTATACCTCCTTTGAAAGCCTCGTTTTTAGTCTTACGCATCCGACCTGGAAAACTGTGCAGCCAATCTTATTTGTTACAGTGTAGAATTCTCTGAGTTTTTATCAGCTTTGGTTCTTAAAACAGATCAAGTAATTATCGTAGGTGACTTTAATATTCATGTTGACGATGATAAAAAATAGCCTTACTGTTGCATTTAACTCTATATTAGATTATGTTGGTTTCTGTCAGAGTGTAAATAAACCAACCCACTGCTATAATCACACTCTTGAGCTTGCTCTGACTTATGGTATTGAAATTGAGAAACTATTAGTCGAACCGCATAATCCTGCTTTATCCGACCATTTCTTAGTAACTTTTGAAGTACTGTTACTAGACTACAAAGCATTAGTCAAAAGCTCCTGCAGCAGAAACCTATCTGTTAGTGCTATAGCCAAATTTAAGGAAGAGATTCCACCAATACTTAACTCGATAGCATGTCTGCATGTAGGGGAGGAAACGTATACAAAATGTACACCGCCCCAAATTGATCATGTTGTTGATAGTGCTACAGATGCGCTGCGAATAAAATTAGACTCTGTTGCTCCTTTGAAAAAGAAGAAAATAAAACAACATAGATTAGCTCCATGGCATAATGCCGAAACCCGCAAAATAAAGCAAAAGTCGAGACAACTTGAAAGGATATGGCGTTCCACTAAACTTGAAGAATCTCGTTTAATTTGGCATATTACTCTCATTGAATATAAGAAAGCACTGCGTAAAGCGAGAGCAGCATACTACTCTTCATTAATAGATGAGAATAAGAATAATGCAAGATTTCTTTTCAGCACTGTAGCCAGGCTGACAGAGAGCCACAGCTCGACTGAGCCTTCTATTCCCATAGCACTCAGTAGTAATGATTTTATGTGCTTTTTTAACGATAAAATTGTTACTCTTAGAAACAAAATCAATGACCTCTTGCCTTTGACCAGTATAGTGTTATCAACAGCTTCCGGAAACGTAAGTTCTAATATTACACTAGATAGTAAACTAGAATGCTTTTCAGCCATAAACCTCGAACAATTGAATTCAATGATTCTTTCTTCTAAACCATCAACGTGTATCTTAGACCCGATTCCAACTAAGCTGTTAAAATAAGTTTTTCCATTAATTAGCACTTCTTTATTAAATATTATGAATATGTATTTATTATCAGGCTATGTTCCACAATCATTCAAAGTAGCAGTGATAAAACCGCTTCTTAAAAAGCACAACCTCGATCCAGAGGTTTTAGCCAACTATAGACCTATTTCTAATCTTCCGTTCCTCTCCGTTCTTGAGAAAGCAGTCGCAAAACAGCTGTGTGATTACTTAAAAAACAATGATTTATTTGAAGATTTTCAGTCTGGCTTTAGAACACAACATAGCAGAGACAGCTCTGGTTAAAGTCACAAATGACATTCTAATAGCCTCTGACAAGGGACTTGTCTCTATTCTTGTCTTGCTCGATCTTAGTGCTGCATTTGATACTATCGACCATGATATCCTATTGCAAAGACTAGAGCACTTAGTTGGCATACAGGGAACTGCTTTAGGCTGGTTTAGGTCCTATCTATCTGAACGCTCTTAGTTTGTACGTGTCAACGATGAATCTTCCATGCAAACCAAAGTTAGCCATGGAGTGCCACAGGGCTCAGTGCTTGGACCTATTTTGTTCACACTATATATGCTTCCGTTAGGCAATATTATAAGGAATCATTCTGTAAACTTTAATTGTTATGCGGATGATACTCAACTATATTTATCAATCAAGCCTGATGAAATTAATCCTCAAAATAAAATTCAAGACTGTCTCAAGGACTTAAAAACGTGGATGACCTTACATTTTTTGATGTTAAACACGACCAAAACTGAAGTTATTGTACTTGGCCCGAAGAATCTACGAAACAAATTATCTAAAGATATATTAAATGAAGCTCAGCGCAAGTTCAGGCAGGAAGACCTATCACTTTGTATTGCGCGTCATGGCAATACTCGCTCCCTTCACTAAATGATAGGGAGCGCCACTCCTCAGCTAACCTATCACTTCCCTCCGTTCACAAGCCTAATCATTGCACTTGTTAATCCCTCTATATATGCTCTCCCCTTTTCCATCAGCTGTCTTCCAGGTGTCAACGCGCAAGCAGCAGCAGGGCTTCGTCCCAGCTCCGGGTATTTATTCATCAGCTCCGCAGCCTTGCGGATTAAGCTACAGGCGGCGTTCCCCAGTTGGCTAGCGGTTCTAGCCGGCCACCCCGCAAACCCGGATGCGGAAGAAAAAGACAAGGATACTGAGCTCCACGGAAGTTCCTCCGGCTTAATGGAAATGGGCTACTTCAGGCAAACAATTGACACACGCCTTCAGTCTCTCGAGAGGGCATCACTGGCATCAGGGCCGCTCAAATGCGGCGCTTCCGGCCTTCACGCGGAACGGGCCCTCATCGCTTGCGAAGCTTCACCCACTTCCGGCTTCAACCACAACCCCTCTTGCAGGCAGGCAGGGCTCAAGCTACATCTCATCGAAGCTACTTCTCCTTCCGGCTCAGTAGCAGTACTGGTCTCTAAGTGCGTCTTAGGTGGCAAGCAGGTAGTGATGGCGAGATGAAGCCTTATGAAGCTTTGAAGATTTCCAGCCAATTGGTTCGCAAAGGGTTCATCTCATGAGGCTTCATCATGGGCTTCATTTGAACATAAACCCCCTGTTGGTCAAAGCGTGTAAAACAGGCAAATTGGAAATCTCAACAGTTGCGCTCTATCTCATACCGAGTTCCCAATGAGTAAAGCCTTAGAATAACTCTAAACAACGAACATAAAATCCTATTTTCACGTTAACAATATTGTTTTCATTCCAGTTGAACGATTGTGATTGAAAAGCCTATGGGAGGCTGGTAAACATTGCAAAGAGGGATTCGTATTCCTTAATATTATTCATAAACTTAACCACGTTGTAGCCTGAGAAGGCTAAACCATATCAGGAATACATTTATTAACTGCATTATCTCATTTAGCTGTAGCTTCTATAAGCAAACCCTGCGGTCGTGGGTCGGCTGCTTTCCAGCGAGCCACAGCCCACACGCTGAATCTACCCAAAAACACTGGATATATCTAATCTGCATTTATTCATTTATTTATTCATGTTTTATTCCTACATTTATTTATGCTTGTATCTATTTATACTTATGACATTTTCCGACCTCTATATAAGTGAGGGTCTGAGCTCTTTTAATTCCATCGTGTCACCAGCGGACCCGGGTACAGGAGGGGTAATATGGTTCTTGTTATACATCCATGGGTATTATGAGCGTTGTGGCTCAACGGTTCAAATGATCCGAATCGCTTCCCGAAGCATTCACGTGGTATCGACAGGCAGCGAGGTTCGTTCGTCATCGATGACGTCACTGGCCCGAAACGATACAAGCCTCGATACATGCTTCACAAAAAGATTCGGGGATTACTCGACACACGCTCCGAAGCCTCGGCGCATTACGTAACGGGTGTAACGCGTTACAGCATGGAGTTATGCAGTTTGGGTAACTACTACCCGTCACAATGCTCAGTAAGTACCGCGTCTCAAGCTTCAACACAGCCAAGGATGCTGCCCATCCGTGGTTTTGGGGGGTTCTTTCAGGGAGAAAGAGAAGCTCATGTAAGAGGATAGAAGACAGTCTAATCACCCAACCAGCACATCAGCATCTACGTCTCACCGTGGCGTAATTAAACTGCTAATTAAGCTAGTCCTATACCAGGGCTCGACAGTAATGGTTGCCAGGTTGCCATTGGCAACCATTTGGAAAATGTCAACCACTTCTTGGACTTTGGTTGCCATCAGTGGCAACCAGTTTTTAACATAAGAAATAAGGACAGCAAAACGTGCACCCCAAAATAGATAAATGTTCATATTCGTTTTTAAGAGTGATATTTAATTGTTGTGACCAGTCGGAACCTGATACTTAAATTGCACGTGCATTGGCGTGATTACGGAGCCAGAAAGCGATGCACGTTTACTCGCGTGCGCGGTGCGCCGTGTGTTTGTTTTACAACAAGATGGCGAAGCAAAAATAAGTTGCTTGACTGTGTGATAAAAAGTTCAGCCAACACCTCAACTTCTCCAATGAATGTTCAAAGTGATTCAACTGATGGAGCGTAAGGTAAAACCCGAACGAAAAACAAAGAGGAATGTTTTCCATTCACTTCCGGTAAAAGTTCCTTGAAAATAAGAGTCCCGATCTTATTACTACCAAAATAAAAGTGTAAAACGAAACTTTACCATAGAAAATGGTTGCATTAAATTATAATCACTTCTGTAAAAAGGTAACACATTTTAAATATAGTTAGACATATTAAAGGTAATTTACAGCATCAATAATTAATATCAAATGTTTAACTATGAATGGTTTTCATTTATTTAACATTAGAAATGTATTAGTCTGGCCAATCCAAGACTTCAATGCTGAAGGGCCAACGGGTCTATGGTGGGGGTCAGCACAAAGGTCAAGAAAACCCACATTTGAAAGGGAGACAACGGATGATCAAGAAACTGGTGACTTGCTCAATTCATTTGTGAGGGATCTATGAAGACAGGACAACAGCAGCACTACTGGTATTTTTTATACCAGCAATTGAGGGTGGACAAGTTTAATACCACTTAGGTTCAAATAAGTGCGTTAATTACTTATTGTAAAGCATTTTAACATTCTTGTGTCACATGTTCATTATTAAGTTGACGTATAACTGTATAGCATCTTAATTATTTAAAATATAAGGTATAAAAAAAAAAGGGCAACCGTATTTTCAGTTGGCAACCAAAAGCGGATGCCTGGTTGCCAGCCTGGCAACCACTTTTAAAAGTTAGCGTTGAGCCCTGCCTATATCATGGGTCATGTCTCAGCATTTACCTAAGCAAATATTATTTCATGCTGCTCATATTGCACTCATATATTTAGTTTCATGCTCACATGGCTTATGTTAAGCAGGGTATGATATTCAAGTATACAAATAACCAAAATAAAAGTGTCCCAACCCCTATATACAGTACAAACACATTTCACATTCATACATACTTACAACGCATGCCTCTCTACCAAGTCAGAGATGCAAACTCTGACAAGTTTGAGGCTGGCCCTCTCGGTAAGAATGTCATTTTGCAGTTCATCAAATACTTCTGGAATTTTCTTCTTAAGTAGATCAGTTAGGCCAGGGGTGGGGAACCTCGGGCCTCCGGGCCGTATACGGCCCGCGAGACCATTTGGTACGGCCCTCAAGGTAATTTATAAACACACGCAAAAAAGAAAAAATTTCAAGAAATCTAGACCGTAAAATTATTAAACAAGCTTGTTTTTCCTGGCCAAGTTCAGGGTCCTTGAACACAACACGAGCCTAACGTGTCATCACGTGGTAGTCTCGTCTGACAGGAGTGTAGTTCTAACGGAGAGCACCAGAACGCGGCTCCGGTCCGGGACTTCACAAATTGCAGTACCCATAAGGAGCCGTACACACATACTTGTCAACCCTCCCGATTTTCGCGGGAGACTCCCGATTTCATTGCCCTCTCCCGGTTTCCTCCCGGCGTCATATTTCTCCCGATTTCTGACAAAATCAGATTTACTCAGCACTGTTTCCACTCGGACTTTAATACAGCTACACCATTGTTTGGTTTCCATGGTAACACGTCTCTTTAGTGGCGCGCGCAACTCAAAGTCTGAGAGGGTGAAGCAGATAGTCACAGGAAACAGAACAAGAATCGACAACTACTCTACTCTCTGCTCACTCCTTTCCTGGTACAGATCCAGCCCACAGATATGCTCCATCAAGGATGGTGCTACAGGCCGCAAGGCATTGCACTTAGATTAACATTAACATGCTTATTGTAGTTCTAACAGCTCCGGCGATCCACTAGCACCCCCCCCCCCCTCCCCCATTTTGCATTTTTAAATGCTCACGATTTCTGAGGTGTTTTTTCTATGTACACACATGTGTGTGTAAAATAGTTCAGAAATGACACTGAATGTGTTGAATTGCCTTTGACACAGCAGTGTGTTAAAAAAAAATGACACATTAATTCTAGGAGTGTAATACTTCTACAAACACTATGGTAATATCATACTATTATAGGAGTGTTCTATAGTGTGTTCAAAAAACAACTACAGAAACACTAAATATTATACTACAGTAGTACTATTTAAAATAATATAGTCTTAATACAGAAACACCAAAAAAAACACTATGGTAATACTTTTACAAACACAATATAATAATATGCATTCACTATGACAATATCATGCTATTACTATAGGAGTGGTCTACAGTGTGTTCAAAAAACAACTACAGAAACACTATATATTATACTATAGTTATACTATTTAAAATAATATAGGAATACTACAAAGATCTAGATACATAGTATTACTATTGAAATATTATAGGGCTACTATAGCTAGTAAAATGGCATTACAGAAAAGACTATAGTAATACGATAGCTGGTGAAAAATACTATAGAACTCTACAAACTTACTATAGGATACTATACAACTCTTATAGTATACTATAGTACAGGGCCGTATTCATGGAGTAAACATTGGGGGGGACCAAAAATTCAATAAAAATTGGAATACTAATTTCCTGCCATTCTAAAGGAAAATACATAAAAAATCACTAACACATTGGATACTTTAAAACCTGTTAAACCCCATACCCTGCCCGTGGGGGCAAAACCCAACAATAGTCACGAAACTGTGTTCGGGGGACCTAACCTCCTCTAGGGGGGTCCGGGGGCATGCTCCCCCGGGAGATTTTTTTTAAATATTGAAGTTAAAAGCATCAATCTGGTGCACTTTGAGAGCAACATTAGGGACTAAATCTATGGATACATCTCATCAACACCCATGTGAAACAGAACTGAACAGATTTACTTTTTCTTTATGCATATTTTACAAATCACTCCCTTTTTAAACTGTAGTATGAGTTGGAATGATTTCAAACCTGTTATTCTGTTATTCTCTTATTTTGTATAACTATAATGAACATATAAAGGTGTGCCTTGGAAATACTTGTTTTGCATCAATCTTGATACAGGGTACTTATTATACTATAACTACTAAATACTGCTAATAATAATTGCATTGATTGTGTGACTTTCTATGTTTCTACGTTTCATGTTGTCTGTGGATGTTTAATTGCTCTTTTTGCTGCTGTGTTTATTGTGTTTATTGTATTTTGTTACTCTGGCACAACAATTTCCTTTGGGATAAATAAAGTCTTATCTTATCTTATCTTATATGTTATAGTTTGGATTATAGTTTTACTATCCCATCATTCAAGAGTGGTTTTCACAATAAGTAATGGTTTATTTTTTGCACGGACACTATCATTTACATTTTTTTTACTATGTTCAATCTGAATTTACTTTAAAAACATCTATATTTATTCTGACTTTTTCTACATCCAACTCACAGGTTTATCATTGCTTTGAGAAAAAAGATTATTAATTTAACCATTTTTAGAAGTGAAGATATAGTCAATTGTTCTGGGAATGTCATTTCAAACCTGAGACCTGAAAAACAGGCTTGGGGCTTAACTAAGTAATGGCAGAGATTAGGGATGAATAAAGTACAACTATAACCATAATCACATTAAAGCATTTCAATCCATAGAAAGGTCTGTGCCACACAATTTCAGTAGAAACAGGAACACTTTATTGCCCTTTTGTTTTACAGCCACGACTCGCACTAGCTGCTTGCCGCTCATTCAAAATCAAAAAGACCCCCAACTTCCTCCCAGGCACCCGCCCAAAAAGCCCAACCCTCAAGTAAAGGACCCAAAAGCCTTTTTGCGCTTATCGTTGGCACTGATAAAAGACTGGCATATTCCTTCAAGGTCCAGTCTGTCCAGTTTCTTCTGGTGCACATGACATATGGCCACATTATTCAGCCTTGTTTGACTCATCGATGATATAAGCCATGTCTTAAGCCTCCTCAGGGCACTAAAACTCCTCTCAGCCTCTGCAGAAGAGACAGGGACGACCAACAGAAGCCTTACTAAAGCTTCCACCTGACCGAAGAGACCTCTCACCTCTGGCACCATTTCCCGAATAAGGCTAGCAACATCTGTGCTTGTTTCATAGGTGTAATTAGCCCCAAACATGGCCAGCTGCACCTGCAGTAGTCTTGAATTCAATTCAGCATACTCTTCTACCACCTTGTCCATGTTTCCGTGTAGCAGCACATTTTCAAGCTACTGCAGCTTGTGGAATCCAGCTTGTTCAAACCCCTCTATGAATTGAGTATTCACTGTGTCCAAGGCATTGTAGAATTGGACTCTGTACAAGGACTGGGCATCGGGAGGGATATGGGCTGCAGCCTGACCGGTGTAACGCTTTGTAGGTTTGCGGACATGAGGGATCTGAATTGGTTGTAGGTCCAACTTTGTTGCCACAGCAGTTGCTTTCGAGAACAATACATCAAAATGCTCCTCCGTTCGTTTGACCTGCATGCTTGTTTTGCCATGGTTTACAGCCTCCAACATGCCTGAAACGGTCTGTTTCCTAAGCTGCAGGGAGGTGTTCAGGCACTCCAAATCCCCAATCAGGTCTTCAGCCATTAGAAGGCAGAGCACAGTGTTCCCTTCAAGAAATATTCCATGAAGACCATTGGCGTTGGCTGAAGTTTCAGGTGAGCTGCATGATGCCATTTCTTCAAGGGCCATCACAGCACTGACTCATACTGCTTGAGAACTGAGCGGATGGCAGGGGTACGTACAGTCCACCTGGTGGGACAAAGGCTTCAATGAGGTGAAAGTTGAACCATGCTCTGATTTTGCAATATTCTGGAAAATCAACATGAACCTCCCAGATTGATTAAAGAAGCCCCCCAATTCATAGACCAGACCCATTGCATCTCTTACTAGTGGAGAGGCTCCACAGGCAGCCTGCGTTATTAAGTTCACGCAGTGGGGACCACAGTGACAATACACAGCCAGCGGTTGTTCTTTCCTTAAAATGGCTTGTACTCCCTGCAATCGTCCAGCCATGTTTGCGGCACCATCATAAGTTTGTCCTCGTAGTTGAGACAGAGGAAGCTGTAGGCGCGTCATCACATCACATGCCATCTTGGCTATATTTTGCCCTGTTGTTGATGACACTTGGTAGATTCCCAGTAATTCTTCCTTTGGTTGTAGATCTGCATCTACAGAGCGCACACATATTGACTCCTGCTCAACTCCTGATATATCTTGGGTGCCATCAATGATAATTGAGAACTGGACCACTGGCATTGATGTTATTTCCGACACAATTTCTTTGATGATTGTATTGGCCATCACCTTCAACAGTTCGTTCTGCAATTACGGACTGGTGAAATCGAGGGGACCTTTTAGCCAGGAGGTCAGCTCTGCATCGCCCGTTGCCTTGTACTTTAGAAGCTGGCTTAAATTCCCACTCTCCTTCTGATCGCCTCGAAAAGCCAGACCTTGCCGCGCCAAGTACCTCACACCCTCAACAATCTTCATCAGATTTCTTCTTGCTTGTTGCTGCCGTCTTTCAAGCTCACGTGAAAGTTGCACATTAACAGGCTCTGGCTCCTGAATCCTAGTCATCACAGCTAATTTGTGACACTGGCTGTGTTTATGCACACTAAATTTCTCCAGTGCCTTCTTCCAATTGTTAAAACCAGTCTTGACAAATGCTGAATCTGCTTTTGACGCAAGCTTAGACTTTTGTGCTGCAAAGTATTTAGCACAATAGAAACAGAGGACCCCTTTTACAGAGGGGCTGTAATGGAGCCATGTATGATCTTCAAACCACTTCTCCTGAAAATAGAGTATTCTATTTGATAGGGTTTGACTGGGTATGACTTTGACATTTGGATGATTTGGGCAAAGTCCAAGCTCCTCCCCTTCCTTTCCTGTACCTTCATTTTCGCCGGCCTGGCTGCTCTCTCTCTAATTGTCAAACTCACTCTCCCTGCTTGATGGTATTATCTGAAATACATATGAGGATGATCTCATCTTAAATTAACATTAACATTAGACTGCTATGTTGTCATTATTCTGTCTTAACCATCAATATAGCTCCTTTCTGGCTTACCTCCATGTCACCAAGCGCACACTCTCCCTGTCTGGTCGCCATGCTCACATTCTCTCTCTCCTTCTCTCTCTTTACTCTGAACACACCAGAGTGAACATGGAAGAAATATCAGTAAACTATTGACTAGAAAGACTGTTGATACATATTATACATATGGGGGGACACAGGAGTCTGTACATTAACATTAGACTGCTATGTTGTCATTATTCTGTCTTAACCATCAATATAGCTCCTTTCTGGCTTACCTCCATGTCACCAGCGCACACTCTCCCTGCTGTCCGGTCGCCATGCTCACATTCTCTCTCTCCCTCTCTCTCTTTACTCTGAACACACCAGAGTGAACATGGAAGAAATATTATCAGTAAACAAGCTATCTGACTGGTAACAATACTCACTTTCTCACTGCTCTTAACTTGAGGCTGCCCAAAAAACTGTCTAATGTCACTGCCACCCTTCCTCTTGCTCATGCTTACAGCTTGACCTCGGCGATCTGCAGTTGCTGATGTGATTAATACGGGTCAGCAGCGCTGGATATAAGATAATTAAACATGTTTATTAGCAATTCTGAGCATTCTAAACCCAGCACAAGCTATGATGCACACTGCAAACCTCCTGCGTGTGAGTATCTTTTAAATGCTTCTGACGATTATGAAATACTATTTCATAATAATTGTAGAGTATTTATTATTTAATTAATTCTGGCACCTTTGGTATTCCATAGGTGTCACACATCAAAGTTTTAAATCTTTCCACACCCTACAAATTACAAAATAAAATAGAAATAATCCACATGAATAAATATCTATTGGATTACATCCAAAACGAAACCGTCATTTTGCACATAGCTGACACTAGCCCGCCAAACCCTGGCTAACAACTGAAACCAGCTAGCCCACAGCTAGTTAGCTACTATTCCTGAAAAGTTCGGTTTTAACATCAGAACTACAAGTTACTTACACAAAGAAGCTAAACCGGAGGGTTCATTAACATTACCATTACGAAATAAAAATAATATAGATTACTTTAGGGCTAACTAGAAAAGATACCAGAACTGATGGAGGGCAAATTAAAACATGACTGCCCTGCTTGGAGCATCAAGCTAACTGAAGGTGGACTCAGACGTGCAACAGCGAAAGACACCCCCGGGTAAAAAATAAGGAACCAATTTACATTTTAAAAGAAATATCATTTTGGTGAAGTTCACAATAACAGAAAATATAGATTTTCAAGTATACAAATAACCAAAATAAAGAAGTCATAGAATAGCAATATTATTTTAATTAAAATATTAAAACTTTTTTTTTTGTTGCTATTTATTGGGGGGGACATTTTGAGTGTATCTGAATATTGGGGGGGATGTGTCCCCCCCAATGTATATGGTGAATACGGCCCTGCTATAGTAATACTATAGTTCATTTTCGTAAGGGCTGGAGCGAGTAGTCTACGCCCAGCTGCAGTCATTTTTAACCATGCATGGCATCCATGAAAAATTTCAGTCTGGCTTTAAACCTATGCATAGCACTGAAACAGCCCTTTTAAGAGTTTTTAATGATCTGCTCTATAGCCGCCGCAGGGGTAGACATTAAGGGTAAAATGCCACTGGCCCTCCGGGCCATTGTATTATCACTGGCCCAACCAGGGGCGTCAGCTGACCCAATACTATACAGGGGCACAACAGGGGCACAGAAAAAAAAAATGTTTTGCAGTTATTTCTTTGAAAAAAGCATGGGCACAGATAATTAATGCAAGCACGCGAGCAAACATTTTTTTGCACTTATTTATTATAATAAAGTGTCATAAATAAATAGTACAATCAGATTGTTATTTTCTGCATCATTAAATATCTAGCCTACCTGAACCAAACTGAATTGAATTGGCCTACTTGTGAACTTAACTGTATACAGTATCTCTAAATCACTAACTGATGAAGGCAAAAGAGGCACAATGAATCTTCATGAAATATCTGTCAGCAAACATGGACTTGAAAACTGAAAACTGAAAGAGAACCCCCCATCCTATGATGGTGTGATGGTGACTATCCTATGAGGTGTGTACATGGTCAGAGAGATGGGAGAGGTCTATGTTCATTTTTTTAAAAGTAAACTGTAACGTCTCGGTTTCAGTTTTGCAAAGCTATCAATCAATTGACAGTGGCTTAACTTGGAGAGTGCTCCTCTCTCAATAGACATGATGGCAAGATGGTGGAGTCTGTCTTGCCCCATTGTGCTTCTTAACCACGTGTGGAGGCGTCTCAGCACGCTGAATGTACGTTCACAAGTGCAGCTGGACACTGGAATGGTCAGAGATATCTGAATGACCTGTGTCAATGTTGGGAACATGACATGATCCAGCAAACTGAAAAGACATTGCATGTCAGTGATTGGAAGGCTTTCCTGCTTTCTGGCCAGATAGTTTTTAGCCACCAGCACTTCCTCTTGCTTTAGATCCACATTATAATGATCTGCCAGACCTCTGAGGTCCTCCTCACAGAGAAAGTTGCTAGATCCTGGATTACAGGCCTGAACACCTTTTAGAACTGTGCTGTTGAGAGATGAAAAACGCTGCTCCATCTCAGCAACCATCCTGTCAAGGCAAGGTAGATACACTGCGGTTCTCAACTTCTCGGCATTCCCTAGGTCACTCGCTGCCCCACAACTAGACTCGACTACATACTCCTCCATGCGTCTCTGCTTCTGCCTTTGTCTTGGTACAGCACATGACTCAGGGATTTGGTGTGTTTCGCACAAGGCCTTTGCGCGGTCATAAACCTCAGCTGCTTTGTCATCAGTGCGCATTTCTTGTAGAGTGGCGCACACAGCGCATTTGAACTCCTCAGCTTTTGCCAGGTCCACAGTTTCACTTTGTAGGTATTTGTGTAGACTTTCTGTCACAGACAAAAAAGTCTTGAACATCATCAATAGATAAACTGTGGAGAACCTTGCAAGGTTGGCATGCAGACCCACAGCCGTAGGGTTGCTGATATTGGACAGGCACGTGAGAACTGTTGGGAAATTCTCTATCATAGCGTTGATAGACCTCAGCTGGCAAGACCATCGGGTCTTGGACAGCTGTACAAGCTCAGAAGCTTGTAAGCCAAGCTGTTTCTGAGTCTCCTTAAACTTGTCATGGTTCACAAGGGAGCCAGAAAAGAATGTATAGACATTCTGCAGGAGGTCAAATAACTTCCTGGCCTCTGGTATGGCCAGACATGTGGAACAGAGCACTAAATTCAATTGATGTGCATAGCAGTGCACATAAATGGCCATGGGATGGTTCTCTCGGAACTTTGCTTGGACCCCTCCAACAGCCCCACTCATGACTGAGGCGCCATCATAAGCCTGTGCAACCACCTTCACATGGTCTATGCCATTCAACCTTAGCTGTTGTTCAATGGCAGTTGTAATGGACTCCGCGTCAAAACCCTTCAAATCTACCATAGCTAGTAAATGTTCTTGCACACTCCCCCCAGCAACATATCGGACACACACAGCTAGCTGCTCAGTGCTGCCATCTCTTGCTTCGTCAGCCATCACTGAAAACATTCCAGCCTCCTTAATGTCTTTACTGATAGCTTTTGTTATCTCCTGGGCACAGCACTGAATTACTTCATTTTGTGATGAAGGTGACAAGTATGTAGTGTGTGATGGTGCTGAATATGTCTGAAGGAAAGGGTCGAACTCTTTCAAGAGGTTCATGCATTCCAGAAAGTTCCCCTGGTTGTCGCTGGACATGCCCTCATCATGGCCACGGAATGGGATATTTTGTTTTCCCAAAAACTTGGTAACAGCCACAACCCGGCTGAGGTACTCCCGTCTCTCTTTTATTTCATGCTCACTGGCAGAATCCAAATGGTCGACAACACTGCCATGAGCCTCACTGGCTTTATAACTACACCAAGACTGCATGCTTGCCTTATGTGCTGGTGATTTCTCATGCTCTCTATAGACATCCAGAGCTTTTTTCCAATTTTGAAAGCCAGTGTTTACAAAGGTGTCATTCTTCAAATGTTTCCCAAATATTCTACAGGGAAAACAAAGCGCTGCATCTTTAGCCTTGGAATATTCCAGCCATGTAAAGCTTTCAAACCAGTTGGCGTTAAATGATCGATTCTTTGCACCAAAGTTGTGCTGGGGATATTTTGACAACTTAACTTGGTTTGGGCCAGACTCCTTTCCCCCAAGATCACTTGTATGTCCCTCAAGATTGTGGACACTGCTTTTTTCTCTTGCCCCCAGTCTAATGTTCTCTGCCACTGTGGCAACTGTTTTCTCAGTCTCATCTCTGGGGTGTGATCTCTCCGGCCTGTCTGTCTCTTGTTGTCCTTCCTTCTCTCTCTGCCTTTCCCCTGCCTCAACCAGCTCAATCTCTTCTGCCCTCTGACTCTCCTGTCTGGTGCAACGTACAAAAAAATCATATGCTCAATAGTTACCTCAGATAACCATTAAAAGTTCAAATAACATTCATCACATCTATAAGTAGGGACATTTACAGTAGCTAACTACATTGTCAGCTGAGTCTCACTCTCACCTGTCAGTGTCATCCCTTCCTGTGTCCCTTCAATCTCCTCCTCTCCTCCTCTGCACTCTGCTGCACTGAGTCTTGAAACAACATGAACATATTACAGTCTAATGTCTGCATTTTCATTATCTACATTTTTACATATGCAGATGTAAGGTTACTTGTGTATAACCTGTTTGCAGTTATTCCTAATTAATATTAAATTAATAGCCATATCACCTCTGCTCGTGCTCATCAACATCCCTCTCTCCTTCACCTCCTCCGACACTCTGCTGCTCCTCTTTGTCTGGACAGATATGTAACTGTTAGGCTAGTGACCAGTGGTGAACTCAACTTGTGGGTTGTTACCTAAAAGTGGTTTGGGTTGCCTTGTTACCTAGCTTACCTCTCTCATTTCTCCTTGCTGCTTTATCCCTGCTCCGAGTGAATAACTTTCTGATGTCCATTTACAAGATACTAAATACTAAAATACAGAATACTATCAAATCAATCAAATCGTGAAGTGATAAATAATGGGAAACCAACGCCGGAGCTAAAAGGTATGTTTCAAAAGACGGTTAGGATAACTCCATCGACTACTCACGTTCAAAGCCACATTTCTTTGAAAATGTTTCACCTCAATAATAGATTTCGTGATTTAAGATACTTGGGTTTATATATTTCTAAATCTGACACTGAAACTGTCAGTGCCTCACCAGCCACGAACCTCAGCGCATGTCACTGCTATTCACATCTCCATCCATTTAGCCTAGTCTATTATGTTTTATAAATTATTAAAAAGTGCTATTTATACAAATCACATAACATTTAACAGTGTAGCCTATACGATTAGCTTCCAGGCAAACTCATTAAAATATATAGCCTACTCCTGTGTGACCTTCACTTCTAAAACTAAGATTATGTTCATCGTAAAATTACGTTGCTTACCAGATTGACCGCAAGCTTTATTTCATGGTATCCTGAACTACCAAGGCAAAACACGCATCAACACTACGGGTTATCAGAAGGGACAAAAAACATTCGAATAAACAAATGAAAGCAGCGTGTGCTGAATAGGACTAGTCTTATGCTGTGCAAGAGAGGTTTACAGTAGCAAAATTGAGTTCGCATTGTTAGAAATTAAAATCAATGTTTTGATGGTATAATGTAGCTTAAACATACCGTCAGTTTAAACGCTCTTTTATACTGAAAAACCAGAAATTCTTGTGCACAAGCAGTTAAGCTTTTATTCTGAAAATCCTTCATCTACGGTTAGCATGTAGCATGTGGCTAATATACGATTTCCTAGAGATGAATTGAGAAGCGAAATGACTTGGTGTGGTGAAAACCGAAACCTACTGATTTAACACTACAACGATAGATGTCGAGATACTACCATGTTGAATATTAAATGAAAGTACAGTTTATTTGAATACATTATTGTTTACAGACGAGAGTAGCATGTGGCAACATCCGGAATGACCGGAAACCAAACGAGCCGAGAAGTATTGTTTAGAGTATTGATTACAGCGTTTAGAATGTGTTAAATGAAAAGTGATGAAAGAGAATATGAGGAGAAACGGCGTGTTAAGCATATATTGAATGTGAAAAGAACCTATCCTCTGTTTAAATGCAATAACGGACATTGGAGACGAGGTGAGCCGGCTGGCGGGGAGGAGCCAGCAGAGGATATATATAGCAGCGCCGGAGGAGAGATCCGCTGTCTTCTTCTTGCTCAGGAGAACCAGATCACAGCTGTTTTCTGCCGGAACAATATTCTGTCTGTAACACTACCGCGCCTTTTTTAATTAAAGTATCCCATTTGAATCTTTTCAGAGACTCCATTTAGTCTCATTTTAAAGCTTCTCTCCTGGACGCGAGAATAAAGAACATATTTAACAGCATTGACGGCCACAATGCTTGTAAAAGACGCTCCGTGCAAAGGGGTTATAAAGTTACCAGACACACGGGCAGGCAAGTGCATAGAGTTACTAGTCCGATAGGAAAGTTACTAGACCCGGGCGTGCGGGCGTGTCGCCATTTCGAACCCTGAATAAATTAATAAATTAATAAAAAAATCAGTGACCCAGGCATACCGGGGCACCTCAGATCTACAGGGGGGCACGTGCCCCCGTGAAAAGGGTCTCGCGACGCCGATGGGCCCAACCATTGTAACCACTGGCCCGGAGCATTCGTCCGAAAAAAATCTACTTATAATGAAGACAATTAACACATTTGTTGCAATAGTAATTAACTACATTACTACTTGTACTACAACATTTGAATCATCAGTTCTTCCTAATTTCCTCAATTGTTCATATTTGGTTTATTAAAATAATGATATTGTGGTCATTGTTAAAAAATGTCAGCTATTATTATGAGTATTATTATTTGTATAATGCGCTTTCTGCCTTCCTGTCATTAGGAGTTATAAATGTAATGGCTATGTAATAGATTAGATTAGAAACTTCATTATCCTAAACTGCTGGGACATTTCCCTAAAGCCAATACTTTTATATTTTCTACTCCTCACTTACTTGTCAGCATAGGTAGGCATTGATGTACAGAGCCGAGAGAAGACCTTGTCTATATTGGCATCATATTGAGAGGTGCAGTGACGCGTCCTAAAACCAGGAAGTATAAGCTGCTGGTTTCCTCGACAAAAAGCAATGGGATTTCTCCACAGGGTTTTGGAAAATAGCTGGAAATAAGGTCTGTGGAAAACAAACCTGTTTGATAAATGCACGTTTTGTTCAGCCGGATAATCTCCACATGTCTACCCTACTTTTATAATTTTCGAATCATAAATCTAATCGATAGATTATAAAAGGGTTTTAGGACGCATCACTGCACTAGAAGCCAAATCTATCGATCAAGCTGGCTGAAACGTTCTCTCCCTCTTCTTCTCATACTCCCTGTCACTCTCCTTTAACTCCTCCGGTGACTTTCTTTTATTTGAAGATTGTTTTTTGCCCGGCGCTTGGCCGGTTACCGCTGGTATTAAAAACATTAATGGCGAATGGTTAGGTGGCGGGATAGTCTGTAGTGAAGGAGCGCGCTCCCGCTCAAGGGAGCCTGCTCGCGCTGCGCAGCAAACAGCTGTTTGCTTTTCACCCAACAACGACAACCGACTCACAAAACGCGTCGTAAAACCAGGAAGTAAGTTAGCATTTTTAGCACTTCCGGTTCCTTCCTCAAAAAGCAATGCATTTTTTCCATAGGGTTTTGGAAAATAGCTCGAAATAAGGTCTGTGGTTGACACAAATTTAAGAGATAAATCACGTTTTGTTCTACGACATTAAATACATCAGCAGTGACCCCACTGGGGATTTTTGAAGAGTTTACGTGTCTGAAAAACGATGGTTGTTACCGAATGGCTGAATAGGACTACAGAAATTGTCGAGGCCGTTGTACGTCATTAAGCCGAACACGTAAACACTCCCGCTAAGTTTGTTTTCCCCTGTGTTCTGCTTGAAAGCAAGTACCTGCCTATCTTTAGTATCTGTATATCTATATCTGACCATTAGAATCTGTATTTTTGAAATTGTCGTTTTTAACACCGTAGTTTTACAAATTATAGAATAATTAATTACCAGTGTTTTCCAATTTTACTCGGCAGTTCGTTTCGTTTGCTAACGTTATCTAAAGCTAGCGCTACTAGTTAGCTACGCAATGGTTTGTTGCTCTGCTCCGGGTTGCAGCTACAGGTCTTCGCATGAAACGTGCTTGTTCTATCGTTTCCCGGCCAATGTTTTCCAAAGGAGAGTCTGGATTCGTGCCATGAGGTAAGCTGGCGTTACATTTTTGTCCATGTCACGGTGAAATGTAAATAATGGGTAGTGACTGTATCGCCGTTTTATAGATGGCGCTGCTGAAAAGACCGCAACATAAGTAAAGATAATGAATACATCCTATTAAAACCTGTGTGGCTTATATGATAAGTCTAATTAGTACAAGCAGCATAACGTTTCACCATGTAACTAAAGATTGTAGTCAGGGAAATCAGTTTGACATATTGAACTAATAACAAATCACCTCTGGCTGGCAGAGAACTCTCTGCTCCATAGCTTCTCTTGGACGTAAAATCACATGTACATTTAACATTTATATTCAATTTAATATTCCATCCCTCACATACTTTTGTATATATAATAACTTATATTTTGTTTTTCTTGTTATGCTGCTGCAACACAAACATTTCCCAAATTGGGATCAATACAGTAATATCTTATCTTAATTAATTAAGAAATATAACTATTATAATTAGTGTAGCAGCTGACACCTATTTTCAATATGGATTAATCTACCATTTATTTCTTTAGTTCAATTTTCATCTATAAAAATGTCAATAGTGAAAATGTTCACGAGACTTATCAAAGTGCAAGGTTATATCTTTAGATGTTTGGTTTTAGCCTATGTACTGTATGTCTTAATGCTCTTACAGTATATGTGACGGTGTGACTGAAACTAATATTTTATATCTTCCCAACAGACGAGCTGACAGGAAACCTAACACTCTAACAACCACAACATTGCAAAGGCGAGTAAATGTAAATTAAAAACAATTCACAATTTTTTTATTTCTTCTTCCTTGCAGTTAGGTGAAGCTGACCTTGCACTTGGTACCAGTAAGGATGTTCCTCACACAGGCTGAATGTTTCTCCTTCCCTACTGACACAGAAGCCCTTGATTTGCAATGCGTCACTAATTGTCATTTCCCTGGCTCCGTAGGGACACTTTACCTCCAGCACAGCGGAAGACCCTACCAGACCATCTGGAGATGCCCCCAACAATCCTGATAGGGAGAGCCACAAATCTGACTCATGGACCTGCATCTGAGTTGCAGTGGTGAATGCCCTGACGCCCTCACATTCATTCATAGTCCCCCACTGTACAGACAAAATACTATCAAGGGCCTGTTGTTGCCCTAGCACCCTGGCAATAAAGGAAGCAGTCACACCCTTTGACCTCAGGACAGCTCCAAAGTTGCTGGCAGTCAACCTTCCTTTCCTGAACAAATGCCAGTTTGGGTTGGTTCGCTGACCAGTGGTAGCCACCTGAATTGCCCTCTGTTGCTCTTCAGACAATGCCATGCTTGCCACAATTGCCTCAGGTCCCTGATGCCCAACAGATTTGATAATTTCAGGAACAGTAAGTGTTTCCAAGCTGTAGTGTTCCTCTTCTGGCTCGGGGGAGAGAAGCCAAGAAATTCCTGAGAACCTGCCCCTGAGTCTGTCCTTCAGCCAGTCACGATCTTCGGAGGTGGGCTCTCTTGTCAGCGGGTTAAATTAGTTATTGGTTTCAACAGTGACATTAAAACAGTTACTAAATCAGCTTACTATCACCTAAAGAACATATCTAGGATTAAAAGACTAATGTCACAGCAGGATTTGGAAAAACGTGTCCATGCTTTTATCTTCAGTAGACTGGACTACTGCAATGGTGTCTTCACAGGTCTCACGAAAAAATCTATTAGAAAGCTGCAGCTGATTCAGAACACCGCTGCTCTAGTCCTCACTAACACTAAGAAAGTGGATCACATTGCTCCAGTTCTGAAGTCTTTACACTGGCTTCCTGTATGTCAAAGAATAGATTTCAAAAATACTGCTGCTGTTTATAAAGCACTGAATGGTTTAGGCAGTGGTCAAGCTGTAAAAAAAAGCCAGGGGGGATGGTGGATCTGCATGCCCCCCCCCCCCCCCCCCCCGGAGATTAAAAACAAAAACTAACCTGCAATTCAGGGTAGTTGAGTAGACTGGATATATGTTTGGTGCTGACTGCCTTAAGGGCCCTTAATTTGATCTGATGACAGCGCATTTGGTGGGAGACCAACGTTGTACCCTTTTGATTAGTGTTTAAGCACAAAGATAATTATTATATTCTATTACTGTAAAACAACTTGCATGCTATGGATATATTACGTGTCAGATACTCCTGTCATTGATCTTGACCAAGGCACCTCAGAATTAGAGTTGGTCCCATGGCTACCACTGCTCCTACATAGTTAGGGTAAATGCAGAGGACACATTTTCCCACTGGGTGCAAGTGCAACTTCAACTTCAACTTCACACTCACAATACCTATAAATCTACTGGGAATTCATCCATTAAATGTTGAAACAAAACCTCACAAAACATTGAACATGAATCCTCTCTAGTCAAGTCCATTTTAATTCAAGTGCAAGAACATGGATTAAACAAATATACTATTTACAAAATCTGAAAATAATACATATAATATGATATACAAATACAAATAAACAGTTTTATTCAATGGCTACCAACCCAATTCTCCCCTATACTGTAGTATCTCATAGGATCTTCCAAAGAGTTTCATAATCATGTTTTTTAATGACAACTTTCCGGGCTCTTGCTCTCAGATCATTAGCCAAGCTATGACTTTGAAGCCAAGACTTGACATAAACTTCTGGTTTGAACATTTGTAGTGGAGGGCCAACACACTTGATGAAAAGCCAGGCTGACATACTTTTTACCTCTAGCGTGCTTCTGGTTGTGGTTAAAATGTTCATCTGACTGAACCCACGCTCACACTCAGCTGTGGAGATGACCAGTGTGTTCACTGCTTGAAGGAGGGGTTTTAGCTCTTCTGGTGCTTGTGGTGTCATTTCATCAACAGTTTTGAGTTTTACCATATCAACATATTCCCTCATTCCTCTCTGAATTTGTCTGCCATCATCAAGCTTGAAAAAGGAGCAGAGTTCCTGTATTTCCTTTTTTGGCATAACGAACACCACACACATCTGGCCAGTTTGATGGCTGCAGCACTTTGACATTGTCAAGAAAGCTCTGGTACTCTTCTTTGCTTCTCTGTTTTCCAGGCAGTGATCCCATTCTTGTCTCAATTTTAGCAGCCAAAGCATGAAAAAAATGTTGGTGGTTTATTTCTCTGCTGTGTCTTAAATTATTTGTTAGTGGCACCCCTTTGAATAGCTTCAAACCGATTGCAGTCTGAGCCACTTCTGCCGCTGGTCCAGGCTGCTCTGCCATGGACTTCAACACACGGACCTGCCGACTGAGTATTGCTACAGCCTTGGGGAGCGTCATGTTTCTGTCTTGAAGAGAGAGAGAGAATTCAGACAACTCTTCTAAAGCATCATACATGATTCCAAGATTGTGCACAAAGGTGACATTAGAAAGGCGATCTATTAAACCACTGAACATGCATTTCTCTGTTGAACTTCTTTTAGGATCAACTGAGGCATTGGAAAAGTGCTTGTGGATTGCAGGGTACTGCTGCCATACAGCTTTAATGGTCCTGTAACTGGATGCCACCCATCTAGTGCTGAGAATTCTCCCTATGTTCAGACACTGTAAAGCAAGTTCCTCACAACATTCAGTGAGCTCACGGCGGTTTTTGGCCGATGCATGATAGAGACTGTACACTTCGTCAAAGAAAAACTGGAAGTCATTCATCCCTACAGTTTCTTCAACAGCATCTCCAACACTCAGCTCAAGACGGTGGTTCATGCAGTGCCACACCATTACGTTTGGAAACTTTTCTACGATTTTGGTTGCAACACCTGCTTTACTTCCAAGCATTACAGAAGCTCCATCTGATGCAAAGCAAACAAAGCGTTCACTCAGAATAGCTTCAGAGAAGCCATGATGTGACAGATTTTTCATTAGAGCTTGATAGATTTCACCTGCATTGGTAGCAGAAAGCTCAACTAGATCCAAGAAGAATGTTAGGGGCTCTTCACTCATCCCTAAGCTCGCTCTAATATAAATGATCAATACTGATTTTTTACTGTCAGTTGTAGCTTCATCTATCATAACAGAAAGTTTTGTTCCACTTTGAAGGACCTTTCCAACTACTCTCTTTCGCATTTCATTTGCTATGTGTTGGCTGATTGTTGCACAGGAATAGTCTGAATGTAAAGTTCTTCCCATGTCTAGTCCATTCAAGACTTGCAGATCAATATCGGACGGTAGATCTGTGAAAGGCCTTCCAGATTTCACAATCTTGTAAACTGTACGAAATACCCTATCAGTAGTTAAGAAGTGATCCCTTTGCATTTCAGAAGTCAATGTTTCCAATGTCTTTTCTTTTGCTTTTTCCATGGTTTTCTCAGCTGCTTGGTGATAGTCTGACATTTTATGCTTGTGTATTTTCTTACGAAGAGACTGCAGCTGTGCTGCTCGGTTTGTACCATAGGCTGTAACCTTAACGTTGGACCACTCCTCAGCAATATGCAACTGGCTGCTCCCACCTGTACTTGGCCCAACCACTTTCATTTTCTGGCAGGTTAGGCAGCCAAGTTTTTTGCTTTGACATATTAGCCATGGATAATACTTTTTTTTCTCCCTGAACTTGGTAGATGTCCAGCATTCAGGGATATCTTGCTCATTATCTCCCTGGTTATTTTGGTCAGAATCATCGACACTATCTCGCCCTGCTTCTGCCTCCTCCTCTCTTCTTTTTTCTACCAAAAAAACATAAAATCTATGTTAAAACCCCACTTGGTAAGATACATTTCCCCTCTTCGAAAAAGAAAAGTGTCTATTTAGAATTATCAAACCTGTTCCTTCTGCAGCTCTAGGCTCCTCTGCTTCTGCCTCCTCCTCTCTTCTTTTTTCTACCACAAAAACATAAAATCTGTTAAAACCCCCCCTTGGTAGGATTAGCTACATTTCCCCCTCTTCGAAAAAGAAAAGTGTCTATTTAGAAATATCAAACCTGTTCCTTCTCCAGCTCTAGTCTCCTCTGCTCTCCTTCCTGCTTCCTCGCCATGATTATCCTCTATATGAAGAAAACAACGGCATTATGGTTTTGTTAGAATGAGCAGACAGTGAAGTAGGCCTACTGTCAAGTTGTGTTTTTTTTCATATAAAATAAGAGCGATGACATTCAACCACCAGAAGCCGCTATCACACGATTCGGAGGCATGCATCACATTTAAAGCTTTTTAAGTAATACATTTTGGTCGCTCACAGTGACTAAAGGTGCAATTTTCACACTTAATTTATATTATACTATCTCACTAAAATGAATGGAAAGCTTATCAAACAAAGTGCTTAAATCACTAGTGGATACATGATCATCGAATTGATACACAAAATCAGCCTAAAGATCCTCCAGGAACCTTAATTCAAATGGGTTCTTTCGGAACCAGTTTTCATACTGAAGAATCCTAAACTTGGACTATCTACCATCCTTAACTGAACTTCACCGGCTGTTTCAGGAACCGTCAACGACACCTGTTCTTCTCTGTGTTCTTCTGCCCCTGTCGTCTCTGCTTGTACACTAGCTTGCTCTGCCTCATCCTAAATTACATTTAATTTTTTTCCCCGACTGAACATGTCTAGGCTAGTTAAGTGTGTTGCTTATGCGGTCGCCTAAGCAGTAAAGAGCTGTGGGAAACCCTGCGAGATATTCCATGTGAAAAAGAAATCAAATCTGACATTAACTTTGTGAATATAAGAAAGGTCTAACCCAGTGGTTCTCAAACTTTTTCTGTCAGGCCCCCCCTTTGGAGAAAAAAAAAAGTCGGGCCCCCCCAACACAAATAGTCAGGCTCAGTGGCGGCGCCAGAAATTTATTTTGGGGGTGCTGTGGGGTAGCTTGACGTTTCATAGAGGGTGCTCAAACATTTAGGGTTTCCCATTAATGTACCGGGCGCTACAGTGGAATTTTCTACTGCAACATTCCCCACGCATATACACAGTGAGACAGTTACAATGAAGGCTCGCTAATCAGCTCACGGCATAGGGTAAAGTGCTATTTTTATAGGTGGTGTGTGGACCTCACATAGGGGGGTCTGGGGGCAAGCTCCCCCGGGAAGATTTATTTTTAAATATTGAAGTTAAATGCACCAATCTGGAGCACTTTGAGAGCAAAATGAAGAGATCTATGGATACATCTCTCAACACCCATATGAAACAGAACTGTAAACAGATTTACTTTTTCTTTATGGATATTTTACAAATCACCCTTTTAAACGTTATTCTTGTTTTACTGCCATATAGTATTTCATACCTGTTTTTCATTTATTCTCTTATATATAACTATAATGATCATATAAACATGTGCCTCAGAAATAATTGATTACATTAATCGTGACCAAACCGTTTGAGACCCACTGAGATAACTTAGACTAAAGTGAACTATCTAAACACTGAGAGTCCTTTAGCTCAGGGGTTCCCAACCCCCGGACCGGTACCGGGCCGTGGAGGTGTTACTGCCGGGCCGCGAAATGGCTGTGAGTTTATCGTAATATTTTCAGAATTAGATGATCACAATGATAACATATTTAAAAATATGTTATCATTGTTCATTTATGCACAGAGAAAGTTACCGGTGCGCCAATAGGAAGTGGAGCACACAGGGGACAACCGTTTAATCGCAGACTGTTATGTTTATGTGGGGAAGTGGCAGTGCATACATTATTTGAGATATATTTCGAACTCGGACTTCATTTTAAGGACATTGCGGCCAGGGGTGTAGAGCTATTTTTTTTATTTGTAAAACCTCCTTCACTTCATGAAATGGCTGCAGCATCAGGAGGCAGCCTCTGAGAAGTGCAGCACCAGCGTGTACACACAGCCTTCACTGTGTTCCCCACTGCAGGCTGCTACGTTTCACACACACACACCGAACGGCCTGATTATTACCCCTATTAATCGTTGTATGAAGGAAATGTCCGGTAACAAAGGCACATGATGTGTGTGTGTGTGTATGTGCTCTGCTCAGCTCCGCTGTGTGTGTGTGTATGTTCGGTGTGTTTGTGTGTGTCCAACAATGGCATTTGTTTTCAAATTACCATGAACAGTAATTTACACACATCTGGCCAACTCCATAGGTATGTGGGTGTTCCCAAAAGAAGTTAGTTTAATCTTAATCTCGATGTAGTTCTAAATGCTGTCGGAGTGCACCGGAACGAACGCCCCGGTATGACGTTATTATGGCTGGCAAACAAGCCTAGGGGTCTCCCTGACATTTCAGTTATATCAATATGTGTACAGTGGTCCTAATTTGTTTTGATTGTATCCTGGTTTTAAACTTTGTTAATATGCTTTGGATGCATATTGCTCTATTATTTGTTACATACAATGTAACAGCCTGATATTGCCATATTAGGCTATATTATATTATATATTATATTAATATTTGTAAAGCGGTCCTAATTTTTAGTTTTAATTGTATCCTGGTTTTAAACGTTATTAATATGTTTTGGATGCATATTAGTATTTCTTCAGGCTGTTAAAAACAATTAGCCTCTGTTGCCACCTGCTGGTGAGTAAATATTAAAATCAGCTAAAATTGACAACCGGTCTGCGAATTTTTTTTAATGTATCTGCCGGTCCTTGGCACAATAAAGGTTGGGAACCCCTGCTTTAGCTCACTGAGTCTCTCAGTCTGACAGGAGAGGACTCTCCTCCACTTTGTTGTTGAAAAAGCTCCTTATATCCGTTAGCGTAGCTCGCTAGCACCAGAAGCTAACAACAACGATCCCCGGTACCAGTGCGCTCTCTCTCTCTCGCTCGCACACACAAAATGGCTCGTTCCACACACACACAGAGCCGAGCTTTAATGAAACACAGAGACCCAGACGTAATAGTACTGCATCATATTATTTTCGATTAAATAATTTTTCAATTTATGATTTTTTATTTTTTTATCTTTTACATTTTTTATTTTTACCATTTTTCCTCCTGGTCTCCCGCGCCCCCCCTGGTATGCCTCTGCGCCCCCCAGGGGGGGCGCGCCCCCCACTTTGAGAACCACTGGTCTAACCTGACGTTGGTTACTATAGCAGCTAGTACTAGCTGCCTGGCGTTAGGCTAGTTAACAAGAAAAAAAACGTAAGCTCCCAAACTATAACTCTGTTGTTATCGCCTCTGTCCAGAGATTACACATTTGGTGACATATCAAAAGTATTCTTGACTTACCTTCAGTGGTACTTTTTGTCCTCTTAAAGCCGAAGTAGTCCCTCAGGTCAAGCTGTCCTTGTCGCTTACTGGCCATGATGCTTGCACAGGCTGCGCTGCTATCGTTGACGCTGACTGACTTGACATCAATTTCGTGATCGTGATATGTGCACGAGCCCCTCGTCAACAGTATTTTAGCGGCTAAAATAATGTGGACGAGGGGCACGTGACGTGCACATATAAAATGTAGAATGTTGAAAATTAAACATTGGCAATATTTCCACATTAATTGATCAAATAACAGGGGATGGGAAGGGGGGATGGCCGTTTCATAAGGGGGATGGTTTTGACCATTTTAATACCTAAGGGGGATGCCATCCCCCCTCAACTCGACTACTGGGTTTAGGACCAAAATGCATTTCCGACCTCCTGCTAAATGATGAACCATCCAGATCTCTCAGGTCTTCAGGGACTGGTCAGCTTTCTGTCCCCAGAGTCAGAACTAAACATGGAGAAGCAGCGTTCAGTTATTATGCTCCAAATATCTGGAACAAACTCCCAGAAACCTGCAGGTCCGCTGCAACTCTTAGTACTTTTAAATCCAGGCTGAAGACTTTTCTTTTTGTCGCTGCTTTTAATTGAACTATTCATATCTTAGACTGCACTGTAACTTTTATCCATGTATTTTTTCTTTTAATGTTTCTTTTATTAGCTTTTCTTTTTAATGACTGATTTTAAATGCCATTTTTTCTTAATGTCTTTCATTTTTTGTAAAGCACTTTGAATTGCCTTGTGTTGAAAAGTGCTATATAAATAAACTTGCCTTGCCTAATAAAGATTTCATGTGACACATACAATTGATTTGTTGATGGGAATTCATGTGAATAAATTAACTCTAGGTTAACGGTACTCTTGCTATCACTACTCACCGACACTATAAACCTTGTCCCTCATACTAGCCCTGACAACACCGGTAAGCACACCTTCATCTAGGCTGCACTGTTACGTGTCCTGACTTGTAGTGGTTCTCTCCTCTATCTACACTCTTCTTGTCATCTTTGTAAAACGATATCAGACTGGTAATTGACACAGCCATGACTTCTAGTTAAATTCAGTGTGGCTAAAATGAAAAGCTTTGTTAAATATGCAAGCACGCGAAAATCAAATTCAGCTTTATTGTCAAACATTCTACATGTGTTATACATCCAGAAATATCGAAATATCGTTTCCCACAGTGTGACATGTATACATAAAACAAAACAAAAAGGGCCTAGATAAACGTGGTATACATTAAACAAAACGGGCCTAGATAACCGGGGTATACAGTTTAAAATGTTAATATATTTAAAGTGTTCAAAATGCAGTTTCAGTGCAAGTCAGTTGAAACGATCTTAAATTGGCGTGACGTTGAAGTCGTGCGACCCTGCTGCTGTACTGGCTTGTAGTTAGTTTATAGCATAACGTTAGCATTTCGCTTTTGGCGACTAGATTTATGATTCAAAAATTATAAAAGTAGGGTTGACATGTGGAGATTATCCGGCTGAACAAAACGTGATCCCTCTCTTAAATGTGTGTCAACCACAGACCTTATTTCGAGCTATTTTCCAAAATCCTATGGAGAATTTGCATGGGTTTTTCGCGAAGGAACCGGAAGAAGTTTGCTTCCGGGTTTTACGAAGCGTCACTGCGGTTCTCTATGTTGTAGCGTTAATAAACGATAATAATTTAACTGAATTGCAAGTCAAAATACCAATACCACAGGACAATTATTTTTAAAAAATATATATTTTTAGTGGCCCGAGCGGGCAAGTGGAAAGTACGTTATGCTGGCCCGGGGTGTCTAAATAGTGCTTCCGGGCCAGCGGGCCAATTATAATGTCGAGCCCTGCGCCGACTCAGGTAGCCCAGCTGTCCTGGTGCTGTTAGATTTAACTGCTGCCTTTGACACTGTGGATCATAGTATCCTGTTGTCACGGCTTGAACGGTCCGTAGGCATTACAGGTTCTGCCCTTGCATGGTTCAGGTCTTATCTGACGGACCGTAGCTTCTCAGTGCAGCTAGGTGCCTTCTCCTCTGCCAAAGCCCCTCTTACCTTTGGGGTTCCCCAGGGCTCGATTCTGTGCCCCATCCTTTTTCTATTGTATATACGGCTCCAAGGTTCAATTCTCACAAGACATAATATCCCCTTCCATTGTTATTGTTGACAGAGTCACATGTATAGCAATAAACTGGTCATGACGACAAGGTATTCTTTAGCCTTAACTGGCGTGGTTTATTTTCATATGTGCATTGCACCACTTGACCTGCTCTCCATGAGAGCTAGAGAGAGAGAGATAGAAGGGGAGGGAACAATCCCTTATATCTGATACATGACGTCAGCTACAATAGCTGCGCCTCCTTGCGCCTATAGCGCCCTCTTACTGTGGAACAGTTATAGTGCAGTTACATGCAGACATATTAATACTTAAACTTAACACTCCCACTTATGAATGACGTGTATACTGTACAACTTTTCCAAGAAAAATAACAGTTCAAAACATCAAAAGAACATGGCAGTCAATATTACATAGTAGGCAATATTTTACACACCGAACATGACCCCTGCACATTTTTTAAATTTCAGTTTGGAGACAGGCTTGGTCATAGCGTCTGCAACCATGTCATCTGTAGGACAGTAAACCAGTGTCATCTTTCCTTCTCTGATGACAAATCTAATGAAGTGATATTTTATATCCACATGTTTACACCTCTGTCGGCACACAGGGTTTCTGGCAAGTGCAATGGTTCCCTGGTTGTCTTCATAAACAACAGTTTTCTTATATACATAGGTATCCATTCCTTCGAGCAGTTGTTCCAGATAAATACATTCCTGTATTGTCAAGGCTAGAGCCATATATTCGGCTTCACAAGTTGATAGTGCCACTGTGGGCTGTTTCTTTGTTTTCCATGAAACCACTGAGCTGTCTGTACCCATACTCACACAATACCCTGTGGTACATCTCCTGTCTGTGGCGTCTGCCGCCCAATCTGCGTCACTATAGGCTTGAAGCCCTAAGCCCTCGCTGCTCTTTCTGTAACAAAGCTGTTTATCTGCTGTACCTTTAAGATAACGGAAAACATGTTTTGCTGTAATCCAGTGCTCTTCTGTGGGATCAGCAAAATGCTGTGATAACTTACTCACTACAAAACATAGGTCAGGGCGAGTACATGTTGTCAAATAAATGAGGCTGCCTACAGCTTCTCAATCAATCAATCAATCAATGTTTATTTACAAAGCCCAATATCACAAATGTTACATTTGTCTCAGTGGACTTCACAGTTTGTACAGAATATCAGTATGACAATACGACACCCTCTGTCCTTAGACCCTCACATCGTACAAGGAAAAACTTCCAGAGAAAACCCCACAATTTAAAGGGGAAAATGGGAGAAACCTCAGGGAGAGCAACAGAGGAGGGATCCCTCTCCCAGGACGGACAGACGTGCAATAGATGCCGTGTGTAAATTGAAAAGATAATACATTTGCAACATAGGTAGTCCAAATGTTTGGAAATGCATGTGTGTATAATAGGAAGATGAATCCACGAGTATAACCATCCAGGACTTATGATCCAGGACCACAGCCACGACTCAAGATCCAGGACTCGCAATCCATGACACAGGACCGCAGGATCATCCATGACTCCGGATCCCGGCGTATATAGACACCAAAAAGAAAGAAATTTGGGGAAGCTGGGTTAATCGGAACATGAGAGTACACAGGTAGTACACTTCTCTATACATTTTTACATCCGTCAATTTTTGTGCATCCTCATTGTAGTCTAGCTTTTGATCACATGGTGTTTCCCTAGTTCTACACTCCTGCATGTCAAAACGATTCAGGATCTTTTCCACATATCTCTTCTGGGATATTTTTACACAACTGGCAGACTGTTCGAAGTCCATGCCTAGAAAATGTTTTAACCTGCCCAGGTCCTTCATCTTGAATCTGGTGGAGAGCATATCTTTCACCTGCTCTAGGTTTCTAGTGTTGTCTACTGCGATGATCAAATCATCCACCCAAATCACAATTATCACTTTCCCTGACTCTTTTGACTCCTTTGTGTAAACACAGGGGTCTACTGGGTTCTGTATGAAGTGGTCCTCAATTAGACATGTATGAAGCATCTCATTCCAATTTCGCCCAGACTGTTTCAGGCCGTAAATGGATTTTTCTAGGTTGCACACTAGCTTCTCTCCTTTCTTCTCGTAACCTTCAGGTTGTTCCATATATATGTCCCTATCAATGGGTGCGTGCAGGTAGGCTGTCTTCACATCCATCTGGTGTAAAATCAAGTCGTCTTTGGCTGCCTTCTGCATAACTACTCGTACACTGGTCAGATTAGCTGTAGGAGAGAATGTCTCACCGTAGTCTATTCCTTCCCTCTGACTGTAGCCTTTAGCTACAAACCTGGCCTTGTACCTGTCGTGCCCTTCAATACCCTCCTTGATTGAGTACACCCACTTGCCTCCCACTGTCTGTCTACCCTCAGGTAATTTTGTTAGAGTAAAAGTATGATTGTCCTCCAGGGACCTCATCTCCTCATCCATCGCTCTCTCCCATTTTCCTGATTCAGGGGATATCATGGCCTCTTTAAAGGTCTGAGGTACACCACTCACTACTCTGTAGCAGTAAGCTATGCTGGTAAGTCTACTGTCATCCTCGTCACTTTCTCTCTGGGCATAGTCTTTCAGATACTTTGGGGGTTTATGTTCCCGGGGGGGATATCTCCAACTGCATGAGGCACGTGACGTTACCCTAGGGTGCTTCTCGCCATCATCCTCCGGTGGCTGTTGACCGTCTGTCTGCATGTCTGTGCTCAGTACACTAGGCTGTGTCGTCTCTCTTTCCTCACACCCTACTCTGGAGTCCAGCTCTGGCTCCTGTGTCTGTGTCTCGTTCTCACATGTTGTCTTTGTGACAAACTTTACTAACCTGTGCCTTTGCACTTTCCCCTTACCGGGATAGTAGACTAGAAAAGCGGGGCTGCCTTTGTCATGCCCTACAAAAAGTCCTTTCTCACACCTGGACTCGAGTTTTCCTCTGTCCTGTTGGTAAGCATAACACACTGACCTAAACTTGTGCATCCTGGCTAGATCACACCTTTTTCCTGTCAGTGCTGTATATGGGGTGGTGCCCGTGTGCTTGTTAAAACACACATTTTTGGTGTAAGCTGCTTCTTGGACCGCATAATGCCATAGACTCTTAGGTAAGTTACCGTCTATTAGCTTACACCTAGCCATTTCGAAAAGAGTGCGCCCTTCCCTCTCAGCTATCCCGTTCTGGTGAGGGGAGTAAGGACAGGACGTTTCGTGTCTGATCTTGTTCCTTCTCAGCAGTGACTGAAACTCTCTATTTGTAAACTCTGTTCCGTTGTCGGACCTCAGGCATTTTACGCTGCCATACGGAGCTACATCTGCAAGGAATTTCTCTGTGGTCTGAAGTGCGTCACTCTTTGCTTTGAGAAAGTAAACAAACACTGCCCCTGTACACACATCTGTGAAAGACTGCATATATTTAAAGCCACCTATGGACTCATTATTTACTGGACCGGCTCGATCTGTGTTAACTAGCTCAAGTGGTGTCTTTACTTTTTCTGTGGGACCTCTGTTCCTTGTTTGAGTGAACTTTCCCTTTATACACACATCACATTCTTTGTTAGGTCTATGCTTTTCACCGTTAATGTGCATGCCTACTGTTACCGCCTGCAGCTTCAGTATATCCTCGTAATTACAATGACCCATGATCTCATGCCATATCATTACTGACATTACACACATCATTTTCATTACATTCTGTTTGTAGATAATACATTCTCTTGTACACCTCAATGTTAAATCTCGTACCGTCAGGCTCAACAAGAACATCGTTACCTTCATTGAAGAACACCTTGGCACCATTTGCAGTAGCAGATTTGACCGAAAATAGTTCTTGGGGGAACGAGGGTATGTAGAGGGCGTTCTTCAACGTCACTGTACACCGGCGCCCCTCACTGTCTATGAGGCATACCTGTGCGTCTCCTCTCCCGTGCGCCAACCCGAAAGTGCGCTTCCCGTCTGCCAGCTCCATGCTGTGTCTCTCCGGCTCGAAGGTGCTGTCAAAGTTCTTGAATCGGTTCCTGTCGTTGATAATGTGGGACGACGCACCTGTGTCCACGATCAGTCCCTTCCTTTTGGCCTGCTGCTGCTGCGCTGACCAGCTGGCGTATGCTGTCTGCGCCCCGAAGGTGAAGTCCTCTCTTCTCCGGGCGTCGTCTCGACTCGCCTCACGTCCACCGCTGCCGCCATCTTGTCCACAGCCGCCATCTTGCACGCGCGCGTACCGAGCGCTCTGTTCGCGCTTCTTTCTACACACTCTGTCTGCGTGTCCCGAAGTTTTACAGAAACTATACCAAACAGTTTTTGTGCAATTATCTTTTCGGTGACCCTTTTCTCCACATCGCCAACACGCCATCTCCGTCGGGGGTCCCGTCTTTTTCTTTGGCGCTGCCCGGACTTTCATTACCCTTTCTCCCGCCTCCTCGGCGACCGGGTCTTTTTCTCTCTGGCTTTTGTTTAATTATTTATTTATTCATTTATTTATTCATTAAGTTCTTTATTTTAATATTTATAACATAACATAGGATTTCATAAAGTATTTTTTAAATAGTTTATACATTATTCGAATATAGGAATAGTAAATAGGATTACTTAAAATATAGTACCTTATATTTCATATTTTTTTCCCTTTAGACCCTTGCGGTTTATTCTTAAAAACCCTTACCCTTACCCCCCCCCCTCATTTTACCTCTGCTGGTCTATGGCCTTGTAGAGTGTAACGGGGTACAGAGTCGCTTTGATAAGTGGGGGAGTGCATCTGACAAAGAGATAGGTTGTTGTGCTCCCTATCTCTGTTTCTTATCCTATATCTAATAGAACTGCTCGGGTCTTGATAGATTGAGTGGGGAAGCTCATGAGATCTTTCTAGAGGGTTATCAAGAATAACTTTTATCCAATGACCTTTTCCCTCTCTGTCTGTGTCTGTGTATTCTCTTGTTCCGATTAACCCAGCCAAATCTTTTTTCTTGTTTTGTATCTATATCGACGCCGGGATCCGGAGTCGAGGCTGATCCTCTTGCTATAGTCCTGTGTCTTGGATCCTCTATCCTGAGTTCTGGATTAAGTCGTGGACTTCGGGTCGTGGCTGAACCTGTCTCTGCGGTCCTGCCTTGGGTCTTGTCATGCTGCTTCCCTGAAGGCTCCCACAGGATTGTAGCTGACATCCTCGTGGATTCATCTTCTTATTACCAGTGTTGTGCTAGTTACTGAAAACCAGTAACTAGTTACATTACTAGTTACTTCATTTCAAAAGTAACTCAGTTACTTTACTGATTACCTACACCAAAAAGTAATGCGTTACTGTGAAAAGTAACGTTTTAGTTACTTAAAAAAAGGGCTCCCAAAAAAAAAAAGCTCCCATTAATGCCCTTATAGCCTTCATTTAAGTACTGTTATTGCATTGGAGAATAATACAATCTGTTGATCAACTTGACATGCATTTGCATCACTGAACACTGCTAAGCAATGTGGTCTATACAAAAACAAAGATATGTTTCAAAGTGCCAATTTATCGTCGTCAGAGAGCGATTCCGGTTGATACATGGCAAAGGCTTTCACAAAGTTAGAGCCGTTATCAGTAACCGAGGAGGTAACTTTTGTTGACACTCCATACAAAGAGTGAATGTGGTCAATCTCACTAGCAATAAGATTGTACGTGTGCCTTCCCTTTATCCTTTTACAGGCCAACGCAGCTTTCTGGCGTTGTAAAGTGGTGGGGTTTATCCAGTGAGATGTTATCCCGAGGAAGCTTCTGTTGTGGACAGACCAAATGTCTGCGGTGGTCGAGATGTATTCCAGCCCCTCAAATGTTTTCTTTAGCTCGCTATCCATTTTGGTATATTCTTTCTCCAGGTAGTTGGAAAACGTTTTGCGTCCCATATGCCGTGTGCCGCCCGGACATGGTATCATGCTTACTAGCTCCCTGAAAGCGGGTGACTCCACTGTAGAAATAGCCTGCACGTGTTCAACAACATACCGTGCAATGGCTTTATCCACTTTCACCTGACTAGCAGTCCCTCGGTTGGAATCCAGCCGCTGTTGTTTGGGTGGAGGTGGAGGTGGGGTGGCGTCGGATGGCTCTGGGTCTGTGGTCTTAACTAATAGCTTCGTCCCAGCATGTTGTTTTTGCAGATGTTTTAACAGATTGGAATTGCTGTTTTTGAGCAGTAGATAGGATATTTGACCCGCCAAGACACAACTTACACTTAACTAACACATTCTTTTCTTTATGCTCGAGAAAAGTAAAATAGTGAGCATATCTCCATGCGGAGAAACTCGACTTGTGCTCCGCCGTCGCCATGATAGTATTGTTAGTAGGCTAACTAAACACAAACACGCCCACAAAGCGTCTCCGCATGTGACACAGGAAGTATCTAAGTACATTTACTCAAGTACTGTACTTAAGTACAGTTCTCATCTCTGTTCGCCTCGCTGTTGGCGCCGCTCACCAACGTCTGGGAGCCGAGACTATATAAAAAAAATAACGGAGTAACGCACCATGTAGTAACGGTAACTGAGTTACTGAATTTAAAAAATAACACGTTAGAGTACTAGTTACTGCCAAAAATAACGGCGTTACAGTAACGCGTTACTTTGTAACGCGTTAGTCCCAACACTGCTTATTACAGACACATGCATTGCCTAACATTCGGTCTATATGCTGTAAAATGTAATATCTCTTCGATTTACACACGGCATCTATTGCACGTCTGTCCGTCCTGGGAGAGGGATCCCTCCTCTGTTGCTCTCCCTGAGGTTTCTCCCATTTTTTCCCCTTCAAACTGTGGGTTTTTTCTCTGGAAGTTTTTCCTTGTACGATGTGAGGGTCTAAGGATAGAGGGTGTCGTTTTTCTCATACTGATATTCTGAACAAACTATGCTGTTGTATTTTCTGTAAAATGTCTCTATTGTAGGCTATTTTTATTATATGTACAGCACTTTGGCTC